>NW_022104341.1:22593213-22629062 GCF_000313985.2 Echinops telfairi
TGCGCTTTACACAATTGATGTGTGTATGGATTGCGATAACAGTTGTATGAGCCCCTAATAAAATGTTAAAAAAAAAAAGAAAGAAAATTCCATTGAACCTCCTTTCTGCTTCTTTAGTATTTTGTGCATGCATCTATTAGGGAGACATCACACAGGTTTACTGAATCTTTCCCCCAAATGCCATAAACAACTAGAAGACAAAAACCTTTATTTTTTCCATCTTTTTATCCTGAATAGCAGACATGGCATAGCTGATAAATCATCTATTTTTTAAGTGAACTAAAAATGTTTCTTTTGTCCTTTTGTTAAACAGTCCTATATTTTATACCAATATGTTTTTAGAGTCAAATTAAAAAATGCTTGTTGATGAAGTCCAATTGATAGTTCCCAATTTTCACCACTGATGTTAACTTGGTAAGTTCTCCATTTATGTTAAGATTATAGAAATAGCTTTTGAAAACCCTTCACTAAAATATCCCAGGTGATAGATTGTCTGGCACTGACCCTTATTTATCTCTTTGTCTCCTTGCATTTAAAACATATATTTTGCTCCATATAAAACTGTGAGCTGGGCTAAAGAAGGCAACAAATATCCAGTTCCTATGGTGAAAGATTAAAAACTTCTAAGCGAAACAAAGGAATCTCAAGGGGTTAAACAACAACAAGAAGTTGCCATCAAGTTGGCTTCAACACATGACTGTGCTCTAGGATTTTCAATGGATAATTTTTCAGATGTAAATCACTAAACTTTTCTTAAGGTCCAACTTGGCTCATGGTGCACTCAGACTACCAAGATGTGAGTTAGCAGCTGAGTGCAATAGCCATTTGCACCCTCCAGGGACTCCAGCACATGGAGTGGGTCCTGCTGTCTCACAAAGACGTTAGCATGTCATCTGCAGCTCTCCCAAAAGGCCCAGTTCAGAGCAGTGGACTTGTGCTAAAGTCAGTAATCATTCAAATAAGTCTGTTCTCAGCTTCCTAGACACTGAACCCAGGGGAAAATGATGCAGCTTGGTAGCCATCTGATGATTGTTTTGTGACCAGAAAGCCTGGCAATATTCAGTTTGATCTTGGCTTCCCTCATGTTTCCCTGTTCTGGTAGACAAAAGGAAACAGATTTTAATCATCCCTTCATGTCCATCATACAAGATCCCCCTGGGAATGCAATTTCCTCCCTCTATTTTACTGAACATCGGTTCTGTTTTTTTGCTGTGGATCACAATGAAGAATATGAGGATTTTACTTTGAAGCAAATACACTGAGTAGGGACTAACCGAAACACCCATTATTGTCAAATCAATTCTCCTATAGGGGAGGATTGACGTTTCCCCCTACGGTTTCTAAGACTGTAATCTTTAAGGAAACCAACTCCCACTTCTTTCTTCCATGGGGGAGACTGTGGGTTCAAACTGCTGACTTTTCAATTAATAGCAAATGCTTTATCACTGAGCCACCAAGGCGAGTTTCAGTGGGGACTTCTAAGGATTGAACCAATGCTCAGAGAGAACGGTGTCAGAAAAAGCTGGCATTTGGCATTTTGTCACATTTAGAATAGAAGAATAGATATTTGGGACAGAAATCTTCCCTGTCATAGTTGAGTCTCTGTGGACTGGGTAGAGACTTTCCATATGAAGGAGTCAGTGAAAGGAAGTGATCACTTTGGGTTACCAAACAGAAATTAACGGAAACCGGCCTGCAGCAGGACAGGTTCTAGGGGCTCAGTTATATACTTTCCCAGTTTGTCCAGCTCCTGCAAAAACAGAACACCTCTCCCTATGGCTTGGCTAATAGAGTCCCATTGATAGAGCCCACTCTTTACCACTAATGCTAACTTGGCAGCTTCTCTACCTGCGATTAGATTATAGAAATAGATTTTGGAAATACTTCGGTATAACACCCCAGATGATGAGCTGTCATCTGGTGCTGACTTGAGACAGGTAAGGTTAGTGGTGGTTCAGTAGTAGGATGCATATTTTCCAAGAAGAAGACCTGGTTCAATTTCTAGCCAATTCGTCACAAGCACAATCATCTCCTATTGATGAATGAAGGCGTGTGGATAGCTGTGATGCTGAACAGGTGTTAGAGAAGCATTCACTAAGCTAGCTTAGGAACAGAAGCCTGGTGATCCACTGATTAAAAAAACAGCCAATGAAAACTCAAGGGATCACAATCGTGTGGTAAATGTGATTTCCACAAGTTCGGGGGATGACTTGAGGGCGCCTAAGACCAGCAACACCTGACCCTAATTTTTAACTAAATTATTTTGTGAACTTGTGTTTTGTCTTAGAAGAAGTGCAGCCAGAATACTCCTTGGAGGCAGGGATGGTGAAACTTCCTCTCAAGTACTTCGGGCATGTTATCAGATGAGACCCGTCCCTGGAGAAGGACACCATGCTTGGTGAAGCAGAAGAGGAAGGCCCGTGACAAGACAGAATGACACACTGGCTGTCAAATAATAATAGGCTCAAACGTAAGAAAATTTGTGAGGATGGTGCAGGACCCAGAGTGTTTTGTTTTCTTATACATAGAATCACTTAGCGTCAGAACTGATTTGATGGCCTCAGAAACAACAACTAGCATTTGCATTTCTCCCTCAATGTAAGAATGATAACAGTTTTTGTCCTATTAAGTGTTGAGCTAATAAATAAACATACATTTATCATGTGTGGTAGGTACATAATCTCATGTCAACCTGAGGATATTAAGAGTGAAGGGCTGAAATGTAGCCTGATGATGTATCCTTGTGGGTGGGGCCTTCTCATGAGGATTTGGGGAACTTCCTCTCTTTCTCCAGGGAGGTAGGTCACACTTTCTATTTGCTTCACATTCCTGTTGACAAGCTATATGGAACCATGGTGATGGCAGCCAGAGGCCTGGAGCTGGAGGAGCCACCTGGAGACCTGCAACAGCACTGAGATGCTTCCACCACCACTGGATCCACAAGACTTTCCACCCACTGGCTATGATCTTCTTGTATTTGGCATTATTGCGAGTGCCTACGTGAATCTGAAGAGGAATTTGTGGAATAGTATCAGACATATGGGTAATATCAGACTGTGAACTTGATCTAGACTGGGCTGGGATGGTTTCTTATTATACAATTACTCTTTGATATAAAGCTCTTTCTTATATATTTATGAATGTCTCTGGATTTGTTTCTCTAGTCAACGTGTCTAACACAATGAGTAATTGAAATGAAGTTGAAGTGGAGGAGAGGATCCCAAGAGAGCTGTGGCTGAGAGCAGGTTGCACACGTTATTTGGTAGTTAACACCTTAAAAAAGCCCACATTCTGATTTCACAGACATCTTTCCTTCTGCGCATCCGCAGAGCACAGTGCATGTGGACCAGATGGTCTCCGAGCACACCCCCTGCTTAGTGCTGTGCCAAGCTTATGCTTCCTTCACTTCCTTCATGGAAACAGGCATGCTGAAAATATGTTTGTGGATGGCACAGAGAAGCTGTGCACATTTTAGCCATCATGTCAAAGCAGGAGAAATGCAGAGCCATAACAAGTAAAAACAAAAAACTCTAAAAATTATTTTTCCTCCTCCAGGCAGGAGTCATTTCCATGCCCAAGCATGATGGGCTACAAATGCATTGTGTTAACTGCCATTGAAGTAAAAAGAACGGAGCTACTATGAGCACTCCTAAGTCAGAAATTCTTGAAATAGGATCTGGCATATCAGACTATAACAAAAGGTTTTAAAATCGTATCCGTTTCAGAACCAAGCCTCTGCCTCCTTGTTGAGGAAAATTGAAAAAGGAGAAAAAGAGTTGGATTATTAAATGTCACCCAGTTTTCCACTTCAATCTCTACTCAGTAAGTTAGACTTCACATCTGTTTAGCTCTGTTTCTTTACTGTGTTAAGCACCATTCCATTAGGCAGTTTACATTCATGGATTAAGTAAATACAAATAAGGAAAACAAATATTAAAAATGGAAATAGTTATTTAGAGCTCAAGTTATTATGTAGCTGGTAGAATCACATCACTCCATCACCTCAGAGTTCACTAGTAGAAGACTTTCAGGTATTCTGGATTATTCTGAAGTTGATATGAGAGCCTTTAAGAAAAACAAAAGGCACCGTGTTCACATCTTTTAACATTTATAAGAAGCACTGTCCCTGAAAGCTCATCAACAAAGCACACAGGCAAGTTCCTTCATAGAATCCCCATTCTAATATTTAGAATACATCTAAATTAGTTGCTATCAAGTCAATCTCAACTTGTTGTGACCCCAGGTGTGTCACACTAGAACTGTACTACCAATGGCTAATATTTTGGATGTAAATCTTCAGGCTTATACCTGAGTAGACAGTTAATCATTTGATGAGATGATTCAGAAAAATATGGGGGGAAATGGCTTGGCAACAAACCTCTGGAAATATACCATTGAAAACCTTACAAATCCAGAAATAAAACCACTTAGTTATTGGTACCCAATTTTTGACGTAGGGTCAACATTCTCTCAATGGGGAAGAAATGGTTTCTTTCACTGGATACCTGTATGCAGCAAAATGAATCATTTTTCATATTCCTACATCATACCATGCACTAAAACTAACTCAAAATGGTTCAAAAACTTAAATGTTAACACTAAAGCTACAAAGTTTCTGGAATATAACATAGGGTCAAATCTGACTGACGTAATTATTGGAGTAAATAGTCTATCAAAAAAATTGAAAGTACATGAATGATAGAAGAACTTAGGCTCATGGAAGCACTATTACAATGACAAAAAGATGGAAATAACCTAAGTGTCCATCAACATATGAATGGATAGCAGACTGTGATACATACACACAATGGAATACTATGCATCTGTAAAAAATAATACATGTTCTCACTTTTGTAAAACATCAAGAATAGATGTATACACAGAAAGAAATGTCTCTTTTTTTGGAGGAAGGAGGAGGGAAGGGGACGGAGGGGAAATCACACTCTAGATAGTAGACACCATTTATTTTTTATAAGGGGAAAGGGAATACCCAATATAGATGATGCTTGCACAATTTGTCCCCCATAAATGAAGACACTAAGAAGGATGCAAGAATAAGAAACAATTTTGGTAAATGCTATAACTTATAGTTTTGCAACACTAGTTATAACAAGCAAAAAAAAAGTCCATGGTTATACAAGTAAACAAATACACTTATACAAAAGATCTTTAAAACATTCATGGAAAAATAAAAATAAATATAAGAGAAAATTTCTGTGAACTTTTTGTAGCCCCTTCATATGCATATAGGAAGGCACATGCAGTTTTGTATCTGTATAAATGTATCTATAAGCTTATGTGTATATATGAAATTTTATAAAAACTCATTGGCATCCAGCCAATGCCAACTAATTGCGACCCCCTGTGGGTTTCCAAAACTGGAACTGTTTACTGGAGTAGAAAGCCCAGTCTTTCTCCTGTAGAAATGCCGATAGTTTCAAACTGCCAACCATGCAGATCGCAGACCAACAAGTAACCACTACACCACCAGATCTTCTGTAAAATTGTATGTGTACTGCACATATACTCTCACTTTTGTCAAACATTAAGAAAAGATATATATATGAATAAAAGAATACTAACTAAATAATAATACTAAATAAAATAATAATAACTTCATACTAATACATATTTAATATACAACACAGGGGACACAATTATGGATAATATTTAGGCATTATCAGACAGGATATGTATACTAGATTTGAAGGCTTAGAATCATAGTCTCATAGAATAACTTGAGCAATTGACATGATATAGTTCATAAAGACAATGTTCTATGTCCTAATTTGGAGAGAATCATCCGGTGTCTTAAAGGCTTGTGAGTGGTCTTCTACTAAGATAAAACAATTGGTCTCTCTATGCCTGGAGTGAAAGAGAACAAAGGGCACCAAAGGCTCAGAAAAGAAAGTTGCCTCCAGTGTGGGGTGAAGGGGTCCCCACCGTCTGACAGGTCCTTCAGAGCAACTTCTGCAATTATGGAAAATTATAGAGGCAGACAGACAGTGGGGAATAGGGGTTCCTTGTCCCTATGTCAGGACAAAGAGAGTAAATGCATTTCCAATGGGTATATATAATGGGGCTTACAAATCTTTCAATAGGCGTACACATCATACAGTAATCACATTACATAGCCAATGAGCAATATCTTAAGTGGGTAACACAACAAACAAGCAATAAGGTGAATCATCATCTCAACCTAGTGCTAGCTGACCTTGAACATCCCTGAGACTTCCCCAGCGGGGAGTGATCTCTGATTGGTATCAGCAAGAGATGTCAAAACAGAGTTTGCAAAATGTGTGGTGGGTTGATTATAGAACCTGACTGCTCTTATCTACAGATAACCTTTAAGCATAGTGAATAGCCAGACACAAGAATGAGTCATCTTTTATTTTAGCTCTTTTAGGGCTGCTCCTTAGTGGAGGGCTATTGCAGGGGGCACCTTTTCAGCCTGCAGAATGTGTATTAGAAAACATTTCCATCTTGAAACAAAGGAGATATTTCTCAAAATAGGGCTAGTTTTCCATACCCATATTTGTGAGTGTAGAAATATGACCAAGTACACTCTACCAAGTCCTCAGTTTACCACACCATTGAACTAAAAATCTTGAACGAACCTGTACTTTTGTGGGAAACAGAAAGATTTCTCCCAAGTTGTCTCCCCCAAATGTATACCAAACTTAGCTGCTTGCTACAGTGGCGAATGACTATACACGTGGAAGTCAATAGAAGTAGGTCAGAGGTTATTCTCCTTAAGGGTTATCTGCCATCCAGAGCAAGCAGTCACCACTGTTTATCCCACAACAAATAGGACCCACTCCCTTCTGATAAGGAGAGTAGTAGATTGTTTCCCTGAAGGAGAGCCCAGGCAAGTCAAGCCCACTCCAGGGTGACCAAGGTAAGGCCGCCATCATGAATCTAGGGCCTGCCCATCTTGTTACATGTATACCTCTAGTCCCTCCATTTCTTATGTGCACACTCCTAGCTCATCCCCTTCCTGTGACGCTTATGCCTATAATACATCCCCTTCCTATGATCTGTATGCCTATTTTACTGCCTGAGTTAGTTAATTGTGCCAGCCTGGCCGATAATCACATGTGGGGCTAAATGAAAGGCGGAGGGATAAATGGGTGGTGAGCCTCGCCCTTCCAAGTCCCAGGGCCCCTGGTTTGGGAAGGGTGCAACAGGGTGCAGCTGCCTTAGCAGTTTCCTGCTTCAGCTTGCAAGATTGACTTCCTACAAGACATCCCCAAGGAGAAGCTACATGGACCTACCCCGATGCAGCCCTGGGTGCTGGAGCAGCTGTGTGGAGACCCCTGCTATTGCTGAGATACTTGTTCATTCACTGACTCAGCTTTCTTCCTGCAGTTGGCATCATTGCCTGTGTTTTGTGAGGTGGAGGACTTTGTGGACTGGTGTTGGGTTAATGGGTTAATGTTGGACTTGTGGGCTTGGGCAGCATTGGGTTGGGATGTTTTCGTGATGCACATTTTCTTTACATAAAACTCTCTCTTATACATGAGTTGCTGTGGATTTCTTTCTCCAAAGTACCCAGACTAATACACTGCCCCTTCCTATGATCTGTGGTTACCTGTAATCATGCCCCCCTAAGTATATATAACACTTGGTTAGCAATAAATGGGGTCTCCAGCCTCCTGCTGGGTCTCCCTCAGGCCAGCCAGCTTCCGGGTCTCTGCCCCATCTCACCTCGGCCCACACCGTGTGCTGACCTGGCTGGTAAGATCATGGCCACCCAGGAGGTGAGCACGCTACCATGAAATGTGTCTGACTTCTTTATTTGACTTTCTCCTATATCTCTCATGCTCTCTATGACTTTATTGTAATCTTGATATATCTCAACCATACAATTGGCTGGAGATTAGTTGTGGGGGGCTGATGTTTCCCCAACAGACTTTATCTAGCCTGAGACCAGAATAACTAGATGGTGCCCAGCTACTCTCACCCTGAAATTTCCTTTGAATTCGGAACAAATGTCACTGTTCATGATTACTTTTCATCTAAATAATACTCTGGATCATAAAATAAATACATGAATGTAAATACTGTGCTCCCTTAATTAATCAACTATAAGAAACCAAACAGTTAATATATACCCTGAATCAAAGATGAGAAGCTAAGAAAAGGCAGAGAAGATAGAATAATGCAAACAGAACACTAACAAAAAATAGTTACACCTTATGAGAAATGTAACCAATGTCACAGAACACATGCAAAACTTGTTAAAAGAGAACCTAGTGTGACATATAAACTTTTGCCTAAAGCACAATAAAATACTTTGTTTTAAAAATCTCTGTGTGTAGAAATACACTTAGTTTTAGAAATGTTTGATTTAAAATGAAAATTAGGATCAAGAATTCAGAGCTAACACCCAGGAGACCAAATTCTCATTCTCGGTTTGCTACAGACTTAGTGGGTAACTTGTATAGTTGAATTGCATTCTCCAAAAAGATATGTTGTAAACGCTAATCTCTATGCCTATGGTTAGAATCCCATTAGTATAGGGTATACCTGGAGTCAATCTCTTTTGAGATATAAAAGAAATTATACAAGCAGAGGAGAGATGGAGCAAGGTTAAGCCACGTCACCTGGAGATTTCCAAGAACCATGAAACAAGCTGAAGAGAGAAACAAGAAAAACCCACTCATCACCCTCCAGGGCCCAAGCCCTTTTGGGGTGCTGAATACATAAAAAGAAACAATGAAGTCACTCCCTTTAGGAAATTACAGCCTACTTGTGGACCTTGAAAAATAAACAATTTGATAGTAATATGATAACTGAGTAATATGATAATTACTTCCACAGGAGAAATTCTACTTTGGTCATTTTTCATCACATCTTTATTTTTCCTTATCTTTGGCCAAGATTAGGAGCCCTGGGGGTGGTGACACGTAGTGGCTGCTAACCACAAGTCAGCAAGGTCAGTCGTTAGAAATTATCAACCACTGCAGGGGAATGATGAGGCTCCTACCTCTGTAAGGTGTTAGAGTCTCAGAAACTCCCGGGGGCAGTTCTCCTTTGTCCTGCAGGGTCTCCATGAGTGAGAATTGACTTGATCACAGTGAGTGGGGTGAATTTTTGGTTTTTCCCAAGATTAGTACTAACTAATTACTATTTTTCCAACTAAAAAATAAGCTTCATGAAAGAGATTAAAAAGTTACTTTATTTAAAAAAAAAAAAAGTTACTTTATTTAGCCACTTTTTCTAGAAGGCAGAAGAATGTCAAGAACATGTAATAAATATTTGCTGAAACATAAGAAAGACTCCTTAACCAAGAGAAAGAGAGGGACGATTGTTGCAAACTGAGCAGTAGAGCATGAAAAGGCAAGAGATGAGCGTGCATGGTATGTTCAAGAGCAAGATGTTTTCACTGTGAAAGAACTTAGAGAAATACATGGGAAGACTAAGAAGCGAAGCTGGATAGAAAGTAAGATCTGAATCATCAAGGACCTTTTATGTCATTCCAAGGAATTTGAATTTCTTTGACTACCGTGGGATGGCTTTTAGCAGATTTCTGGCAAGAGAATATCACAATCAGATTCACTGCTAGACAGATTGCTCTGGCAACGCTGGATCCTGGGTGAGAAGATGTGAGAGAGAGGCTGCTGTGGTACACTGGCAATGGATATATACAAGAGGTGGTGTAATAATTAAGGAAGAAGGACCACGTAAAAGAAATGCAAGGATTTATCATTGACATTCAGACTTTCGATTGGGGTGATTGGCAGAACTAAATTGTGTTATAAACTATATAGGAAAAAGAAGTTTGGGAAGTCTGCTTTTTGGTAGCATGTTGTGTTGACATCCCTTTTGAATAGTCAGATGATATCGTTTTAGGAGCAATCGATATTTAGATCATGATTAAAGCCAGAGCAGGGATGGTTGCTCAATAAACGCAGGTGTAGATTGAGAAAGTAAGAGAATGAAGAAGACTAAGAAGACTGTTAGCTCATAAGAGATACAAGAAAGATCCCAGAGTTAGGAAGAAAAATAGAATAATGCAGGAACAAAGAAGATAGGTAAAGAAAGAATTTTTAAGGGCGGGGAGTGGGGAGTGCATTTTCTGTGTTAATGTAACAGAATGAGAAGATAAGACCATCGCTGAAAAATCTTTATTATTATATTTAAAAGTTAGGCCATAGGTGATCCCTGAAAGAGAGAAGTGGTGCCAGAAAACAGTCTCTTATTTTAAGGCCAGCTTTAGACAGTGTAATGTTTTCTATTTATTATTTGGAATCAAGTTTTCCCTTCACATAGATGGTTCAGTATCAGGGGAGAAAAGAAGTGCAAATTTTATGAGTTTCCATGAAGAGCTATAGTAAATATTTTATTTTGTTTCAACAAATATTTATCAAGCATCTGCTATGTGTCAAGCTTTATGATGTTTTAGAGATGGTACAAAGATGAATAAGTAGTGGTCCCTGCCCCCCAAGGGGTTCAAATCTATTTCAAGAGAGAGTAAAATCGACTGACATATGTAAATAGTATAGTAAAATAGGTATTGGCACCATAGTAATACAAATGGGGCTTCCAGAGAAGGGGCATTTTTGAATGAGACTCTGGGGACTGGGTAAGCAAATGTTTGCATATCTGGAGGGGTACAACTCAGAAATTGAGTCAACTGGTAAACCACTGAGCAATATGACATTCCTTTGTGACATGGTTTCCACAGTTTGCACAGTTGCTTTTTTACACGATGCCTGCATTTTCGTTCCCTGACATCCTCACGCATTTCACATCATATTCTTGTCCACATGTCACTCAATACCAGAGCAATTCCCCAGGCTTTAAGGATCTCGACAATATTCTTTTAAGGAAAACACATTTTCATAAATCCTTAACCATTTGCTGGTCTTTCACTTCTATTCTATTGACTCGTAACTGGAATGTGCCACTACATCTCTGGAAGACCATGGCCCGCTTTCTTGGCAATATTGCAGCACCTCCAACAGCATAGCTTCGATTCATGTTGTCAATGATAAGGGTCAAAGCTTTTCACTATATCAATAAAAGAAAGGGAAATCAAGGAAGACCAAGCTAGAAAGTTGTTATTTTTTTAATAAGAACTTGCAAGATGACAGACCAGACAGATATGCTACATTGACTCATTACAACAAAGATATGAGAGACCAAATGAAACAGATATGGATAATAATCCAGAAACTTTGAGTTTTAGAGGAAAAGATGGAGAAGCTGAATGAATATCAAATAGGAGAAAAAGCTGAACAAAAGCAACCAGAAAGTAGACAGACACAATGTATTTACATCTGGTCTAGTGTAGCAAAGTCATCTTGAATTTTTGCAAGAGATATTCAATTACGACAATGACCTGACAACACAAACACACTCGAGTGGCTGACAACAAAATGATGGTACTGCCATCAGAGCTTCCCATTCCCTGCTTCTGTCACTTCATCCCACAAGCTGCTTGTCTGCGGAGTGTGCCCTATAGTTACTTTTTCCTCCATAACTTTCTCCTCTTTTTGCTCTGCTCCAATATTCCCCCCTTTTTGTGTTGTTTTCTTCTTCTTTCTTTTTTCAGCTTCTTCCTTTCTCTTTCTTTTCTTCTAGTTCTCTCTTCTTTTGCTATCCGTTCCTCTTTCCCATATTTCTTTACTATATATTCCTTTCTCTTTTCTTTTTTCTTTTGCTTCTCTCTCTCCTTATTGTACTTGTTTCTCTCTCTCTCTCTGGCATTTTTTGGCCTCAGCTTTTATTTTCCCTTCTTTTCATGTTTTTTTAATATTTATTAAATTACTTTTCTTGCTGTTATTTGTATGCTTTTCCCTACTTTTCTCTGTTTTTGTTTTTTTATTGTTGTTCATTATTTTTTCTCTGGTTTGTTTGTTTGCTCTTGGTTTTTTTTTCTTGTTTCTCTCACCAAGAAACAGCAACTGCACATCCTAGCCACCCATGTGTGTCTTTCAGCCCTACCTATTGAGTGAAGGTCACTATCTATTCCTGTATTATTTCATAATGGGTGCACAACAATCAATACCAGTCAAACCCATTCTCAACTGTGTTAAATTAATAGTACAGAGATCTGTGCTCACACTCACATTTTCTATAAGATCCACCATGACATAGATGGTGAACACCTCGCATCATGCCAACATACACTCACCAATAAATACAACACAACTATGATATCTCAGGGACAACAGACCATCTCAGTTCCCACAAAGGAACAAGATACAGTGACTCAAACAGTGAACAAAGTACAGAGTCAGAAGACCTATCTCCGGAGGTAAAATGTCATTGAAACTTCATTGTAAAGAATTCAAAATAATGGCATTTGGATTATTTCAATGGAGTGAGGAAAGCTGCATAAGAAAGAAATAAAAACACAGAAAACATTTTAGAAGAATTCAGGAAAACACAACTAGAACAAACTGAAGACAAATGAAAAAATTATAAAGTACATATACAGGAAATAGAAATCCAGAATACCAATACTAATATTTTAGAAATATATGCAAATAACAAAGGAGTGACAAACAACAATGAGATCTCATATTGGACCCACAATGGCCCAATGAAAGCAAAACAAAACATAAAACAACAAAGGCTAAAAAGGTTATGGAGAGATTGCAACTGTAATACATGCTGGTGGGTTTTTAAACATGTACAATCAATGTAGAAATTAATATGGCCCTACCTCAAACAATGTAGAACAGAAATTCCATTTGAGCTAACAATCTCTTGGCTGGGTACATACTCCAAAGATGTAAGAGCTATAACAAACAGGCATGCACAATCCCCCATTCATTGCAGCACTGTTCATAATAGTAAGAAGTTTGAAATAGCCCACATGCCCATCAGTAGAAATAGATAAAGAAACTTGGTACTTTCACAAATTAGTACTTATACAATTTAGTAGATCACTAAAAAGCAATGATAAAACCACAAAGCACCTCATGATATGAATGAACCTGGAAAACATTATGCTGAGTGCAGTTAGTAAATAAAAAAAGGGTGAATAATGTAAGAGACCACTATTTAAAGATAAAAACCAAGACATAGTCTTGCATAACAAAGGGAACAGACTTTGGAGAGTCCCAAGAGAGGGAGAGCAAGGGTGTAAAGATGCAGCAAAGGATTAAAAGATGGAAATGTATTGACTCAGGTGAAAGGGAGGCTAGAAATCCATAAGATGGAGAAAAGAAATCAGGGGATTAGGATGAGATTGAATGGGGGCAGGAACGGGGTTGATGAGTGGTTTGAGATTTCAACTGTTGAATGCACAGTTGATGTAAACTCTACCACCTAACTCACAATAAAAATAATTTATAAATAATAATAATAATAGGTGTTTAAAAAGAGCAGAGGAATAGAATTGAATCAATAAAAGCTGAATTTGTGAACTTGAAGACAAATCTCTCAATGTTGATCTGCTAGAAAAATAATCAGAAAACAAAAATCTAAAGGACGTCTAAGAAATATGTGGCAGATATCACAAGAAATAACCTACAGGTGATCAGAATTCCAGACCCGGAAAACATAACAAAGTCACAGAGAATAATGTAAAAGTGTTGTTGGAAGAAAGCTTCCTAATATGAAAAATGAGAAGATAGGCATTCAAGAAGCTGAACAAACCTCGAACAATAAGGCCCTCAAAATAAAATCACCAAAGCATATTATAATTAAACTTTCCAAAACCAAAGATTAGAAAAAAATCCTGAAAGTAGCACAGGAATAAAATTTTTAAAGAACCTAATGAGAATGAGCTCTGAATTTTCAGCAGAGATTTTGAAGTCAAGAAGACAATGGGGCAACCCAAATAAAATTCCGAAAGAAAAAAAATATTGCCAACAAAGAATCCTATACAATAAAATTGTCCCTCGAATAGATAGAAGAAATTAAGTCATTTCCCAAAAAAAAAAAAAAAAAAAAATTAAAGGAATTTTTAGAAGTCAGACCAACCTTAGAAGAACTACTAAGAGAAATTCTTTGGATAAAGAACCAACAACAGTACATGACAGCGCCACCCAGATTTCAACCCAGATAAAGAACTTCTCAAAGTTAAACATAAGAATGAAGGTAAGGAGCCAGTTATATCCATTTTAATGAAGACAATTACAAAATAAATAGAACACTGACTGGATGTCCAAATAGAGAGGAAGTTAAGTAGATTGCAAGATAGAACAGACTGTATTGAACTTGGGAAGAAATTTTAAAAAAACTAATAAGCCTCATCAAAAGAAAGAAGAGATAATTCGTAAAGATTTAGAAAACACTAAAAAAAAGAGCACTGAAGACAATGAAAAGAACATGAAGTCAGCACAGAAAACTTTGTGGAACCCCAAGCCAACAATACTATAGAAAAACACAAGGGGTTACCCGCCCCCCTAAAAAAACCAATGCTCATTTTATTTCTTTTTATGTGAGGGGATACTGCATTTGGAGTTTATTCCACTGGGTCAGACTGTTAATCACACTTTCTATTTAGAGGTTCTGTTAGATAGGCCAGTGTAGGGCTGGGAGATGTCCGTGAACGCATGCCCAGAGAGCCAAGCTACGGAAACGAAGGAGTGGCGCACTGCACATGCTCAGAGATCCAGGTTTCCCGTTGGGTAGGCATGGTTGGGTGCTGAACCTGGATTGCCCCACCTAGGCCAGGTGAATTCAATTCAGCCAATGGAGTCAATCAAGGGTCGTCCAGCATGCCTCCCAGAGGAATCCTTGAAAAGGCAGGAGCGCAGAGTCGAGTGGGACACTTTTGCGTGACACTGAGCAGCTTCCAGGCAGGCTGCATGTTCAGGAGGAGTCCTACGGATGCCTGTGAAAACCTGAAACTTCTTCTAACTCTCATAAAACACACTTGGATCACAAACCAGGCTTCGCTGTGAATTCATTCTCGCACGGAGCCAAGGACCGAGTTATATCTATCCCCAGAGAGAGATCTAACAGTTCTGAAAAGATTACCTGACAGTGTATGACAAAAAAGGCCTGGTTTGTGGCAAATGAGGGACTGGTTTTGCCACCATGACAATGAAGCTGATCACAACTCCATTTCAGTGTGCCAGTTTGGGGCAAAAAGCAGCATGCCTTTCTTGCCCCAAGCATCTTACTCACCTGACCTCGTTCCATGTGGCTTATTTTTGTTTCCCTGAATGAGCAGGGATATGAAAAGATAGCAGTTTGATGAGAAGAGATGGAGGAAAAAATGAGGGAGGTGCTGTCAGCCCTCCAAGCAGATGAGTTTGAAAAATGTTTCCAAGAATGGAATCACAGATTTGACAAACATATTAGGTATAGTGGAGAGTACTTTGAAGGTGATGAGGTTGTTTTATAAAGAAAAAATTTAATTACATAGCCTTGGAAAAAAAATCTGTTTTG
Source organism: Echinops telfairi (assembly GCF_000313985.2). Lineage (NCBI taxonomy): Eukaryota > Metazoa > Chordata > Mammalia > Afrosoricida > Tenrecidae > Echinops > Echinops telfairi. Next base: position 22,608,571 of record NW_022104341.1, read on the forward strand.
GGGGGGAGAGTGCCCCCTCGTGTACAGCAAAATAAAAGAAAGAAATTCTAAAAGAAGGAAACAATCTAAATAGCCAACAATGGAATAAACAAACTTTGGTACCTACACATAATGGAGTAATGATGGATCTGTTACACACCTCATGACATGAATGAACCTGGAGAGGACAGTATGCTGAGTGCAATAAATCAATCACAAAAGGACAAATATCGAATAGCCGCTGTGTTAATAATTCAAGAAAAGGTTTTCCTGTTCAAGAAACATTCTTTAATGGTTACCAGTGATGAAAGTCACTGGCTAGAGTATACAAGCATAAACTTGGGTGAAGAGGAAGGCAATATACAATGAGGAAAGTAGACAGAGAGAGAGAGAGAAAGAGAGAAACATGGGAAGCCATGGGAGGTTTTTAAGTGTTTAAGGCAACAGAAGCAAATGCTGTTATGTACACAATATTACAATAACTGATTACAAGCAGATACAGAGATAAACCCATAAACTAAACAGGTATGGGGGGAAGAATATAGGTCAGTTTGAAATAGAATATTTGTATTATTTGTATTATTTGTATTATTGGATATATTTGTTGGATATATTATATATATATTTGTTGGCTATATCCAATAATATATATATCCAATAATACAAATAATAATCCAATAATATATATATCCATGAATATAGTGGAATATACAGAGAACAGAGTTATCAAAGCTTCTTTGACAATAAACAAATGTCTTGACAGAATAAGTCAATGGGCCCCAGGGACTCAGGTTTGAGTCTCCTGGGACACCAATGCCAATTAACACAAAGACAAGATTTTACATCCTACTTTCTTTTTTAAAAAAATCATTTCATTGGGGGTCATACAGCTCGTATCACAATACACGTATCCATTGTGTCAAGCACATTTGTGCATTTGTTGCCATCATAATTTTCAAAACATATTTTTTTCTACTCGAGCCCTTGGTATCAGCTCTTTATTTCCCCCCTCCCTCCCTCACGAACCCTTGATAATTTGACCTATGTCTCCCTTTACCCACTTTCTGTTGTCTGTCCCCCTGGGAGGGGGTTTTATGTAGATCATAGTGATCAGTGTCCCCTTTCTCCCCCCACCTTCCCTTTATAATTGCTACTCTAATTATTGGTCCGGAGGGCTTTATCTGTCCTGGATTCCCTGTGTTTCCAGCTCTTATCTGTACAGAACATCCTCTGGTCTAGCCAGATTTGTAAGGTAGAATTGGGATCATGATAGTGTGAAGGGGGTGGGGGAGGGAGCGGCAAGGAAGCATTAAAGAACTAGAGGAAAGTTGTATGTTTCATCGGTGCTATACTGCACCCTGACAGGCTCGTCTCTGCCTTGTGACCCTTCTGAAAGGGGAACATCCTACTTTCATGAATAATAACTGGAGTCTTGAAAATCAGACGATTGGCCATCTAAGATGCAACTAGAAGTCTCTTCCTAAATGGAGGAAAAGAAGAGTGAAAAATCAAAGCTACATGAAGTTTACTCTGATACACAAATGGATAATACAAACATCAATCTACACAACCCTGATACCAGAAGAACTAGCTGGTGCTTGGCTACTACTACCAGCTTCTCTGACTGATTTCATTAGCAGGTCCTGGATAGAGTAGGAAAAACACCTGTAACAAAGCCTCAAATCATTGTAAAGGTCAGGTTTACTGGTCAGAGACTGGTGGAAGGCCCAAGACTATGACTCTTAGTGACCCTTCAGGCCTGGAAATGAACTTGCCTTCCTCCTCCAAAATAAATAAACCATTCTCCTCGCCGCCAAATCTAACTCACAACAACTGTAAGGGTATTGTGCCCCTCTGTAACTTTCTGAGCCTGGAAACACTTACTGGAGCAGAAAGCCTCATCTTTCTCCTGCAGAGTGACTGGTGGGTTCAAACTAGTGGTGTTATGATGAGCAGCCCAAGGTAGGACCCACTGGGCCACCAGGCATAACATGTTATCCAAACAACGGACATATCCCTAACAGGTACAAAAACACGAAGGAGGTACCCACATCTCAGAATCAACCACTAGAGATTGCAGGCATTTACCCAAAGACAAATTTCAAAAGCATTAGGAAAGAAGGAATATTTAAGCAGGAAATTTACGGAAAGCATGGACTAAGTTGGGTACATAGAGAGTATTATAATAAGTGAACATTTTCAAAAATGTGCATGGATTATTGCAGGTAAAGCTAATGGGCTGCTTTGTAAACCTTCACAATAAAAGGTTGAAAAGGGGTGGGGATGGGGGCGGCATGTGGGTGTGAAACAGCTCAAGGTAAAGTGCTTCCTAATGCTCATTGACTGAGAGCCACATCTAGCCTTCCCTTCACTTCAGGTGACCCGTTTGAATGATCCATCCTACATATAGCTACAGCGACACATGAGCATGCACAACCTTGTATATACTTTCTGAGGTAGAATATATTTCTGAGATGAATACTACCATTGGTTTATACTATAGATGACATCATTAAGTGGGAAATGCAGGAAAAAGAAGAAAAATAAGTTTGCTCCTATGGATACATATAGAGTCATGAAAGTGCATGCATAAGAAATTTAATGTAACTCGAGTGCCGTGGGCATAGTACAGAGGGGTAAACATTAAAAAGGGATGGTAATGTCAATTGTGAATGCTTGTGTAAGTACGAAGGGCATGGGTCACATTACACAGTCAAGAAGTATAAATATAAAAGTCATGGCTACCAATGGAGATATGAAGGACATTTTGAAACCAGTGTCGCTGAAGGCAGGAAAACTAGCTGGGAGGCTATGACAAGGGGGCAGATGAGGTCTATGAAAGTCCGAACAAAGCACATGACAGCAGGACCGGAAAGAATGTGGGGATGTGTCATTGGATGCCCAGAAATAAGAGTTTCTCTACACAGGTGATTGCAAGTCCAAGGTTCCTCAAAGGAATCCAGAGTTGCGGATGGCGGGAAGAGGAGTCCTCAACACAAGAAGGCTGACTTTCATCCTGAATCAAACCCAGAGAACGACAACACTGGATTCTAGAAATAAAACTAGTCAAGTGAGATATTGCTTTCTTTCCCTTCCTCCTACCACAAACTCAATTAAGCCCTGAATTCAGAAGCAGTCTAGAAAGGAAGTAAGAGAGAAACCCCTATTTGGATAAGGAGATGAGAATCTAAGACCTTTAACCATTGGCTTAAAAACTCCAGCCTGTACAGGTCTGCTTTCACTTTAAAGTTGCAAAGGGTATTATTACACCGAACTGGATATATCCATTTATAAACTGAGACATCTATAACTAGAATAAACCAAAAACCAAACTCACTGCCATCAAGTGAATGCCAACTCATAGCGACCCCAGAAGATTGTGTAGAACCGCCTTTGTGGGTCTCCAAGACTATGATGCTTCACGGAGTCGAAGGTCTGGTCTGTCTCCCTCCAAGCAGCTGGCAGTCTCAAACTACTGACGTCTTGGTGAGTAGCCCAACATTTAACCACGAGGTCCCCAGGCCCCTCAGACAGGATACATTTGTATCTGCGGCCAGGAAAGCGATGGTACTTGCTGTAGATTTCACTTTACATATAGGGGTTGAAGAGCTCCAAGCACTGGCAAAAAGACAAAGATACTGTTAAAAATACACTCCTAAGACGTCCTTGTTCATAGAAAGCATTATTCACCCAATATACAAAATAAAGGATGATCAATAAAGGAAAAATATCTGGTAGAATAGGGAGTTGTGCACCGGGCTGGGGACCACAAGGTCAGCAGATCGAACTCATCACTCTTTATAGAAGACACTGTCCAGCCTCAGAAACCCTCAGGGCCGTTCTTGCTGGGTCCGAATTGACTCCACAGCGATGAGCTGGGTTCTTAGTTTGTTTGCTTAATATTGTAAAAGGATATTAGGATCCCTCAACATCCTTCCTGTTTCCATTTCACTGTCCGAATCAAGGCCAGCTATCCACCTTCCTGAATATGCCATTCATTGATGTCTCTTTTATTGTGACTCTGTAGGTGTGAGTCCGTATGACTCGGATTGTGTCTCCCCAAAACCCATGCTGCAAATCTTAACCTCTGTTTGTGGTAAGGGAGCCTGCATGGTGCTGTGAACTCGGGTTTGGACAGCTACCCAACAGGTCTGGGGTTCAACCCCACCAGCCACACTCAGTGGAAGGAAGAGGAGGTGGTTTATTCCTATAAGGGTTTACAGTCTTGGAAATCGTATATTCAGTCACGCGGCGTAGGGATAGACTTGATGGTAGACTTTATGTTACAGCTGTAGTTATCATTCCATTTGTGAATTGCTTCATTTTATTAATGAGGCAGGATTGAGGCAGGGCATGTCTTGAGTCAAATTTCTCACAGTAATTGAAAGGAACAGATTAGGGGGAACGGGTGAAGACTTGATGCCAAGCCATATGGAGATTTCCAAGTTATCAGGAAACAGAAATGGAAGAAACAAGGGACTTCCCCCAGAGCTAAGGGAGACAATCTTGCCCTAGATGCAGCCCTTTGAATGTGGACTACTAGCCTCCTAAACTGTGAGAAAATGTACGTCTCTTTGTTAAATCCATCCTCTTGTGATAGTTCTGATTTTGTGGTATTTGATAACCAAGACTGAATTAAGTACCAAATGATAGGATTGCTACTCTTAACAGGTACCTAAAATATGAAGGCAGTTTTGGAATCAGATCATGAGAAAAGAGTGGAAGAGTTTTAAGGTGCCTAACAGGAAAAGCTTAGATTCCCTTGAATAGACTGTTGGTAGAATTATGGGCATCGATGCCGATTCTGATAAAAGCTAAGAAGAAAGTGACAAACATTACAGAGACTGCATCTTCTTTGAGAATTAATATAGCATGTGCAACAGAATGCTGGCAGATATGTGGATAAGTAAATGTGCTTCTGGTGAGGCTTTAAAGGAAAATGATGAACAAGTGACTGGCCAATGGAGGAAGGGTGCTGTATTTTATGCAGTGGCAAAGAATATGTCTGAATTATATTCAAATGCTGGTGGAAGTTGTGTTAATCTGGGTAGACTAGAGAAACAAATCCTTGGAAACTCATGTATGTATAAGAGAGAGTTTTATATAAAGGGTAATTGTACATTAAGAAGGCCTCTAAACCCAGTCCAGTCCAAGTCTTTAAGTCAGATACTAGCCCATATGTCTGATACCAATCTATAAAGTCCTCTTGAGATTCATGAAACACATGCAGGGGTGCTGAATGTAGGATAATCACAGGCCAGTGGGTAGAGAGTCTTTGGATCTAGTGATGTTGGAAGCATCTCAGTGTTGGCAGGGGTCTCTACATGACCCCTGGGTCCTGGGTTCTGGCTGCACCAGGGTAGGTCCATGTAGTTTTTCCAGCTCAGGGCTCTAGTGTAGTTCCATGTGTCTTGTCAGCTGCAATGCCTCCCAGGAAGTGAGCATAGTCTCTCCCACCTCCAAGAAAGAAAAACCAGATTTCCCAGAATTCTTGGGAGAAAGCCATGCCCACACAGAGGCCTCATTGATTATGATCTGATTAACAGGCTAGACTCCACCCCTACACTCTTAATCCTCAAACTGATGAATGATTATATAACTACCACAGAAGTAGAATGTTTAACTAATGAAACTGGATATTTGGCTGATGAGATTTCTAAGCATGATTTTAAAGGGGCTGTATGTTTTCTTCTTGTCATTTTTAGTAAAATATTAGATGAAAAATAGACTAGTAAAGTATTAGATTAAAAAATTAAAAATGAAAACAAAGCTTAAAGAGCTGAAAATTTCTGTTGTAACAAGAACATATATTCTAAAACTCTCATAAAAAAAACTTATTAAAGATATTAAACCTGTGACTGATGGACCTAACCAAAGGCCACAGCAGAAAACTTATTAGATGGAACAAGCTGAGGAATGCTGTTCCTTTAGGGGCCAAAGAACTGGAGTTATCACTCACATGGAGTGGGGAAAGGGAGCTAGATGCTCAATGCCAAGAGAGCCAAGTTATCTTCCTATTGAGCCTGGGAGGTGAACTTGAAGACCAGGGATATGTGGCTTTCATCCAGAATCCAGAGTAGCCCCATTGTGCAGACGTTCTCCAAGAACAGATGCTTACTTTCCATACTTGAGAGTTAATTTTTTGTTCTGCTATGTATTTGGACTTGCGTAGTGCTAGTTATCTCTTCTTTCCCTTCAATTTCTCTCATATTTGAAATATCTACTTCGTTCCGGGCCTAATATTGGACTTTTTAAGCAAATAAATTAGTTTCTAAATTTTACTGGTTCACAGTTGAAGAGAAATTTTCCCCCCAGTATAGAATACAAATAGAATCTCACAAAATTTGATTTAAATGATCCAGAGAATGAGATTTTGGACTTTGAGGTGATTTAACTCTTTCGGGAAGTATGTTTCCAAACGGCAACTATTTAAGGGAGTAGAAAGCTCTGTCTTTTCCCCATGAATCAGCTGGTGGTTTTGAACTGCCCATCTTGAGGATCGCAGTCGGATGCATAACCAACCACTACACTGCCGGGGCTCATTCTTTATGGAAGTATTAGGTAGTTAAGACACTAGTGATAGCAATGATTAAGCAATTGATACTAGTGGAAGTTAACATGCATGCTTCTAAAATATTAATTTTCAAATTTCACTAACATCTGAGTTAGTTATGGTAACTACAAGGTGTTTACACAAAATCTAAGGATCAGAAATAACTTTACAAAGTGAACCTAAGAAATTTCACAAAATCTATATAAAGGAAAAATGTTAAAAATATTGTACAATAATTCATTTGCTGTTTTCCATGTAGCATCAACTTATTTAACATTTTATGTTCACCAAAGAGGTTGCCTTATTGATGCATTGTGCTGGGAGCCCCAGAGTATAAATTGTAACATTTCACAATACCTAAACGCTGATGAAATTATTAAAGTGTCATAACAAGTCAAGTAGAAAAACCATAGAGAGACTATTAGCAATTTAATAGTTCTAGTTCATGTGGGAATGCTAATCCCACTGAAGTACAGAAGTTATCATTACTATTATTAAGAACATATAAGAAGAGAAATGGAAAATGTGAAATTTATATTAAAAGTGTGATATAAAATGCAATTATTATAAATTGACATTGAGTCATGAAGTACAACTCAAGCTAACTTTTCTAGGGAACTATTTCCTTGTAAATCTGAACAGTTATAGAGATATCTATCCCACAGGAGAGTATTTACTCTGTGGGACCATTTTGATTAATTTTACTGATGTATGGTTACTTCACTGTATGTGAAACACTGAATATACTCTTCCCAGACCTTCTCTGATGATTTGTACCATTTTCAAGAGCCTCTCTATGCCTTTCATACATGCAGTTTTATACCAAAGGTCAGTGCCTTCCTGCAAGAACTTTACAAGCAACTAGTGCAGCCTGGTCTACAGATGCAGAGAACCAGACTACTTTCTTGGTATGAATATATAAAGTTCTTTTCCCCCCTGATGTGTTGAAAGATTGAACTGTTCAATTGTATGATATTTGAATTATGTGCCAATAAAACCGTTGTGGGAAAAAAGCTCTTTCTTAGACATACATGATTATCTCTGTTGTTTCTCTAGAAAATTCAGTCTAATACAAGCTTTTTCTTGATTTCTATTGCTATTTGAATTTATGAGTCACTTATATTTAATAAATTCATATTTTACATGAAAGCATAATAATTTTGCACTTTAATTGAATCACAAGACTGAATTGTATTTTTAAGAAATTTTATCCTATAAAATGGCAAAATCATTACATGGAAAATTACAAAATATTCATATAGAAAAAAATGTTTTTCCAAGTGGAAATATTATCAACATATATTTAAATTCTATCATATAAACAGTTGTCTATAAATTGCCAATTATTTAAATATTTAACAAATAATCTGTTCAGAAAAAATACAGGTTATACAGAAATGTATTCTTCATATCTATCTAGAAACATATATCATATTTGTACAAGTTCTTTCATAATTAGGCCCATCAGGTGGATCAGATTCTGGGTCATAGGGGTATGTTTACTCTACACTGTTTGTTCTTGGGGTAGGACAGGTTACCAAAGGCAAAGCTATCTGGCATTGATAGGAAAGAAAAATATTGGTTGAAGACACTCCAGGTAATTAATTTATAACCAAAAAGTTTATAGTATTAAATTGTCAATTGAAATAATAAGGCAGGATAAAACTAAGTAAGTGTGTGGATTAGACTGGGTTCTCTACCCAACACTAACCCACTGCATTTGGGTCAATTATGCCTCATACTTGGCTGGGCTCTTGAGAGTAGCAAAACCAGCGATAAGTATAAATCCTATAGAGAGCTAGAGAAGATTCCGTCAAGGAAATGACTTATACAATGTGAGAATTGGCAAGTCCCAAACAGCGAGTCAGGTATCTGGTGGGAGAGTTACGTAAGCTGACATCCTAGGAATTGGAGGGCAAGTGACTGAAAGGATGCAAGTTGAGAGAGTGAGAGAGAGCTTTGCCAGGCCATCTGTTATATGCTGGAGCCAGGTCTTTAACTTGATTGGCTGCTCACAAAATGGAAAGAAAGTATATTCTATTACATTACGGAGAAGCACCTAGTCCAATGCTTCCCAAACCACTGAGAAACACAGCCTAGGAAAGTTGCCACATAAGCTTTATAGTATGCTAAGTGACACTCTTCCATTCAATGATACTCCCTCCAGCTCCCCCCCCCCCAATTTACTGCCATTGAATCGATGCTTGCTCATACTGACCTTATAAGACGAGGTAGAACTTGCCACTCTGAGTTTCCAGGACTGTAACCCTTTACTGCAGTAGGAAGTCCTTCCTTTCCTCACAGAGAGGCTGACTTTATGGTTTGCAACACAGTGGGGGACCACTACACCATAAGGGCTCCTCAGGGATGCACGAGAGGCTGGAATACAGCCTGAAAGAGCACACGCACTAATCAAACTCGTAGCTGACAAAGGATGGAGAAATTTAGACAAATTAGATGATAGGGACAAGTATTCTAGAATTCTGGAAAATGCAAGAGACTTTCAATTTTTTTTAAAATATATGGATTAAAGATGGTGAAATTTAACATTAAGTTTTGAAGCTCCCTTAGAAAAGACAAAAATAAATGGGCAATTTAGTTTAAATTCTCACTGCCATCAAGCCGATTCCAACTCAAAGTGTCTCTATAGGTAGAGAAGACATACTCATGGGACGTTCTGAGACTGCATCTCTTTACAGAGGTAGCAAGTTCCCTCTTTCTACCAAGGAGCAACTGTGGTTTTGAACTGCATGACCTCCTACACTGCCAAGACAGCTTTAAAATGAGAACAATTGCCCTTCTTCATATCTTTCTGCACTCAGTCAATGGCTGGACCCATCCACCCAACTCTTGTATTGATGCAGTTTTTGATCATATTTTATGGACCCTATGATCTCGACTCCTCAGGTAATAGCACTGTTTGATTCTGGCCTGATGATTGCTATATGGTGCCATAGGTTCCTAACTCCTCATCTTCGAATTGTACTACTTTTTCATTCTTCTGAGCATAGCAGTCGTTCGAACACTAGCCTCATCTTTCCTACATGACAGCCCTTTCAGCAGCTGCCTCTTTCCAGTATCTCCTGTCACCTGCATATCACTCTTTACCCTTATTAATATCAGTTGACTCAGATTTCCAGTACAAATGTCATGCTAATTCTTGCCTTCATGAATTTACTCAGGTTACTCTCTGTCTGCAACACCCTTCCCAATTCTATTCCTGAAGGTAAATCTGTGTCACCTAATGAAGCTCAGTTGCACCATGATTTTCTCCAGCAGGCCTATCCTGAACCCTTAAATTTTTGGCAATAAGTTGTGTGGTGTGGGCTCTAGAAAATATATTTGAAGTCAGAACATGAATTTGTGGGTTTTATTTTTATTTCTACCACTGTAACAACCTGCGTGTGAAGTTGAGGAAAGAAAACACATGGTCCTCACCACTTATCCTTTCATCACACTTTTCCCATGTACAGATCAAAGTCAAAGCCAAGCTTATTTTATTTTTCATTATCTTAGTGCATGGAGCTTATGTGTTTTGAAGAAACACGTTACTCTTGGTATCCAAGTGATATTGATCAATGCTTTAACTCTCTTCTTCCTGGAAAGTTGAAGAGAGAAAATCTGTGTCCTTTCAGGAAAAGTCCAGTTCATCTCTTTCTTCCCTCTATCACTTCCAAAATGTCGGGAGATGTGGAAGGACCACCGACCTGCTCTCCCTGGCCAAGTCATTTTTCCCATCAAGGTGTCCCTTCACTCTCTGACTCGTCTTCTGTAAGAAATTAAGTAAGAAAATCATCACCGCTTTATTTCATCTTTAACTCCTGGTACAGTGAAAACGAAGTTCCCATTTAAAATGCAAAACACCTCCTGCCAATTCACCCCATGTGTCCTCCAACAGTTCACTTATGCCCCTGGGACGATCCCCAGTTTACGGACAAGAAAATACAAGTGGGAGACTGTGACTTCTAGATGGGCAGAACTCATGAGTTTTAGAGCTGAGATCTCCATCAGGGGCCACTGACTCTCACAGTCTGGACCCTTTCTGATATAGCAAACCACCTCCGTGCTTCCCAGAATGTCCTCAAACATTCTTTTTTATGAAATTGAACTCTATATTAACAGATATCAATGGTAGAATTATTCCTAGTTCTGTTTTTTTTTTACTATCAATAAAATAACATACTGGATTTTAAATAAAATAGCCTTCATCACAAATAAAATAACTTTAAAATAGTAGCTCACAGGATATGTGTGTGTATACATTAAATATTCGTCTCAAGAATGAGGTAATTACTATTTGAATATTTATTCATATGATTAAATGTTTTGTTGAGAATAAAAAAATATAGCAAATTAAAGTGACTTAATGGTTTTTATTTTATAGGCACAAAAAGAACAAGGAAATTGAAATATATAATAGACTCTTATTTTACATTTACTAAAAATTTGAGCACTTAAAATAGGAATAATGCCTTTAAGCTATTGCCTCTCCCTCCCTGCATCCTCTAAAGTTAAGAACAAGACCACTGGATCAGGTCGTTATGTTTGGAATGGCACCACGGCCACTTCTGGATCTTGGAAAATGCTATGAAAATCCAGTTTCCCACAATTTTCATGCATCAAGAAAAAGAATACAAAGTGCACATTTGCCAAATTCTATAATTTTTACATTAGAGTACTCCAAGTGCCCTTAATTGTTTAAACTTGTTAAGCTTATTTCCTTATTTCGCTACAGTCCAAAAAGTATCATAAAAACCAAACATGTTGCTTACCTGATTCAGATAACTTAAAAACCACAAGATACTGCTTGAAAATAGCTTTTTTTTTTTTTTTACAAATAAGTGAATTTAATAATATCACAAATGCATCATCAAATAAACAGAACGCACGAATGAAACACTCACTTTCAATGAATATATTTACCTGGCTTCCATACAGCATCCTTCACCTCTGGTGTGTGTGAGACACCATTTCTTAAAAGATAAAGGAACGCATAATCAGAAGATTGTAGATCAATGTGTATGTGTCCTGGAAAAAACATTACCAGCATAGATTTTTTATTCTTGGAGCACTATTTACATTTTCTTGGGAAAAGCTGAATTATTGGCCGGAGGAGTAAAAGCTATGATAATATGTGAGATTACCCTCTGAATCTCTAACTGGGAAGCCAATCAAAGAATTGAAGATTATTTCTACAAATGAGAGGGGTGGGGGGAAGTAGCTAGACAAAGCAAAAAATTAGGAAGGGGGCGGGGGAAGAGACAAGGGTTGGTGGGGGAACAGGGCACTAACCCACCCAAGGGGAGGGTGTTGTTTATATCTCCACAGGAGAGGGAGAAGGAGAGAGGGACCAGATACAGGCAAGAATCCGGGAACCAATAGAGAAGTCAGCAGGGCCAGCCCCCAATCCAAACTAAGTGAGCACCCCCCACCCCAGAGGAATGCACTTCAGAGGACAGCACTGAAGCTGCAGTTTAGGAAGTGGGGTGCTTCTGATCAGGAGCAAAGGAAGAGGGAAGGAGAGAGTGGAACACACCCAGACCACCAGCCCTGAGGACAATACTCCGGCTCAGAGCAACCAAAGCACAACAGGGATCACAGGGCTGGTCCCATCAGGACACAGGACGACTTGTCCCTCACCGACACACAGCACTAAAGGGCACAGCACTGGGGACAGTGTGAGAGATGTGCCTGATCTGACCCCACAGCACCGGGGTGATCACTAAGGGTGTGCAGCGGAGCAGCATGGGGAGCAAAGCAGCAAAGTCCCCGAGGAATGCCAAAGGTGGACTGTGGGGCCAGGGCATGGCACCCCAGCGGACTCGACTGGAAAACACGCATAAAGGTCAATGGACAGACCTGGAACTGTTTGAGGGCTTTTCAATTTTTGCTGTTGGTTTTTCTTTTTCTCTTTATTTATTTTATAGTTCTGTTGTATTCGCTGATTTATTTTTTGTCTTCTTTTTTAATATGTTTTGCTCTACTTATAAAAAAATCACTTTATTGGGGGCTCGTACAACTCTTATCACAATCCAAAAATACATCCATTGTGTATCAAGCACATTTGAACATTTGTGACCCTCATCATTCTCAAAACATTTGCTTTCTACTTGAGCCCTTGGTATCAGCTCCTCATTTTCTACCTCCCTCCCTGCTCCCTCCTCCCTTGATAATTTTGATATTATTATGAACTCTTGGTAATTTTTACATTATTATTATTTTGTCATATCTTACACTGCCCAACATCTCCCACTTTTCTATTGTCCGTCCCCCAGGGAGGAGGCTATATGTAGATCTTTGTAATTAGTTGCCCCTTTCCACCCCACCCTTCCTTCACCCTCCCAGTATCACCACTGTCAGCACTGGTCCTGAAGGGATCATCTATCCTGGATTCCTTGTGTTTCCATTTCCTCTCTGTACTAGTGTACATCCTCTGTTCTAGCCAGATTTGTAAGGTAGAATTGGGATCATGATAGTGGGAGGTGGGGAGGAAGCATTTAGGAACTAGAGGAAAGTTGTATGCTTCATCATTGCTACACTGCACCCTGACTGTCTCGTTTCCTCCCTGTGACTCTTCTGTAGGGGGATGTAAAGTTGCCTGTAGATGGGCTTTGGGTCCCCAAACTGTACTCCCCCTCATTCACAATGATATGATTTTTTGTTCTTTGATGTCTGATACCTGTACCCTTCGACACCTGGTGATCACACAGGCTGGTGTGCTTTTCCAGGTTAGCTTTGTTACTTCTGAGCTACATGGCCACTTGTTTACTTTCAAGCCTTTAAGACCCCAGATGCTATATCTTTTGATAGCCGAGCACCCTGCCCGGCTATGCTTTGTTTTTGCATGTATTATTGTCTATGCATGTATAGCTGGACACGATAGGCATCATGAACAATCCAGAGGAGAGAACAATGGGACTGATGGTTCCATGGGGGACATGGAGAGGGAGATATAGGGGGAAAGGATGGGGGTGTCAACAAATTCAAGGACAAGGTAAAAATAAATGATCCAAAATTGAAGGCGAGGAGGGCATAGGATATTTGGGGGGACTCGATCAAGGGCAATGTAGCCCAGAGGAATTACCAAAACCCAAATGAAGGCTGAACATGAGAGTGGGACAGAGGAACGTAAAAAGAAAGAACTGGGAGGCATAGGACAGTTATAGAGGTCTAAATACAGGTGGGTATATATGTAAATACATTTATATACAATGACAGGGGAATAGATCTATGTACATATATTTATTTATAAATTATTACAGTAGTGGATGGACATTGGGCCTCCACTCAAGTACTACCCTCAATGCAAGAACAATTTGTTCTATTAACACAGCACTCTGTGATGTTCACTTTTCCTGACACAACTGCTGAAGACAAAAACGGGTGCATAAGCAAATGTGGTGAAGAAAGCTGATGGTGCCTGGTTATCAAAAGATATAGCATCTGGGTCTTACAGGCTTGAAGATAAACAAGCAGCCATCTAGCTAAGAAACAACAAAGCCCGCAAAGAAGAAGCACACCAGCCTGTGTGATCATAATGTGTTGATGGGATCAGGTATCAGGCATCAATGACCTGAAACAAAACAAACAAACAAACAAAAAGCATATCAATGGGAATGAGGGGGGGAGGGCAGATTGGAGACCCAAAGCCCATCAGTAGACAATTGGACACCCCCTGTCAGAATGGCCACAAGGAAGAGAGAGCCAGTCAGGGTGCAGCATAGCACCGATGAAACATACAACCTTCCTCTAGTTCTTTAATGCTTCCTCTCCAACCCTCCACCCCACTACCATGACCCCAATTATATCTTACAAATCTAGCTAGACCAGAAATGTATACTGTACATATAAGAGCTCGAAACGCAGGGCACTTAGAACAGATAAACCCCTCAGGACCAATAAGGGGAGCAGTGATACTAGGAGGGTGTGTTAGTCTGGGTAGACTAAAGAAACAAATCCACAGAAACTCAAAAGGTTAAGTGTACATAAAGAAAGCATCCCAACCCAGTCCAGTCCAAGGCCATAAGTCTGACTTGAGCCCACATGTCTGACACCGATCTGCAAAGTCCTCCTCAAACTCACAAAACACATGTAATGATGTTGACTGCAGGAGGAAAGCCAAATCAGTGAGCATGTAAGAATCTCAGGGCTGGCAAGGGTCTCCACATGACTTCTCCAACACCAGGGCTACATCACGGTAGGTCCATGTGGCTTCTCTTCAGGGATGGGTCACAGGAAGTGAGCCTTGCCAGCTGAAGCAGAGAACTAGCTAAGGCAGCCGCTACTGGTTTGACCATCAGAGAGCAAGAGACAAGAAAGGCATGGCTTGCCACGCCGTTTATCTCTCTATCCATCAATTAAACTCTCCTTCGATGAATTCCACATGTGTTCATTGGCTAGGTTGGCACAATAAACCGAATTATCACAGAGGGTAAGGGTAGGGGGGTGGGGTTAGGGGGAACCGATCACAATGATGGACATATGTCCCCCATCCCAGGCAGACGAACAGCAGAAAAGTGGGTAAAATGAGATAGCTGTCAGTGTAAGACATGAAAAAAATTATGAATTATCAAGGGGGAAAAAGGGAGGGAGGGTGGGAGAGGGAGGAGGGAAAATGAGGAGTAGATGCCAGGGGCTCAAGTAGAAAGAAAATGTTTTCAAAAAGATGATGACAACATATGTACAGATGTGTTTGACAAAATGGATATATGTACGGATTGTGATATGGACTGTAAGAGCTCCCAATTAAAAAAACAAAACAAAACAAAAGCAAATAGAAGCGGGATTTGAAATGTCATTGTATTTTTCACAGGTTCTTTGTCTTTCTGCCTCTCATTTACTCACACATGCAGAAACACACACACACACAGCACATACATACTGGCATATATATTTAGATCCCTGTTATCGACTTAACTGTGCTTCCCAAAAGCATGTGTTAGAATCCTAACCTTTATAGCTATGGGTAAGATCCCATTAAGGATAGGGTTTACTTTGTTATGTTAACAAGGCCAGATCATTATAGAGCTTACCTGAATCCTAATTATTTCTGAGTTATAAAGTGAGAAGCATCATCACAGAGCAAGGAAGAAAGGTGGAAAGAAGATAGACACTACCTGAAGACAGCCAAGGGACCAAGAAATGTCAGGGCTACAGAGCTGACAAGGCGAGCCTTCACCCAGAGCCAGGATTCTGAATCAAACTTCTAACCTACTAAACGAGAAATTTCTATGTTTTTTAGTCACCCACTCACGATACAATTGTGACAGCAGAATTACGACGCGAAGACCAACCCTCAGTCTAGATTGTAGTGAAACAGAGCCGCTTCAGCTACGGGGGTGCTTGGTTTAGAATGTTCCACAGAAGCGTTTATTCTTCAGAGTCTCTGCATTGTGAAGTGCAAGCCTTTGTAAGCCTTCATCAACTGACCTGAATTCCTTAAAATTGTCTTCATTTGGGATAAAGATCCATTTTATTCCTGATCTTCTATGAGAAATTGATTCCTTTTGCCTTCCAAAACTCATGATTCTAGCTGAACTCAAGTTAAACCCATTTCATTCTCGTTGATTCTGACAGAAACTCCGTAGACTCCACAGAATCGATCATCTCCAAGGGGTTTGTAAGGTTGTGTTCTTTATGGAAGCAGGCTGCAGCCTTAGGACCATCCGTTTACTCCCTTTGTGATTGAACTGAGAATGTGAGTAGTCTTGTGGTTCCAGATATTGTAGTGTAATCGGCATATTCTGTCATGTTCAGCAGGAATAATCAAACCCATTCTTAGAGTCCACCACTGCATTACAATAAACCAGTCATTCTCCTGTCAATCCAGACGCCCTACTGTGTGCCAGAGTAGCAATGAGCTCCAGGTTGTTTCTAATGAAAGAGTTTAGGGATGCAGCCAGCCAGGCCTTTCTTCTACGGAGTCTCTGGGTATTCTAATACTTTCAACTTTTCGATTAGCATCCCAGAGAGAGCATTAAGAATTTTCACTACCCAGGGATTCCATATTGTAATAACTAATCCAAATGAAACCCAAATCATAGGGACACTATGTAGGGTTTCTGAGATTATAAATATTTCTAGGATCAGAAAGCTCCTCTTTCTCCTAAGAAGCATCTCATGGGTTTGAACCCATGACCTTGAAGTTAGATGCCCAATGCTTAACCCAACGTGTCACCAGGGCTTCTTTCAATTCCAATACTAAAAAGCCAAACTCACTGCCATTGAGTTGATGCCGACTTACAGTGACCTTATAGGACAATGTAGAATTGCTTCTGTGGGTTTCCAAGACTGTAACTGTTTATTAGAGTAGAAAACCCCACTTTTCTCCTGAGGAGCGACTGCTGGTTTGGAACTGACCTTAGAATTATCAGCTTGATACATAACCACTAAGCCACCAGCATATTAAAATAGCTACTATTAAATTGCTCATATCAGCCAAGAATCATATTTTCCAAGGTTAAATCTGTATCAATATGACAAAGATATTGAGCTTAATTTTATCCCAAGGAAAAGAAAGTAGAAAACTCAAAAGTTTTACTTAAAATTCTAGACTTTCAACTTTTACTATTGAATTTTAAAACCTAGGAAATACATCTTGTGTCTGAATGAATTAAAAGCTGAAGCCATTCCAAATTGTTTTGAGCCATGTTTCCACAATGTTAATTTATTTAAGCTGCTCAGACCTCATCACGGATCACATCCATCATAATAATGGTAACAGTTTTAGATCCAGGACACAATTTGTCATTTAAAAGAAATGCACGGAATGCTATATTTAAGACACCCTATTCAAATTACAACAAATCTCTAAAGCAAATATCCCTTGCCCTGGAGCTACATTTGTTAATTCTCCATTAAAATGCATCCTTCCCTCACTTACTGTTCTAATGAGCATCCCCACCCACTTACCATGAAATCATTATTAAATATTGATCAGAACCCGAGCTTCATCCAAAGGTATAGTGTGTAGTTAATCATAGCTTCAAAGAGAAGCTTTTGTATTTTAAACACATCTTGGAACTTTCTGAGGCAAATCATGCAGACAAGGCATTAGACTTTAAACTATGCAGTTAGCAAAATGAGGTATATTTAAGCACAATTTGTCCTCTCACATTTGAAAATAGCACTAGCCTTAGAATTCAGAAAAATCAGTAAATTATGAACTTTTTCTTCTTTAAATAAAAAATAAATACAAAAACATTGAAGAGAGATGCTTTTCATTCTTTTTCTGTTTCCTTCCCTCCCCCCCCATTTATTTCCCATGGATGCCCTTCTATATTTATAAGCTAATGAAAAAGTATCTCTTCAGTTCATCTGATTATAAAGTTTATTGTCATCAAAAGAATAAAACAATTCTAAGATTTACTAGCCCTGATTTCAAGGTAAACATGCCACTCAAACAGAGAGAGGGGCTAAGGTAGCACCTGATTGCTGTGCAGAATCGCCTACCATCTTTTAGGTTCGGAGTATTGATGATTCAATGGTAAAATCCTGAGACTCCCATTCAGGTGCCCTGGGTTCTATTCCTCGTCAATGCGTATTGCACCCAGTCATTACCCACCTCTCAGTGGAGGTTGTTGTATTGCTAGGATGCACAATAGTTTTCAGAGGGGGTGAGAAACTGCTAGGAGATTAGACTGAAAATTAAAATAAAAATTGATCCTAAAGAAACCTAAGTAATTTGATTATTATATTGGAACACCTTCTTCCCTTGCCCAAAGGATCTTAAGCATGAGAGATATGAGATTGATGTTGAACATTAAGTGTGTTCTCCGTTGGCTTAATGACATATGTGAAGAATTTTCAAGTGTGCATGTTTAAAGCTCTATAAGTAATAATGTGGCAAAGCTGTTCAAAACTCAAACAGGACCCAGTTGCACTAATGGATATAGCGTGTCTACATGAATGGAAGGGAGCGTTTCTGTGAACTCCAAGTGGGTCAGCCAACAGATGCAACGGCCTTTTCTCCATTTGGCCATACTTCAAATTATGTAGAAAAACTCTGATACTAGCAATAGGATAAGAAAGGGGATTAAAAACAAATATGCCTTAGGAAATACTAAGAATATTTATCTTCTTATTTTTTTAAGATCATTTTATTGGGGGCTCTAACAGCTCTTAATATTTATCATCTGAAAGGATTTCTGAGAGACAGAGATGCTTGACTTGAAATCTCAGATCCCCTCTTTACTAATGCCACAATATTAGGCAGCACACTCACCCTTCTTGTACCTTCACATCCGCATCTCCAAATAAAAGTATCAGTGACATTTACTTTATGTGCTATTACGGAAGTTAAATAAATTAGTACATATCACAGATCTAAAAAATGCTGTACTTTAAAAAAATTCCTCAGTTAAGGAATTTGATGGTCATCTTATGGATTCCAGATCATAGCTTATGGTCATCAAATGGATTCCAGAGCATAGCTCCCCTATGTAGGGTTTCCCAGACTGTGATAGGTTTTTTGTCAACTGGCCTGCATCAGTAAAAGGATGTGGGTGGAGTCCATCTCTTCAATCAGGTCACAAACCTGATGCTGTCTTCTTGGGGTGGGGCCTATTGGATCTGTCTAAGAGACACTGTGGAGAACTGGCTCGTTCTCTCTTCCTGCTAGTGAGGATTATGCAGCTGGCTTCTTGGGATGGTGACTACCATGTGGCTTGCTAACTCTGAGAGCTGTCAGCTTTCAGGTTGAGTTTGATCTTGGATCACATTATTCTGCCCCCATTGGCCTGTAATCTTCCTGGTTCATGGCTTTGGAAGCTGTGTCAGTCCCCATGGGAAGGGGTTATATGTAGATCATTGTGATCAGTTTCCCCTTTTATCCCCCCTCCCCATCACACACACACACTTTCCCCTTCCCCTCCTGGTATCGCTACTCATATTATTGGTCATGATGGGTTTATCTGCCCTAGATTTCCTGTCTTGAGGGCCCTTATCTGTACCAGGAAATGTGCTTCTAGTCTAGCCAGATTTGTAAGGTAGAATTGGGGTCATGATAGTGGAGGGGAAGAAGCATTATAGAACTAGAGGAAAGTTGATGTTTCATCGGTGCTATACTGCACCCTGACTGGTTCGTCTCTTCCTTGTGACCCTTTTGTAAGGGGATGTCCAATTATCTACACATGGGCTTTGGATCTCCACTCCACACTCCCCCTCATTCACATTAATACGATTTTTTGTTCTGAGTCTTTGATGCCTGACACCTGATCCTATCGACACCTTATTATCACACAGGCTGGTGTGCTTCTTCCATGTGGACTTTGTTGCTTCTCAACTAGATGGCCGCTTGTTTATCTTCAAGTCTTTAAGACCCCAGATGCTATATGTTTTGACAGTCAAGCACCATCAGCTTTCTTCACCACATTTGCTTAAGCACCCATTTTGTCTGCAGCAATGGTGTCAGGAAGATGAGCATCACCGAATGCCAGGCTATTAGAACAAATTGTTCGTGCATTGAGGGAGCACTTAAGTAGAGGCCCAATGTCTATCTGCCACCTTAATACGTAACATAAATATATGGACATAGATCTATTTCCCTATTGTAATATATACATATATTTACATATTACCTGACTGTTTTAAACCTCTATAAATGTCCTTTGCCTCCTAGTTCTTTATTCTATTTCCTTTTACTTTCCTCTTGTCCCACTATCATGTTTGGACTTTATTTGGGTTTCAGTAATTTCTCTCGGCTGCATTGCCTTTGATAAAGCCCCACCAGACATCCTATGCCCTCCTCGCCATAGATTTTGGATCACTTGTTGTTCCCTTGTCCCTGGGTTGGTTGACACCCCTCCTCCTTTCCCCCACCTCCTCTCCTGTGTCCTCCCAGAACCATCATCCCGTTGATTTCTCCTCCAGATTGTTTATCTGCCTATTTTATCTAAATAGACATGGAGAGGCAATAATAAGCACAAAAACAAGACAAACCAAAACAAAGCAACAAAAGAAA
>NW_022104341.1:22631911-22633447 GCF_000313985.2 Echinops telfairi
CAACATTCTACTTGAAGGCAGTTACTATCATCTAATGAGCTCATTTCTCCCCTAAACTGGAGGCTATTCAATGTTAAGGACACTGTCAGATTTATCAATATTTATCTTCCTGTTCCCAGCACCGTAGACAGTGCTTTATAAATGACAAGGTCCCAATGTGCTGTGTTTAAATAATTGAACCTATGCATCTGCATCCATGGACAGACTGTATTCCTGAGCACCCATTCAGCCTATGTTTACTTGTCAGTAAAGCTCTCATGTCAGGTGTATCTGAGTTGATAAGAAGACGTACGATGCTGTCTTTTAATTTTTTACATTTATGAGTTGCTACTAGTTTTTAATAGATACATTTTCTACAGTGACTATAGAGAATTTGATTTAGAAAGGTAGGTACTCAGCACACTTACTGGTGGATCCTGGGTATATAACTCTATAAGATTTCCAAGGTCTGATTTTAACATTAGAAAACTGAACAAGTATTGGAGATACAACCAGTAAACAATATTGAGTTCAGAGTACAAATATCAGAGGAAAACATAGCTGCTATACACAATAATGCAGAAAGGTAGAAATAGGCATTGGTTCTGGTCTCTGGAAAACAGATGCTCTCTAATTTGGGTAGCTCAAGCTGAAAAAGACAAGACATCATTAGGACAGTCGAATCAAGACAGGACAAAGGGTGTGATAAGAAAGAAAAACATACTTTCTTAGAAACAAGTGGCTATTGTATCATGACATTAAAAAAAAATTGAACAGTATGAATAACCACATGGCATAGAAAGATGGCAAGAGTGGAGTTGTGTCACTGTTATTAGCAGCCTATGAGTCGATCCTGATTCCGGGGACACCATGTATGCAAAATAGAACTGTCTCGTAGGGTTTTTGAGGCTGGGACCTTTCAAAGGCTGACAGCCTGTTTTCTTTGTTCGTTATCAAAAAGGCCCCAGAAGACCTAAGTCAATTCTAGGCACCTGCCAAAAGTACGCAAAATTGCACCTATGAAACAAGGTTCCATTTTAATACTAGCTTCAAGAATTCTAGACACTCCAGTAAAGAATTATCATAAAGTAAATTTGATGCATTAAAAAGAAAGAAACACAAACTCACTGCCATCAAATGAATTTTGACTCCTAACAGCCCTATAGGATGGAGCAAGACTGCTCTTTCACAAGAGCTCACAGCCTCATCTTTCTATCAAGGAGGAGCTGGTAGGTTAGAATGGTTGACCTTGTGGTTAGCAAACCAGTGTATAACCTCTATGCCACCAACGATCCTCAGTTTGATGTATACACTTCTTCCTATTATTCAAAATATGCCTTAGAGTTCTACAATATTCAATCTATGGCTGGAAATATGTTTTTAAAAAGATTTTAAGAGGTGAGTATAATAGGATAACTCAGGGATCAAGAAAGAGAGTGAAAGACATTGAATATGTAATGACCATACCCACTAAAAGCATGGTCTAATTAATGTCTGGGATTCAGACCATTCATTCATTCATTCATACAACATACACTTCATTAAACCCTTCCTAAG
>NW_022104341.1:22633724-22637456 GCF_000313985.2 Echinops telfairi
ACTTTATAATATAGCAGGCAGAGATAGTAAGCAAGTTAGGATTTAGAAATCAGCTACCTTGTTGTCCATCTGCTCACTTTACAGCCACTTAGTAGCTCTCAGGAAGGGGCTCTGGTAGTGTAGTGGTTAGTGGTTGTGCTTTGGGCTGCTAACCATAAGACCAGCAGTTTAAAACCACCAGTGGCTCCTGGGGAGAAAGACAGGGCTTTCTACTCTCAGAAAGGGGTACAGTCTTGGAAACTTACGTGGACAGTTCGACTCTGCCCGACAGTGTTGCTGGGAGTTGGGATTGACTGAAGGCAGGGAGTTTTTTGAATAGCTCTAAGTAATTACTGACATCAGTCTGGCTCCTATTTGTAACATTATTGATGCTTTAAAATTTACTAAATTACAGCTAGATCATCAAGGTGTACTTAAACCTGGTGAAAACTTTCTGAACCTTCACTAAAATTGTTTAGGGTCTCTCCAAGAGACTGTGAGAACGGTAGTAAGGCTATAAGTATTTTTTATAAACTGTAACTAAATACAGACTGTAACAATGATTAATATTTTTAATATTCATAGTGTTTCAGGACTATTATATGAAAAAGGCCATCATGCATCACTGTTGTGTTATAACAGAACTATTAGTCTCTGTGCCATGTAAGGGTAATTACAGCCTAATGGTTTACATGATTATAAAAGCACTAAATATTTTACTAAACTCAGTACAGTATATAAAAATTAAATTGAATGGCTTCAGGCTTGAAACAATAGAATCAATGATGAAAAAAAACCCTTTCATTCTGCATAAGGAAACAAAGATTCAAAAGGGAAATGTTTTTTTAAAAAAAGAGGAATTTTAAAAGGGGAGTTAAATAAAAGTATGAAGAGAATCTTATATTTTGATCCTCTTATAAAAGTCTTCTTTTGAATATGGAAAGAGCACAGAATTGTAAAGATAATTTAGGATCTCTTTTCTTTTACCCTAGTGACCCTGTCGGACAAGAGGGAACTGTGCCCTGTGGGTTTCCACGACTAGAACCTTTCGTGGGAGTAGAAAGTCTCTGCTTTCTCCCCTGGAGGACTGATGGCTTCAAAGGGCTGACGTTGCTGGTAGCAGCCCAATGTGTAGCCACAGTACTAAGAGTCAATGTTGACTTGATGGCAATGAGTTTTGTTTTTGTTTTGTTTTTTCACTTTCTTTCCTCTTATGTGGCTGGAACAACTCATTTGTGAGAGGTTACAAGAAAAACAAACCTACAGCCTTGGAGCTGGTTCCAATTCAGAGTGGCCTGTAGGACAGAGTCGAACTACCCCGAGGTTCTCAGGGTTGTAAGTCATTATGGAAGCAGACTGGCACATCTTTCCTCCACAGTCCATGGTGGTATCAAACCACAAACCTCTCAGTTAGTCATACAATATGTATCATACAAGATCACAGTATTGGACTGAATATAATATTCACCTCAAGACTGGTGAACTTTAATGGTCTGTTTAATACTCTTTTAACAGACTTAAATATCAACTATTTTAGTGAGATGTTTCTCAGCATGAAGTATATTTAGCACAGACTTGTCTGTGAATGGTATGTATAAGGAAGGAAATTAAAACGAAGGGAAGATCTACCTGTGAAATCAAAAAAGTTTAATACTACTTTTATAACGACTATCCTAACTTTAAGTATATGGAGTCTTTGGTGTTTAAAAGTGTTAAACACTTAACTACTAGCAATTCCAACTGTGTTAGACTAGGCTGGCAAGAGAAATAAATCCAGGGACACTCATATATGTATAAGAGAGAGCTTTATATCAAGAAGTAATTATATATCGCGCAAACATCCCAGCCGAGTCCAGATCAAGTCTGTCATTTCTGTGCTGGCCCATAAGTCAGATACTAGTCATAAACCCCTCTTCAGACTCATGCAGCCACACGCAATGATACCAAATACAGGAAGATCACAGCCAGCGGATACAAAGTCTTGTGGATCCAAAGGCAGGGGCTGCATCAGACAAGCTAAACTCCACCCCTACACTGTATTTATCAAGTTGACAAGAAATCATGTAACTACCACAGCAATCTACTCAGAAGCATCTCAGAAGACAGGCCCGCCAAGCATCGTTTGACAGCCCTCAGACACTCAAGTGGTTTGGAAACGCGATGCAACAGTTCTCCACTGCGTACACGGAGTCCCCAGAGCTGGAATTGGCTCCACAACAGCTAACAACCACAATTTTAAGTGTCATTATATCTTATGTAGTACAAACATAATTAATGCTCATCACATTTACTTATGAATTAAAGGGGGTCCCTAAAAATATGTTTTGTAACCCAAGCCCCTGTTCTTGTGTATGTTATTTTATTTTGAAATGGATTTTTAATGGTATATGACAATACCCTACTACGTGGGTTCTAAATCCAAGTTCTGAGTTATATTAAAAAAGCAGAATAAATGGACACACACACACAAGTGCTGTATGAGGATCACCTGGAAACCATAGAACACCTGGAACTGATCCCCAGAATGGAATAAAACAGCTTAGACCTTAATTTGGAATTATATCCTCCAGAACTGTAAGGCAACGATGATGTTTTTGTTCTGTAAAACCAACAGTGTTAGGCTGGGTTCTCTAACGATGCAAAACTAGGGACACATATAAAGTTTATTTTTTTAATCATAAAAGTGTTCCACAGAGTTGGAGCAGCAGGTAAATGTAGTGAGGTCCAAGGCCATGGGTCAGATGTTAGTCGAGAGACTTTTCCTGACTTGGGTAGCGACCAGAGCTGATGAAGCTGCAGTTGGAAGACCAGAAGCTGGTCGAGGCCGAAATGGATGATCCCACGTTCAGCAAGTCCGGTTCCTGCCTTTTCCTGACTCATGAAGTGCCTGGCACTGACACAACAGAAAGGAGGAAGATGAAGAGGCCAGCACATCCGGCTCAGGGTTACAGAACTGAAGGAACCCAGGAGTGTCAGGGAATATGGCAGATCACTTCCAGAACGAGCAGGTCTTTGAGTCCATGCAGGATCTAGATCAGCAAGTAAAAGAGAAGCCTTCGCACAGAATTGACTTAAATAAGAGCAGGCTCTTCCTCAAGGAAGCTTCCTTCCCCTTGCAGGAGGGTGGTGACCTGAGAAACAAGGCCACGCTCCTCCCTGACCGCCTTTCAACTGCTTTGCGGCTCCCAGAAGCGGCCCTCTTGGGGTTCTTGACATTGCTGGGTCACACTAGGTGGGAGACCTCAGCGTGGCACCTTTGCACATCTCCTTCAACCTTATCCAGTCTCCAAAGATTGCAGTAGAGTCATAGGTGCAACTAACAATATTCAACAAACAAGTGTACAACCAAAAGACCTACTACCCCTAGCTACAGCTTACATTTTATAAGTGAATCGAACAAAATTATTCGGTGGATAGCTATACAGATGAATTAATCAAAACAATTATAATCCTTGTTTCTGAAGCTGATCATGTGGCAGGAGCTGGCATTTAGAGCTGCTTTCTTCTACCATCCAGTCCATGCACCCTTTGCTTGCTCTTTGCCTGGTGGGCTGACCCCAATCTTCATTCCTGAAGAGCCTGGCATTCGTAGTTGCATCAGAAGTGGGTGAGTTTGCTGTTTACTTTCATCACAGGACACGGAGGTCCTAAGAGACACTATAATAGTTAGGTTTTTGTCAAGTTGGGTGGCCCAGTAATCTCCCATGGTCTTATAGTGTGGTCAGCTCTATGATAGGATCTTCTGTGAAGCAG
>NW_022104341.1:22637659-22639325 GCF_000313985.2 Echinops telfairi
AGATCCCGGGAGACTGCCGACCTTGGACTCAGTCTGTGGGTTTTGGATTCATTCAGCTCTGCATCTACCAGCAAGGAACTGGGCAAGTGCCTTAATCTCGCTGAGTCACACTGGCTCCATGTAACATGTTAAACGGTGTGGAAAGATGACTCTGGCTAAAATCTCAGAGGCCTCGGGTGCTCAAAACCTCAACCTCAACTCCTAACCAGCCAGGTGGTGGTTTGAACCCACCCAGGAGTCCCGCTGAAGAAAGACCTGGTGATTTGCTTGTGTAAAAATTACAGGCAACCCAACCACATAGGACAGTTCTAGTCTCTAACCCATGGGACAGTTGTCATGAGTCCTGACGTGATGGTAGTTTTTTGTTTTTAGCTAAGATTTCATAAAAATCTCAGCTATAATGAGTCCATATTTAAGATGGTGTCTTAGTCATCTAGAAATACTGTAGCATAAATACCACAGTGGATGATGTTAACATATAGAAATGTATTCTCTCATGGTTTATTAGACTAGATGTTCTAATCAGGGCACTAGCCCTACAGGAAGGTTTTCTCTCCATGGGCTCTAGGGGAAGTTTTTTGTCTCCTACCGATATCTATGGCCCCAGTAATCTTTGGAGGTATTTATATATCAGGTCATCTACCTTCACCTGGGTCCACATGGCCCACACTTCAGGGGAACTTTACTCCTGGCTTTTCTTGATACTATCCAGTTCCCTCCCACTCCCTGTTCACTTCTTTCTTGTCTTTTATAAGATAACGTGTGATGTGGAACACACCATAGGGCACTCTCTCTTACATTGTAATAGCACTGTGATCTTAGTAAAGGTGTTTGTTGCATAGCATCTGAACCCTCTTACAACTGATTAGATGATCACATCACGGTGGATGATTATATCACCATATTACTTCTAAACAACTGGGAATCATGGTCCAGCCACACTAACACACATTATTCAATCCTTTATGTACCTTTTGTCCACCCCACCACAACCAAAATCATTTATATCCTTGACACATGTAAAGCACTTTCACACTGTGATAGGTAGATATTTTTGTGCCAACCTGGACAATGGGAACATGTGGGATTAATAAGGGTGCAGTTTGATTAGAGGGAAAAGAGAAATGACTCCGCAAGGCCCACCCTTCTCTCTCTTGCTCTCTGGCGAATGGGCCAGTATAAGACTGCTTTAGCTAGTTCTCGGCCTCAACTTGTCAGCTACAATACTTGTGGAACAGCCAACTAGTGGATTGTGTCACAAGAGCTTGAGGTTCCTTCGAGACCTGCTTCACCAAGCTACTGATATGTACATTATTTGAGCTTCAGGCTGGTGGATCCTGTCATCTTGCATTGCTTGAGTTCAATATCCCATCTGCCTTCTTTGCTAAACTTCTGTGCTGCTGACTATTGGTGACCCACCCTGCTTTTTGCTGCCTGTGGGCCGACTGCCTGCATTGCCCAGGGGAAGATTCTGCTGTCCACTTCCTTGACCTTGGACCCAGCAGCCCTCATAAGTTGAAGGACTTCCAGTTTATCAACTGTTCCACAAAGGTGAGTTGAACTGAACTCTCTGTACTGCTGTGTGAACTAATTAGCTATTATATTCCTTTGAGCTGTATCTATCTATCTATCTATCTATCTATCTATCTATCTATCTATCTATCTA
>NW_022104341.1:22639425-22642821 GCF_000313985.2 Echinops telfairi
CTATCTATCTATCTATCATCATAAGTGTCCTGGTTTTGTTTCTCTAGAGAGCCCTGCCTAACACACACTATCATATCTTCCCAGAACTCTAAATTAACCCTAAATCCAATCCCTTCTTGGGGGGAAAATATAACCATTTGTGAATCCAAAATACAAATTATTTGCTTTTAAAGTACAAGTAGACATCACTATTATACATGGGAGGAATTGGAAGAAAATAAGGGAAAACAAATACCAAGAAAGTTTCAAAGCCAGCATAATTTACATGAACTCTGAAGGCTTGAAACTAATCCTTCTTTCTCTGAGATCATCTAGGCAATATCACTGCTCTCCAAACTCTGGGCACGAGGCTTGTTTTCTGGATTCTGAGCAGAGAACCCTTGGTGCTGGGCTTCAGTTGCAACTATCTTCCAGACCCACTGGGATGGCAATGCTGCTCTTCAGCCTTGGGCAGTCTCATGCGCTCAGTCTTACAGCATGGTAACGCCACAACTTTGGCCCTCACAGGTCCTGTACGTCTGCCTCTTGGGCTTGGCAGTCCTACCCCTCCAGCTTTGGGCTGCTCTATCTCCCTAGTCCTTATGCTCTGTGGCCCATGCTATAGAACCACGCTAGTGGAAAATCTGACTTTGAAACCCATGGGTTTCAAAGGGTTTCCTGAGGCCCCATCTTCAGCTGCTGTTTCCAAGTTCCTTAGCTTCTCAGCCCCTCAAGCCTCTTCGGATGGCCTAACCTCTGCCCTGCTCTGGCCAGCCTTACATAAATATTTAGATCTACCAACAAGTGCCCATAGGCACCCCATCTGTCAGTAAGCCTTGGCCTGGAGGCACTCAAATCTCTATGTTTGTGGAAGGTTGGCAAAACTAGCTCCATGGCAAATGCCTGCAGGCAGGAAACCTCTGCCCGGAAACCTCTCTTGCTCAGTGTATTAGTATTAATATATTAATTATTTAATATTAAGTAATATATATTAATGTAATATATATATATATTACATATAAGTAATTGAATTGAAATTAAAAGTGTGAAGAATTTACAGAACAAACATCAATATGTTGAAATCAAACTATCATGACTTTTAAAAATAAAAGACAACTAATCCCTTATTGACTTGTATTCCTCTGATATTTTTAGCTTGTACAATAAAGCTAACAGATACTGGTTAAATAAGTACAGACTAATAACATTTTGGATTAGAAAATGAACTACCAGCTACTTCATTTTTAAAAGGAGGTTATGAAAAGCATGAATCATTGGAGATAATTTACTTTGTTAGTCATTTCTTTGTGCATGGGGGTATATTTTTCATTTATTTTATTTAGTGACTAGGCCAACTGTAAATATAAGGATTTCTACTGAATTTCAAAAGGAGCTCAGTACAATGGATATTTTAATTCATTATAAATGATTTTGAGATTTTTCATAAGCGTGATGGGTAGGTTTATTGTGCCAACCTGCCCAAAAACACATGTAGGATTAACTGAAGGGTGGAGAGATAAATGGCTCATCAAGCCTCACCTTTATTGTCTCTTGCTCTTTGATGATTGGACCAGTGTGCGACTCCCTTAGCTTGTTCTCTGCCTCAATTTACAAGCTACACTACCTGTGGGACACCTAACCCGTGGACTGTGTCACTGTAGTTTGAGATTCCTTCAAGACCTGCTTTGCCACCTACTGAAGTATACATCGCTTGAGCTGGGGACTGTCAGACCCTGTCATCTGGCTGGCTCTTGGTGACCTGCCTTGCTGTTTGCTGCCTGTGGCCAGATTGCCTGAATTGCTCTCCAGAGGACTACCTGGTGGCCCTCAAGACTTGAAGGACTGCCAGTGTATTAGATATCTCACAGATGTGAGTTGCACTGAGCCATTTGTACTACTTTATAGATTAATTAACTGTATATATATATTATATATATTCAGATATTGGTTAAATAAGTACAGACTAATAACATTTTGGATTAGAAAATTATATATATATATAAAATTATTAGTGTCCTGGCTTTGTTTCTCAAGAGAACCCTGTCTAACATAATAAGGCTTTTAACTTTCTTTTGAATAAGCCAAGGGTGTTCTTGCTCACTTAAAGACTTAAATTCTTTTTATTTTTAATATTTAAAAGAAAATGTCTGAGTGGCAGGATGTATAATTCCAGGTATATTTCCACATCACCTGGACAATAAGTGGAGAAGTTACTGAGGAGTTTAAGGCCGATCTATGCAGTTTTATCCGACATACCACCTTAGCAACAGTCATGTGATTAAATGTCTACGTATCGCTCTCCAAACCTCTCTCTCCTGTTTCACATTCTCTTAGCGTGCTATGTCTTTAAGTCTCCTCTTTTTACATTTCTAAGTTCCTTGGATCCGAGATCACTGTTTTCATTGTGCAAAGTGTATCAGATTAATGACACAAGATAGTCAAAAGTGACTTTCAGAGTCTCTTGGCTTGTTCGACGAATTCCCCCTGATTTGTAAACCATGGAGAATCATTGTAAACCACGGAGAATGTAAAGCCACGGCCAAGAGTCTTCTGTTCTGTTGCTGTTCTCTGTTTGCTGACTTCTAGAAGCCAATCCCCCATCTCCAAACCCATTCCCTTTGAAATTTCCTTTTTAAATGACGCCTATCCACCCACCCCCAATAATACTTTCCTCTTGAGATATTATAAGTCTCTCTATTACAAGCATAAAAGCATCGTTTTTAAAAGCATGATGTTTGGGAGTGAAACTCTTTGGATCTGGATTTAAGCTGACTTTCTAACTGTATAACAGTTATACAGTATCAACTTTGTGTCCACTTGTCTGGGCCAGGATTCTCAGTGTCTTGACAGTTAGTACCTACTAAACACTATGACCTGACCTAACACAATGTAATCACAGCCAATGAGCTTGAAGCTTCTACATGGTGTATGATTAGTGTAGAATTCAACACCCTTACTCAGTTCACAGCTCTGATGTAATTAATTGAGAGTACAATTCCTTGGAGTGTGGTAGATGCTCTGGAAAAGCTTGATTGCTTATTGCTGCAGGGTCTGGGTCCTGTAACTGACTCAATGGAATCCAGTTCTTTGGACTTGAGGCAATGGCCTGCCATACTGCCTGCTGATTCTGGGAGTGGTGAGCACCTTCCATCTGCCCTGCTAACCTTGAACTCATTCACCTCTCCAGCCACAAACCTAACCTACTGGCCTTGGATTCATTCATCTCTGTAGCCATCAGCCTGTGGTCTTCCTGTCGATCCTGAGTTTATTAGCCCCTCAAGCTAAGGAGTCAAGAAATGCTTCCTGTCTAACACACAGATTTGGAACCTGCTTGGATTTGGACTGGACTAATTGCACAACTTCAAGAGCTATTTTCTCAAGAGAAATTTCTCTCTCTCTCTCTCTCTCTCTCTCTCT
>NW_022104341.1:22642922-22652241 GCF_000313985.2 Echinops telfairi
GAGAAATCTGTCTAATCTCTCTTGATTTCCTTTTGTCATTTGAAAATAGCAATGATAATAGTATTTACTTTTCACAATTAGGACAACTATATATGTTTACGCATTTCTATTACTTAGGAGAGTATTTATATAACCTTACTGTTCAACAATTATATCAATGGTG
Source organism: Echinops telfairi (assembly GCF_000313985.2). Taxonomy (NCBI): domain Eukaryota; kingdom Metazoa; phylum Chordata; class Mammalia; order Afrosoricida; family Tenrecidae; genus Echinops; species Echinops telfairi. The sequence continues at coordinate 22,643,086 of NW_022104341.1, forward strand.
ATTGTTATTATTCCTAATTACTGCTTCTCGATATAATGAGAAATCAAGTGGGTTCTTTTATAACTACGTATTTTTTAAACTCATTTCTATTCACCCTATCAAACTTCTATAACCCCCAAATAAGTGACTCATCCCCACATAGTACGAATAATGAAAAGCAATTTTCTATGGGGAGAAAGTACTTGAAAAACGTTGTATTTTCACTTTGAATCTTGAGAGACCACTGGGAGGTTTTGGTTTGTGGAGAGGAGGATGCTTTTATTACAAAGCAAAGCGTCTTATATTTTCTTTCTTCCAAGAGCTCGCATTCTCAAGATCAACTCTGTGGATGATAATTGCTTCTTTAAATCTTTTCTCTTCATCACTATACTCTTTCCGTTCCAGTATTCCCCTAAGCTCAGGGAAAACCAACGAGTATTTAAGTGTGACAATCAGTTAATGCCCAACTACTAGCAGAAGGTTTGAAGTTTGAACCCAACCAAAGTCACCTCAGAAGAAAGGTCCAGAGAGCTATGCCTGAAAGGTCGCAGTCTTGGGAAAACATTATGAATGCAGTTTGATTCTGTACAACGAGGATCCCCATAAGTTTACATGAACTTGAAGGAAACTAGTTCTTCATTTTGTCAGGAAAAGCAACTCTTTATTCCACTAAAAATAATGCCTTCTTCTTCTATTTATTTGTCTAGCTTTTCTCCCAGATGTCCAGTTAGTCTCAACCATACCATCAAATTAGAAATACGTGGGATAAGAGTCATTGTTCTGGACATTCTTTGTCTATCTCCTCTCTGAAATTTATATTTTGTAGCTTCTCTGTGCTTCCCACATGGAAGAGTATAATGAAGTTCTGTAGCTGTATTTGAAAAAATGACAAGTGTTCAATGTCAGAATTTTCCTTAGGGAGAATAAGAAAAGAAACATACCCTGGATGTTCATTCGTGTGCGGTTTTCATCCCTGTTGTACCTTTATTCTCTTCTTTGTTCCCTACGGCCCTGGGTCTTTTCTTCTCTTATCTCCATCACTCGGTTCATTGTTTGGAGCTCGCACACAAATATTTATTAGCTGAAGCATTATTTGGATTCCCTTTGGGAACCTTGTCCTGGTTGCCTGGATGTATAAGTGATCCACATGCATAATTATATACAGATTTTTTTAAGAAGTCTGTATATAAACATAAGGATATATTTTATAAATGCAGATAAAGTGCAAGTTGGGAAGCTTTATACTGAGGGGAGGCCAAAATTACATCATTGTCTTCCAATCATTATTTGTGTAACCTTGAGCATCATCTATAGAACAAAGTTGAAAATATTTTATCTACTGTTTAACTCATCCAATGCCGTTGAGTTGATTCCCAACCCATAGCAACTCCAACAGCCTCTTTCTGAGGCTGCAGATCTTCATAGGAGCAGATAGATAGATTCCATTTTTTCCAGAAGAGCAGCTAGTGAGTTTCAATCACTGACTTTGCAGTTCGCAATCCATCATTTACCTGACAATGCCACTAAAATTCCCAAACAAAATCACCATCAGTGCTGACTCATTGTGGCCCTCTGAGACAGCGCACAACTTCTGAGGCTGTAGCTCTTTAGGCAATAGAAATCCCAGTGTTTCTTTAGCGGGCTCCTAGTGGTTTTGAACTGTGCACCTTGGGCTAGCAGCCCAGCACATAGCCACAAGGAAGTCAATATTTCTGATATATTAGAAGTAAATTAATAATCATGCCGTGTCCTTTCAGTCTTCTGCTGCTACTCTGTATCTTCCAGATAAGTTTGCAGTAATTACTGCAAACTTAGATCGACATTTTTTTTATAAATTCAAAAATTTGAATTTGCATGAGGTCAACTTTTTAGGAATTTTTGCACAGGACTATCATTTTCTAACACAGTTTTTGAAGAGATTATGGATACCAAATGGGGACCTGTGCTTTTATTCCCCAGCACTCAGGACAGAGCGAGCCTGGGGAATCAGAGACATTAAGTCCTAGAAACACTTGTGTCATGTAGGGGTTATTGCTTCCACATCGGCACTCTTGCTGCTTCCACCTGCTGTTACCTTCCTTGTTCTCTGGGAAATGGTACACACACACAGCTGGCTAAAATGTCTATCCAGAGGTCATCTCCTCACGGAGGACGCCTGTGATCTTGTAGCTAAAATAAAGGTTCCTTACATCTTTTATCCTTCTTATCCCCTTTCACCTACTCATTTTTTCCTTCACCAGCCATATTAGTAGCTGCATGCAAATACAATATTATCATTATTATTATTAGTCATTCTTCTTATCATTATTTAAGCTACCAGATGATTTCTTATCCTTTATGAGTTACTGACACATTTGCTATTCTTTTCTGTGAGAGACATTTCATGAACTTAGCATTAGCAGATACTCACTCCAATTTCTCTCTGGCAGACTGGCCACTCCTCCTGGCAGTAAGAAAGACTCAGAGTCTCTCAAAGGCATCTACCTCAGATACTTCTTAAAACAGGAGCATCACTTGCCTGGCACTTCAAAGACCCACCCTGTGGCAGGCTCATGCCCACCAGAGCAGTGTTGGGGGAATAGGAAAAAAGAGAATGAAAAGACAAGACTTTCTTCTCTCAAAGTCCCCAACACCATTTCTTTAATACCTTTTCAGTTTATGAGATTTGACAAGGACATAAAGGCATGGCTTCAGGCTATTCCAATCTCAGAGTATAAGTGTTCTCTTAAAATCACTACATCTAGGAGAGCCTTTATCTCCATGTCATTATTCAAGGAAGATGGTGAGGAAAGGGAGAAGGGTATGTGTGGTTGGTGGGGGAAGGGGACTCTTACTAAAACAGTCACAAAAAGCTCTTACCTTTACATTTGAAAACTATCACCTCCTTACTTCAGACGACTCCTCAGAAATGTGGTGCGAGGGTGAGTGATTACTAGCCTTCCAAAAGCTTTGAAAAGTGTGGTCCATGAGGAGAAGGAGAACAAGAGCATCATGCCAGGTGTCATGTTATAGTCATGAAATGCACATTGAAATGTGAGTGTATAATAAACCTGCAGAGGTGCATAGCTGAGAGAATAAAAGATGAAGGCAGGGATTTGATTTTGAATAACACCTGGAATCAAGGATGAGAATCGTCTTCTGGAGCTAGGTCTCACTGGAAGAAAACTTTGACAATGTGCATTCCATCTCCACACAAACTGTCAGGAAAGTGTGAGAAAGGAAGGAAAACTTTTTAAGCTATTAAAATAATAAAAGATCTTTATCTCCATGCCTACTTCCTGTACGGTCCTAGTGGCACAGTTGATTAAGCCATTCTGCAGGAGAACGATGAGGTAGTCTGTTTCAGAAAGATTCACAGCCTCAGAACCTCCTGGGGCATTTCTATTGTCCAATGGGGCTGCTTTGAGTCAGAATTGACTAGATGGCAGTGAGAATTTGGTGTGGGTACACTTTTTTAAAAAGGCCTTAAAGTTAGTTGGTAGCAAAATGCAAAGAAATATGAGATCATTGGAAGACACTTCAAAACAATGAACAAACTAAGACTAGGAAGGCATCCAGGGCTTCAAAGCACAATCTCAGAATGAGCGCTGCAGTACTCCCAGAATGCATCAGGTACACTCAGCAGGGTAGGGCAGGGCCTGTGGAGATAAACACACCAAAAGTGTAATGAATTCCAGTCCAGACATGAAATGAAAACACATATTTTAAACGTTGTAGAGCAGTGGATTATAACTCACGGCAAGCTCACGCGTGTCAGAGTAGAAGTATGCTCCTGAGAGGTTTCAATGCCAGATGTGTCAGAAACACATGACCAGTCCTTTCTCAAAGACACCTGTGTGTGAACTTGACCCTCAACCTTTTGTTTAGCAACTGATCAGGTTAATTATTTGCTGAGCCATCCAGGGACTCCATTAATCAGACAGTTTAGTGGGAGAGCTGCAAGATTTTAGGGATAGCTTAGAAACAGCGTGTCTGTCAACAAGGAAGCTGAGAGGCAATTATAAATGGTAGGGAAACCAAACAAATTGTAAGCTGCATTAGAGCTTAAGTTCTGAGCACACCATTTGCGGTCTTTGGCTAACAGTGAAAAGCCAAAGTTCATTTGCTGAGACCCCTTGTGGATGAAACCTCCATTGACTTCCTTCTGGGAAGCCAGCAGTCTTGTCCAGAGGCAGAGTGCACTGGAAAGAGGATTACCTCCACTTTTCAGTCAGTCCTGGAGGGGCAGCCCCCCTCAGGGGCTCGTCTGGGTGTATCCTAGATGGAGCTCTCTGTAGAGGTGGGAATTGGGATCTCTTTTGTGCCCTAAAACAGAAACTTAGATTTAGGGTTTTTTTAAAATCATTTTATTTGGGGCTCATACAACTCTTATCACAATCCATACATACATCAATTGTGTAAAGCACATTTGTATATTTGTTGCCCTCATCATTCTCAAAACATTTCCTCTCCACTTAAGCCTTTGGCATCACTAAGCTGAGCTCATTTTCCCCTCTCCCTCCCCAATACCCCCTCCCTCATGAATCCTTGATAATTTATAAATTATTATTTTGTAATACCTTAAACTGTCCGATATCACTCTTTCCCCACTTTTCTGTTGTCCACCCCCCAGGGAGGAGGTTATATGTAGGTCCTTGTAATAGGTTCCCTCCTTCCACAGCATCCTCCCTCCACCCTGCTGGTATCGCCATTCTCGGCACTGGTCCTGAAGAGACTATCTGTCCCAGATTCCCTCTGTTTCCATCTGTACCAGTGTGCATCCTTTCTGGTCTAGCCAGATTTGTGAGGTAGAATTGGGATCATGATAATTTGGGGAAGCATTTAGGAGCTAGAGGAAAGTTGTATGTTTCATCATTGCTACACTGCACCTTGACTGGCTTGTCTCCTTCCCGCAACCCTTTAGTAGGGGATGTCTAGTTCCCTACAGATGGGTCTTTGTCCCCAATCTGTACTCCCCCTCATTCACAATAATTTGATTTTTTGGTCTTTGATGTCTGATACCTGATTCCTTCAGCACCTCGTGATCACACAAGCTGGTGTGCTTCTTCCATGTGGCCTTTGTTGCTTCTGAGCTAGATGGCTTCTTGTTTACCTTCAAGCCTTTAAGACCCCCTATGCTATATATTTTGATAGCCGGGCACCATCAGCTTTCTTCACCACATTTGTCTTTAGCGATCATATCGGGGAGGTGAGCACACAATGATATGATTTTTTGTTCTTTCATGCCTGATAATTGATCCCTTCAGCACCTCATGATCACACAGACATCATGGAATGCCATCTAACTCTCAATCTTTAAGAGTAGAAATCCTTGTCTTTCTTCTTCAGAGGTGCTGGGGGTTTTTAACTGTTGGCCTTGCAGTTATTAGCCCAACTTGTAACCACTATGCCACCGGGCAGGGCTCCTTAACCAACTAAAAGAACTATTAAAATTACTTAGCATGTGAAGAAAATATGCCAAGTAAGAGGTCTGTCCTAGAATGATGGGTTTTCTAGAACATTGGATTTTCATTTATAAAAGCAGGGAAGTTCCTGACAAGCCTGAATAACTTGTCACCCTATAGCAGTGGGTCTCAACCTTCCTAAGGCCGCAACCCTTTCATACAGTTCCTTATGTTGTGGTGACACACACCCCCACACACACAATCATAAAATTATTTTCGTTGCTACTTCATCCCTGTAATTTTGCTACTGTTATGAGTCAGGTGACTCCTGTGAAAGGGTCATTCCATCCCCCAAGGGGACTCAACCTACAGGTTGAGAACTGCTGCCCTACAGGCATGTCCATTAAGTTTCGCAGTATGAATAACAGGGAGATTGGGTGGGGGTGGGTGGGATTAGCTTATGAAACAAGAAACAGAGAGTGTTGTTGTTGTATACCAAGGAGTTGATTCCAGCTCAGAGGACAATTGTGACAGAGAACAATTGCCCCACAGGATGTTTTCCTAGGTTTAAATTTGAGAGGAGCAGATCACCATGTCTTGCCCCTGTGGAACCACCCCCTGGAGGTTTGAAAGGTCGACTTTTTGGTGAGTGGACCAGCACTTCACCAATGTGTTACTGGGGCTCTTTGAAATAAAGGTAGCAGCTAATTACTGAGGTGGGCAGTGACATTGATGGTGTAGTCATTATTCCTTGGGCTACTAACTGCAAGGTCAGCAATTAGAAACCACCACCAGCTCTGTGAGAGAAAAATGGGGTTTTCTATTCCCATAAAGAGTTAGTATCTCTAAAATTCACAGGGACAATTTTACCCTGTCCTATAAAGTCACCATGACTTGATGGCAGTGAGGGGAGTTTTTAAAATTTATTTATTTTTAATGATACTGGTAGCAAGGGTTAATGAGTTGCTCTTGAAGCTCTACAAACCTGAAATTAGAGATCCAGCTCTACGACTATTAGCACCAAATCTTTGAGAGAATTACTAACCTTTCATAATTGTATATAACTGATTAGATTGTTGTGGATAAGGTATAAACTAATGCATCTAAAATAATTAGTCCAGATCCTGACAAAATGAGACATCAGGAATTATATTACTATTATAGTTATCATTATTATTCTTTATCGATGCCATTCATTGCATATGAAAAAATTCACTACATTGGAAGTGTACTAAGTTGTTTGGATTGGACTGTAGGCCATTTATATCTATGGCATGAATGTTAAGGCTTTAAACGATATTCTTGTACAATAAAATATACTTAAAAGGGTTTACCTCTGGTATTTAAGTAGAAAGTGAAGGTGGAATGGTAGGCAGTATTTTCAGTGACAGGGGTGCTTGCCACTTCCATTTAGTTCATATAAAATCAGCACTACCAGAAAGACAGAGAGAGGTTCAGATTTAAAATAATGCAAGCATTCTGCCAGCCATTACTTCCAAAGAGACTTTGCTCCTGGCAGTAAATGCAATAACACCTGAAATACCCAATATTGCTTCATGGAAACTTGTAGAAAACACACATGTATGTTTTTAAGGTTTCCCCTGTAAATACACCTTGCTCAGATAAATAAATGGCATGATTTTTTTTAACATTGTAGGGGGACATAGTGTGTTGAAGAATTAATTGAAGGCTATAGAAAAGTATTGTTTGGGAAGAGTTACAATTTTGTCTATTCATTTTGTGGCCTTTTAAAGATTCCCAGGAATAATTCTCTTAAAAATAATTTTTGACTTTCTTTTTATGCTCATTCTATAACTTAAGCTCATGTAAAATGTAATACTAAATTAACATAATTTTTACCATGTAAATATTTTAGTATATATGTTTGAATTTAATATGAATATTAACATGATAAAATGATGCCTATAATAACCATAAACTAATGTGGAAATTGTTTATAATAAATGCCACATGTGAAAGTAGAAAGAAAGAAATTTTATGTACCTATGGCTACCAGTAAACATCTAACTATAGCTAGGAATATATACATTATACACACTGAAATTATATATTTCTAAAACAATATTAATGTTGGCCAGAGCTGTGTTAAAATGATGGAGTTGTGGATTATTTTATTTTATTTGAAATTTTGTTATTTTAGAAACCTAAGAAATACCAGAAGTTAAATATTAATAAAAGATCCCAGGCAGATGCTTTAGTTAAAATTAATTTTTGGAAATTGTTCAGTGCAAGAATTTTATAAGCACCTCAAACTTAACTAATGGTTTTCTTTTCAGTAACTCCAGGGTGAACTGTTCATTGTGTCATCTAATATCTGTGGAGAAGTAAAAAATTAAAAAACAAGTTATACAAAATTATGTTTATTTGACTTTGTAAACTTCCCAAAACATTTGAGGTTCTCAGGCCCTTACTAGATGCTTCCTATGTTTACTGAATGCCTTTTTCACCTGATTGTTTCCATGTGTCAAAGCTCAATCTGATTGCACCCCTAGTTTAAAGCTGTGACTATCCAAGATTCCATATCCACATATAAGTATCACTTCCATTTTCTCAGCTACTGAGTTACCTCTAGACTAAGCACCAGGACACAAGTCTGAGAAAGCCAGGGCAGATGGTTCTGCCATGTGCCAACTATCATAAGAGTATTCACACAGCCTGTCTGGATGAGTATCTGTCAAGACAATCCCACAAACCTGCTGCTGCTCCACCTCAAACTCTTCTCCACATGGTAGCCAGAACGTCATTTTGAGATGATCATAAATGTGGACTTAGAATTTATCTGCCTAAAATCTTTCATTTACATTCGGTGTTCCATAATAACAAGATATGTTAAAAATCCTATTGATGTGACTTTGTTTGAAAGTAGTTTTTTTTTAAGAATCCAAGTTCAATTCCAGGTTATTGGAAGCAGATTTTGAAGATATTGTCTGTTAACATAAGGTCATACCTGAGTTCAGTGGGTCCCAATCCAGTATGAGTTGTGTCCTAAAAAGAGAGAGGGGAAGCAGAAGAACATACAGAGTGACCGTGTAAAGATGGAGTCAAAGATTGGGGTGATCCCCAAACCAAGGAACACCAAGAATTACTGACTACACTGGAAATCAAAAGTACCACAGATCTGATTTCAGATGCTTGGGTGACAGAGTTGTGAGACAAAAAATTTCTGTTCTTATAAACCACCCATATTGTGATCATTTTTATGGCAGTCTTCAGAAAGTAATGCCAAAAATAAAAGCACAAAAGATCAAGACTTGTTTGGACAATGGTATAAGGAACTGTGATCAAATCCCTGCTTCCCTCTCTGGTTCAGTCTCGGCCTCCTATCCCAGCTTTCTCACTGTCTTTCAACAATCACGGCCTCCTTTCCATCACCGCCTCTTGTACTGTTCCAGGTACAAGGGGGTAACCCCCCAAAGTGGATTTTTTTCCCAAAACTATGTATTACTTAAAAAAATAAAACAGCCTTATCCTCCTCAAAGTATTCTCCATTACACCTAATACATTTGTTAAATCTGCAATTCCATTCTTAGGAACGTGTTTTCAAACTCACCTGTTTGGATAGCTGACAGCACCTCCTTTGTTTTTTCTTTACCTTCTCTATATTGTCATATTGCTGCTCTTTCAAGTCCCTTTTCATTCGTGGCAACACAAAAAAGGTCACACGGAGCGAGGTCAGGTGAGTCAGGTGTGTGAGGCAAGAGATGGCTGTAAATGTGGTGAAGAAAACTGATGGTACCTGGCTATCAAAAGATATAGCGTCTGGGGCCTTAAA
>NW_022104341.1:22653306-22655148 GCF_000313985.2 Echinops telfairi
AAAAAAGAGATGGCTGTGTGAGCAGGTGCATTGTCATGGTGACAGACAATTCCTTGTCTGCCACAATTCAGTCCTTTTTGGTCACACACTGTTAGGCAAGTTTTTCAGCACCTCTAAATAGAAAGCTTGATTAACAGTATGATCTGGTTTAACGAACTCCAAATGCACTACAAGTCAACATTTCCATCTGTTTGGGAAGTTAACAGATGTCCAGAACGAGGTTTGTCACCAATCGACATTTCACCTTTTTTGAAATGAGAAAACCACTCACACACTTGAGTTTTTCCCATAGTGCGGTCCTTGTAAGCTGGGTTCAACATCACAATTTCAGTAGCATTTTTCCAGTGCAGGAAAATTTCATAGCCACCTAGTGTTCCCTTAAATCAACCATCACAAAAAACGAGGTTGGAGTGAAACTGCTTTTACGAAAAAATTCACTGTGACCAGAGAGAATCTTTCCAGGAAACACCACTAGGTGCACTAACTCAGAGCAAGTTGATTAAAGGTCACCTGGTAGGAAAAAGGAACACTGAAAAAGCTCCACCCAACGCAACTCTGGTTCTTTTGAGGTACCCCCTGTATGTTCTTCCTGAAGTGATCTCCTCGTCCATAATGAGACGATCCTCCAACACCTGGATCTTTCTTGGGGGTAGCTTTTACTGCCTTCACACAAAACTATGCAAAAATCTGCACATGTTATACAAAAGCTGAAGTCTATAACTTCTCAAAGCACTCTTTGCAGCTCCTTCCTAGCCTTCCTCCCCCTGACTAGAATTTAATGTTCATTTATCGGGTCTTTGATGTTTGTCTCCTTTGATTCATTTTAAGTCACAGAGGAGAGGTCCTGTCTAGTTTGTTTTGAATCCCCAGTACTAGATACACAGTAACAAAACAAAACAAAAATCCATAGCATCAAGTTGATTCCCACTCAGAGATTCTAAGCCTTTGAGTCTCTACAGAAGCAGATGTCCTTATTTTCCTCTGACTGAGTGGCCGGTGAGCTGGAACCTTTGATATTACCTGACATTGCCACCAGGGCTCCAGATACATCATCTATGTTCACAAAGTTACTTGTTAAATCAATGAAGATGCACTGAAAGCAAGCAAAGGGATGGTCATCAAGAATCCCTTTACCTGGAGCTACCATGGCCGGAGCTCTAAAAAAACAGTCATTCTCTTACAGCGCTGTCACTTCTTACACACCTCTGGTTTGCAATAGGATAACTTCTCCTAAAACTGCTAACTTGGACTATTGAAGTCAGAAGACCGGAACACTTCCCCAAGATCAGGGAAACAAGCAGCCACCTCTCTGCTCTAATGGATCATATCATTTGCGAAAACCAAATATTTCTTTAGAACCATTCATACATTGATTCTTTCCATTTAACAAATATGCTGAGAGTTAGTGCCTTTTGTGCCTAATTGTGTTCAAAGCTCAGAGGCCATTCCTAACCCCTTGTTAAATGAGAGGAGGGAAACCAAGGCAATGTTGCTACCTATGGTCCAATTCTGAGATAGGGCCACAGAAGTTGGGCACCTGCTCCACCGGGAAAGATAAGGAAGGAACAAAATACCAACTGCTTCTAAGAAGAAGTTGGGTTCAGAAAGAAGATTGGACAGACAACTAGACAAAGCCAGGGGAACACAGGGTAAAAGCTATCCAAATTGAGGAAGCTGTTTGCAGAAGAACCAAGAATCTGGTTCATGTAAGAACCAGAAGTTTCTAATTGGTCAGTACGATGAAGACAAAACTAGACAGGATCCTTAAGACCCCAGACTGAAGCTAAGGAGAAGATATGAAGGCTTTAAAGACTGGGAGTAGTGGATGGAGAATCAGAGTTG
>NW_022104341.1:22656291-22658163 GCF_000313985.2 Echinops telfairi
CCTAGAGACAGATAGAGGAGTGGTGTCTTGGTTCCGAAGACCATCGGAAATATGTGTTTTCCAATGGTTTAAGGTGACCCCTGTGAAAGAGTTGTTCAACTCCCAAAGGGGTCGTGACCAGAGGTTGAGAACCACTGTGAAGCTTGTTTCTCAGACAAAGAGCATCTCCACTCACCAGATAAAGAAGGACCAGCTACTTAAGTGCAGGCATGTGTGGGAATGTCTTAAGGGATGATTCCAGTAAACTTTTAGAATTTTGAGCAAATCCTCAGTTCTAACTTGGCAGAACGATATGAAATACTATGAGAAATTTATACCTGATCAGATTCATCACAAGAGAGGACAAGGTCAGCATCCTGCAGTGTCCTGCATCCTATTTGCATGTATCTGAATACTGGTTCTTACTTCAGGAGATGGCTGCTGTATACTTTTTGCAACTGAATTGACACCCAATTCCAGTTCAAATTGTGTAAAATGAGACAAGGTTATCGTTGTTGCTGGGTGCCACCCAGTTAATTCAGACTTATAGCAACACCGTGTTATCGAGAACGTCCCCATAAGATGTTCTAGGTTATAATATTTGTGGAGTTGATCTCCAAGTCTTTCTCCTGTGGAGTCACTGGCTGAGTTTTTATCTATAGCATTTCAATGAAATATTGCCATTTCACTTGTATGTACATTAGTTGAAAGACCTTAGAACTTTCTGGTTGCCAAAATCATAGCTTTCATTCTTCATATTTTTAAAGAAATACCCTTTAACAACAACAAGAATAAAACTTCAAACTCATTGACTTCAGGTTGACTCTGACTTATAGTGAACCTACAGGAAAGAGTATAAATGCCACATAGGTTTTCCAACGCTGTAATCTTTACAGAAAGAGACTGCTATATCCCAAAGAGCAATTGGGTAGTCACAAGTGCCAATCTTTCCATTAACAGCCAAGTGCATAACTTCTTGGGCTTCTAACTTTATCCTCTTGCTGTGAAGCGCTGTCAAATTGATTCTGACGCATAACAACATACTCTACTCAAGAAGGAAACACACTTCCTGCAAAAAACAATCTCAATTGTTATTTCAGAGCCCATTGTTTCATCCCTCTGTTAATCCATCTCCTGGATAGTTTTTCTCTTTGTCACTGACCCTCAACGTTGCCAAGTACGATGTCCTCTTCCAGAGACCTATCTTTTCTAATCATATGCCCGAAGGATGTGAAACAAAGTCTAAATATCCTAGCTTTGAAGGCTCATTTTGGATGTTTTTCTCCTCAAAGAAATATCTTTATTTCTTGTCAGCCCCTGGTACTTTCAATATACTTTGCCAGCAACAGGATTCAAATGCATTGATTCTTCTTCAATGTTCCTTAATCAATGTTCAATTTCTACATGCATTTTAAGACAATTGAAAGTACTATGACTTGAATCATTTGCACCGTACACCTCAAAGACATATCTTCATACTTCAGCACTTTATGCAGGCCTTGTACACTAGATTTGTCAACTGCAAAATGTCCTTTGATTTCTTGACTGCTACTTCCACAAGGAAGAAAGAAAATAGCAAAATGGAAGAGACTCTAAAAAGTTCTCTTGAGCACAAAGGAGCTAAAACAAATAGAAAGAATGATGAAATAAACGTGTTGAACCGAAATTTTCCAAGGACAGTCATTACATGAAAAAATAAAGTATTATAATGAATTGAGCAAAGAATTGAAGCTAAAAAACCAAAAGGGTAGAACATGCTCAGGATGTCTTAAGATGAAAAAACTGAACAAAAAATTAAAGTCTTGAGCTCAATATTAAAATATTCTATGGAGAAAATAATGATCACTCCCTACCAGTCCTCCCAAACCCTCCCTGCCACTGGTTTTGAACCAC
>NW_022104341.1:22661315-22672176 GCF_000313985.2 Echinops telfairi
ATTCCAGGAACCCAAGAGGAAAGCGAATTTTGAGAATAATGAGGGCAACAAATGTATAAGTGTGCTTTACACAATTGATGTATGTATTGTGATGAATTGTATGAGCCCCAATAAAATGATTTAAAAAAAAAAGAATATGGAAGGATTCAGTGTCAAAAAGAACTGGTCAACATTCAACCACTTCAAGAAGTAGCATGTGATCCAGAACTGATAGTTTAAAGGGAAAAGTCCAAGGAGCACTAAAGACATCAATCAGCCAAAAAACAAGGCTCCAGGAATTGACACGATACCCACTGAAATATTCTAACAAGCTGATGAAGCACTGGAAGCACTCACTCATCTATGCCAAGAAACTTGGAAGGGAAATACCCAGCTAATTGACTGGACCAGATTCATATTTGTACTAATTTCAAATAAAGGTGACCTCACAGAATGTGGAAACTATCAAACAATATCATTAAATCACCTGAAGTAAAATTTGCTGAAAATTCTCCAACAGCGATTGCTGTGGTACATTGATAGGGAATTGTGAGACATTTAAACTGCAGTCAGAAGAGTACGTGCAACAGGGGATAGCCAATGTCAGATAGATCTTGGCTATGAGCAGAGAATACCAAAACGATGTTTATTTGTGTTTTATAGACTATGCTGAGGCATTTGACATGTAGATAATAACAAACTATGAGATGTTTGTTATCTTTGAGAATTGTAATTCTAGCACATTTTATCAAGCTCATGTGGAACTTGTGCATGGATCAAGAGGCAGTTGTACAAAGGGAAAAAATGAAATGCTTCATGGTTTAAAATCAAGTTTGTATCTTCTCATTATACTTCTTCACTCTACATGCTGAGTAAATAAGCATAGAAACTCGACTATATAAGAAAGAATAAGGCATCAGGATTGGAGGAATATTAATTTAAAATCTTTATTTTGCAAACAGTATAACCTTGCTTGCTGTGAGCAAGGAGTGCTTGAAGCACTTGCTGATGAAGATCAATGATTGCCACTCAATGTAAAGAAAAACAAAGAGCCCCACAATTGGACCCATAGGTAACATAATGATAAATGAAAAATAATTGAAGTTGTCAAGGATTTCATTTTGTTTGTATACATAATTAATGCTCATAGAAGCAGCAATTGAGATAGAAAACAATGCCCGCATTGGATAAATCTACTGCAAAAGATCTCTTTAAAGTATTGAAGAGCAAGGATGTCACTTTAAAGACTAAGGTGCACCCTGACTCAGGCATGATATTTTTAATCACCTTATATGCATCTGAAAGTTGAACATTGAATAAGGAAGGCTGAAGAAGAACTGATGAATTTGGATTATGGTGCTGTCAAAAACTGATGAAAGTAGTACTGACTGCCAAAAGAACAAACAACTCTGTCTTCAAAGAAGTACAACCACAATGCTCCTTAGAATCGAAGACGGTGAAGCTCGGTCTCACTTAACTGTTCAAGTCATCAGGAAAGAATTGTTGATGGAGAAGGCTATCACGCTTGAAAAAGTGTAAGAGCGCTGAAAAACAGGAAGACTCTTAAAAGAAAAATGAAATTCTTTACAAATCCAATTTTTTTTCTTTTTTCATGATGTCTATTGGTCCACTTGTAAGGATTTCTATTTTCTTTACATTGTGTTGCAATCCATACTGAGGGCTGCAATCCTTGATCTTATCAGCAAGTGTTTCAGGTCCTTGCTTTAGGCAAGCAAAGTTGTGTATCTCCATATCACAGGTTGTTAATAAGTCTTCCTCCAGTCCTGATGGCAAACTTCATATCGTTCAGCTTCTCAGATTATTTGTTCAGCATATAGATTGAAGTATTATGATAAGACGGCACAAACCCGATGCTCATTTTTCCTGAACACATGTAGTATTCCGTTTATCTTTTTGAACAAAAACCTCCTGGCCCTTGTTACAGGTTCCATATAAACACAATATGTTCTTTTGGAGTTCTCATTCTTCTCAAAGTGATCCATAGTTTGTTATCATCGACACAATCAATTGTCTTTGCAGGGTTAATAAAACACAAATCAACATCTTTCTGATATTCCCTACTTTGAGTTAATATTCATCTGATGTCAACAATGATATCCTTGGTCTCACATGCTTCACTGAATTTAGCTTGAATTTTATGGCAGCTCCTTGTCAATCTACTGCTGAAATTGTTGATGAGTGAGCTTCAATACAAATCAAATTTTACATGTATGCGACATTGATCAATATCTATTCAACTGAGTGTGGGTCACCTTTTTTGGATGGGTATAAATATGGATCTCTTCTAGATGATTGGGCAGGTATCTGTATTCTAAATCTTTTGGCACATACAGGTGAGTGCTTCCAGTGTTTAATTAGCTTGTTGAAACATCTCAGTTGGTATTCTGTTTCAATTTGTATTCTGGAGTTTCTGTTTGTTTGTTTTTCTAATGCTTTCAGTACAGTTTGAAACTTTTCCTTTAATACCATCAATTCTTTATCATATAGTCCCTCTTGAAATGACTGAATATCAGCCTTTTGGGTACCATGACTGTGTATTTCATCTTCTTTTGATGCTTCCTGCATAATTTAATATTTTGCCTATAAAATCTTTCAAATTTACAACTTGAGGTTTGAATTTTTTTTCTTCAGTTATTTCAGCTTGATATTTGTTTAGCAAGTTTGTGTTAGACAGAGTTCTCTAGAGAAATAAAGCCAAGACACTTATGAATAGATAGATAGATGATAGATAGATAGAGATAGATAGATAGATAGATAGATAGATAGATAGATAGATAGATAGATAGATACAGCACCAAGGAATATAACAGCTCATTAGTTCACACAGCAGTACAGAGGGCTCAGTTCAAATCACTTCTTTGGAACAGTTAATATACTGGAAGTCCTTCAACTCAGGAGGGCCGCTGGGTCTAAGGTCAAGGAAGCAGACAGCTAGGTCTTCCATAGAGCAATGCAGGTAGTCCAGCCACAGGCAGCAAAGAGCAGGGTGGATCATCAATAGTCAGCAAGACAAGAGTATCTGACAGTCCTAGGCTCAAACAATGTATAGAGCAGCAGCGTAGCGAAGCAGGTCTCCAAGGAACCTCAAACTCTAGCAACATGATCCACAGGTTGGTAGTGCCAGAGGTAGTGTAGCTCACAAGTTGAGGCAGAGAACTAGCTAAGGCAGCCA
This sequence comes from Echinops telfairi, assembly GCF_000313985.2. Taxonomy (NCBI): domain Eukaryota; kingdom Metazoa; phylum Chordata; class Mammalia; order Afrosoricida; family Tenrecidae; genus Echinops; species Echinops telfairi. The sequence goes on from NW_022104341.1 coordinate 22,664,488, forward strand.
CATGCTGGTCCAATCAACAGAGACTAAGAGAGAGAGAGAAACAGGACTTTCTGAGCCATTTATGTCTTTGCCCTCCATTCAAACGGCGACCTTATTAATCCTACATGTTCCAATTGGCCAGGTTGGCACAATAAACCTACCTATCACAGTGTTCTAATTTGTGGTTGTCTTACTCCAGGTCTTTGCACAGTTCATCATGTATATTACTTTGTTTTCTACAGCTGCCCTTTGAAATTTTCTGTTAAGCTATTTGACTTCATTATTTCTTCCATTTGTTTGAGATATTCTACAATCAAGACCATTTTTTCTTTGATCTTCTCTCACATTTTTTCTTTGATCTTCTCTCTCACCCCTGACTTTTTAATCACCATTTGGTTTCTTCATATAGGATGCCCTCATTGCCATCTAGCAGCTCATCGGGTCATCTGCTTCTATTATGTACTGAGGCAAATCTTTTCCTGAAATTTAGATGGGATATACTCAATGTCCAATTTTGGCTCTAATGGGCTTGTCTTAATGTTTTTCAACTTCAATCTGAACTTCCATATGGTCAAGTGATGGTCTCTTCTACAGTCAGACCTTGGCCTTTTTATTTATTTATGTATTTATGGCTGCTGATGTTGAGCTTCTTCATCATCTCTTCCCACAGATTTAGTCAGTTTGATTCCTATGCATTACACTGGATGAAGTCCATGTGTAAAATCCCCCTTTATGGTGCGGACAAAGGTATTTGCACTGAATATATTGTTGATCTTGTGAATTTCTATCATGATATCTCCTTCTTCATTTCTGTCACTATGGTTATATTTTACAGTTACTGTCCCTTTCCTCTTTATGTCCAACTTTTGAATTCTAATAGCCAGTAATTCTCAATGCATTTTTATTACCTGAAACAGTTATAGAAGTCTCCAATTGCTTCACCACTAACTCGAGTGTCTGGTGTATATGCGTGACTGTTTGTTCTATTGACTGGACGTCCTTGTATATCTGTGGATATTATCCTACTGCAGACAGAGTTGAACTTCAAGGTGGATATTTAAATGTCCTTTTTGATGATGAATGCAATGCCATTCCTCTTGATTTTGTCATTCCTATAATAATAAAACATGTGATTGTCTGATTCAGAATGGCCATTACCAATCCACTTTAACTTTCTAATGCCAAGACTATCTACCTTTATGTATTCCATTTCACTTTTGATGACTTCCAATTTTCCTGGGTTCATACTTCAACCATTCCAATTCCCATTCTTAGCAGATGTTTTCAGCTATTTATTTTCTTTTGGAATCATACACCATCAGCAAATAAAGATCCTGAAATTTTTACCTTTTTTACTTCATTATGGTCAACTCTACTTTGAGAAGGCAACTCTTCCTTAGTGATAATTTGAGTCACATTGGATCTGAGGAGCTCATCTTCTTGAACTATATCTGACAACATTCTATGGCTACTCATTAGGTTTATAATGACTGATCCCGCCGAGGTGTACAGCTTATTTTTTTCCTTGTGGGTTCTTATTCTAGAAGCTCTACTGCAACTTACTTACCTTGGATGACTCTTCTGGGATTTTAATTACTTGTGACATAGTTTCCAGTATCGTAGCAACACACACAAGCTGCTTGTTAAAGTAGCAAAACTGCTGTGCTCTCTAAAGAAGACAAACTAATGACACTTGTAATGACAGTTGTATGTATATAGAAAGAGATTTGTATTTTTTAAATGGCTTAGACAGTTATACAACTGGATTAATCCAGTCCAGTCAAATCCACAAGTCAGATGCAAGCTGGCGGTTTCTCCTGGCTCTTGTACATGCAGGAGCTGATGATCAGGAAGCAGGAAGATGAAGCAGGAAGATTGCAGTTTGGAGGATGCAGATCTGAGTGAGATCAAGGTTAGCCAGAAGAATCTACAGTTGACAGTCCGCTGATGACTCCTGGGATCAGCAGAAAATAGAACAGGAAGTCTACAAATCAAGTGCAGGATCCAGATCCAGGAATAGAGGTTAACTTACTTCCACACACTATCAATTTATACTGAGTATAAATTGGAATGAGATCTCCCTCAAGTGTATCAAGATTATGACTAGAATAGAGAGGTAGTACTCTACCATATAGTTTCCACAACTGCTTGGCTCCTTCACAAAATATTTCCCCATGTAGTTGACCATATTATGTTAGATTATTTCATGGGAGAGTCTTGGCCCACTCAAGCTGACATAAAACCTAATTATCATACCACCACAGTAACAAACTGACAGACAGGGAGTAGAAATTTAGCCTAATGGTATAGATTTCCAAAATAAATATCCCTAAAAGAATAGTTCAGTGAAATATGCCTCAGATGGCAAACTTTAAGTATTTCCAAGAGCACATTTCTAAAAGAAATATGTCTGTGTGATTATGTGCATATGTATGTGTATTTTACATTACTATGTGCATTATATAAATTTTCTTAGCTAGGAACTGACTGTGAATTTGATTCTCAATTACAATTAGAAAATATAATTTGTCTATAGAAGATGTCTAACATCTTGTGAGTATAAGTCCTAACAGTGCTGTATTTGGGGGTAGGTATTATTTCTTAATACTGGGACTATCTCCAAGCAAGATGCGTGAAACACAAGTGAGAATTACAATATAGTGTGGCCCTAGGTCTACTAATAGGTTGTGTGGAATAAGCACACACTAGAGAGAGGTCATTTAATTAATGGACTCTGTCTTCCATGTTAGGAAAGTGTGGCTGACTTTGAGACTTAACTTATCCAAATGAACTATTAACAAGTTCAACTCATCCAAACAATGAAAACAATAAACATCTCCCTAGATAAACATACATTAATATATTTCAGGTTAAAATAATATTGATAGACAGTTGCTTATGATCATACAATATTGACTGTTGAGTCCCTCAAAGCACCACCAGAAATATTTGTTGATAAATCAATGAAAAACAAACTAAATAATGTATACAATAAATCAGACCATCGCCTTCATAGAATGATGATGTCTCAGAAGGTAAAAAGTCAAGGGAAAACATTTAGGGCATTCTTGAGCCTACAAGAAGTAGTTTTAAAGTAAGTATTAAATGATAAGGAATTGGCTAGGATTCAACATAGGTCATGACATGGTAGCTTTGTATTGATAAGTACAACAAAATGAGGACTTTGAAGCAATCTCAATGAACATATTATTAGTTTTAATAAATAAGTTATGTTATTAAATTAAGAAATTTCTAAGAGCAGGTATTTGTTGGAGCCTACGGGTAAGTTATTTCTGTTTAACTCCAATATTAGTTAACAAAGAGACAATAAACTCCAGCTGATGCCAGGATCATTTAACACGTGAAGAGAGATATGTTTAATATCAGTACTCAGACCTTGGCCTTGATCTTTTTCAACCTCAGCTGAGGCCAGAACCAACCTGGAACTGCACCGTTGTTGGCTGTGTTGTAAGTAGGTTTTTTCTGATACTAGTTATTCCACTTTGATAACTGCCACATTTTTCTTATATTTCTTGTTATAAACAAATATGTTGATGCATCATTCAATAGGACATTAACCATGCAGCACCATATAAGACCTAGAAACACACCTTTGAGCACTTTAACATGGAAAGATTCTAAGGGAAGTCCTATGAACAGAGTTTGTAGTCCACCTCTAGCTCAGAAGTCAAAAGCCCCAAATGAAATGATTTTATTCCCCATCCCAAGCATCCACAGAACTACATATAAGTGTATTGATCACAACACATGTGTTCAGTCAGGGTGCAACTGAGACACATAACTAGAAAATAGATATTGAAATTTATTGTAAAGAATTGGCTTGTTTGATTATGGGATCTGAGTAAATAATTTAAAAATACATAAAGTGGATCATGGAGAAGGACTGACTGAAACTCTTACGCCTGGGCTGAAACTTTTGTTCAGAGTCAGAAATTCTTCTTTTGGGGGGAATATCAGGTCCACTTGTCAGGCCTTTCCACTGATGGCAGCAGTCCGTCCAAGTTATCTAAGTTTATCTCTATTTCTCAGTTATGAAAAAAAAATCTTCACATCTGCAAAATACCTTCACAGCCACGCCCACTTTAGTGTTTGATTGAATTAACTAAATGCAGACTGTAACCTGCTCACATTCACATGTCTCATAGACTACCATTGTCCTAGGTTGGGTTCTGGAGAGAAGCAAAACCAGCAGAGCTTACATATCTGTACATGCAGACAGGTTTATATCAAGAGAAAGATTCACATCGTTGTAGAAACAGTCAAGTTCAAAATCTATGAGTCAATTGTCAGGCCTGACTTGCATAGCTGTAGGAATTGATGAACCCTACAAAGGCAAATGAATCCAAGATTGGCACATCACATGATAGACTGCTCATGACTCCCCGGATCAGCAGAAACCAAACAGGCCATTGCTGTAAGTCCAAAGAACTGAAGGTCAGATGATGAGCCAGATACAGCATCCAGACATAGAAAAAGAAACAAGCAAGCTTTTCCTTAGTGCCCACTTACATTGGAAGCAGACGACAACCTGGATGGTTATATATGCTGGATCTCATCATGAAAGGATTACTAATTCTCAACAGCTGAAGTCCTGTGAATCCTTCCCCAACCAGGTTGAGCCAAATCCTAAACGATCACTGCTATAATAACTAATTTTATGAATTGTTTGTTTGATTCTAGCATTATTTCATCTCAGTCATATTAAAGATATCATTAAGGCTTAAGGAATGAAAATAGAATATTCTTTCCTCAAAATAATACCTATTCCACCTTAGAAACTAGATAATATCTAAAGTAAGACAATTTTGAGCTACTGTCTGTTCAATACCAGGACAGTGTTTCATACCCTTGCTATTCACTGAACCACTACATGTATAGTTAACTCTCTCTGCTACTGGGGCCTACTGGTTATGCACTGAACTGTTATCCACAAGATCAGCAGTTTGAAACCACCAGAAGCTCCTGCTCCTCAGGAGAAGACAGGGCTTTCTACTCCCACCAAGAGTTACAGTCTTGGAAATGCCCAGGGGCAGTTCCACTCTGCTCTATGGGGTTAATATGAGTTGCCACTGCTTTGATTGCAGTGAGAGGGAGAGTTTGTGAAGCATAAAGTAAAGAGACTTTAAAGTTAAATAAAAGTCTAGATTCCTCTTCAACTATAAAAGCTTTATTTCTAGGAGATTATGTCACTGCCACACAGTGGATTGGAGCAAACCAATGAATCTGCAGACAGTGCAAGACTGAATACGATTTCATTTTCATCAGCTGGCATGCGTGGGTCACCATGAATTGGAGCTGACCTGAGGACAATGGCCAGCAATGATTAAAACCCCCTGCAAGAAGAAAAAAAAAGCTTTATTTTAAATTGTTTCCTTTAGATTAATTTTCTTTTTCATCAAAGAAAGAAAACTGATGGGCCGAAAAACTCCAAGTGATATCAAGGACTGTGATGAAACAGGACATCAATCTGCCAAGATAAAATGATTCCATCCAATTGTCAGGTGGTAGTCATTTTTAGGCCACATTCCAAATGGCTGTTATTTGTTTATATTCAAACGACCTACTTTGGACCAAAATATCTCACAGGAGTTGTCAAATAGTATTGCAGTATTAGTTCCACTCCTCAAGAGTAATCCAACCACAGGCAAAGCTATGTTTTGGTAAAACTTTCACAACATTCCATTTGAGATGCTTTGGTACCCTTCTGAAAGAACTACAGCATATTCAGGTCATTTCCAAACAGTTTTGTCTGACTGTCTCTTGTCTCACTTTGGATCTATTCTAAACTGTACTGCTAAAAATTTTTCTGAATAGCTGGCATTTGGGGGACCGGGATCTCAGTAAGAGCTTGACTCACGAGTCCAGGAGCAAATGTTTCAAGTGAACAAAGTGAAAATTGCATGCCTGTTCTAATATAATCTTGGAAGCCACATACCACCCCTCTACCACACTTTGGAAGTCAAAAGGCACAAGCTGGTCTAGATTGAAAGGGAGAGGACAGAGACCCCACCCTGTGATCAAGAAAATGACAAAATGACAAAGGGATGCTGGGTGCAGTCATCCTGTTTAGGTGCCGTGTGAGATCTGGGTGATTTTTAATTCCTGACTGGTCCCCTTCTGAAGAGCCCTGGTAGCAGAGTGGGTACAAGTTGGGTGGGGCTGTCTGTTCCCAGGATTGACAGTCTCAGAAATGCTTAGGGCAGCTCTACTCTGCCCTATCAAGTGTCTGTGCATCTTCATCCACTCCATGGCAGTGAGGGTTTTTTGTTGGTTTGTTCTTTTGTGGTCTTTTTTAGTTCCCTTTAAGTCCCCTCTGACCCCATTGGAAAAGAAACGATTAACTACCTTTGCCTTACAATGCAATGTCTTCGTACTTCTCTGCTGACCCAAAGGGAGGTGAATGTCCAACTGTACATCGAGTGGGGGAAGGAGGGTACCCAGGCACCTTCCTTGAATGGCCTCATTCACTTTCATTGATGCTGCAGATGGGGGTGAAGGTTCCGTTCTCCACTAAAATCTTTTGACACCGAGAGTGTCATGGAGGACCAAAATGCTGACTAGACCGGCTTTATACCCCCTCATTCAGTCTTATGGCTAATGAGTACTTGGAAAGGTTTAGGGCTTGACCAGGCCACAATGACACCAGAAAAAAGCATTTCACGTGAAAGTGAAGTGTTCATTAGCCCAGCTCACAATGGCCTTGTTTAGTTACACCGATGCCAGGCAAGGATGAAAGCTCAGGTTCGTAGTGGGCCCCTCTGATGCTGGGAGTATGGGTGAGCCACCCTGAGCCCCTCTGATGCTGGGAGTAGGGGCAAGCCACCCTGCACCCCTCTGATGCTGGGAGTAGGGGTGAGCCGCCCTGGGCCCCTCTGATGCTGGGAGTAGGGGCGAGCCGCCCTGCCTCACATACTCATGCACAGTTTTCTTGGTGCTGCATGAGAATGAAGTCTCTGCGAACACTCATTCCCCCTACTCTCTACCCTCCACCCTCACTATGTTCACAGAGAAATCAGAGCACAGCCTACTTCTGCTGGAAAGGAAATGGAAGATTGATCAACTGCCCACTCAGAGCTGCTGAACCTCTCCTGGCAGGGAATGGGTGCTCGGGTGCTCCACTGCTGGTGTATGCTATGGAGCTCCTAACCTTGGCTTGCTGACATCTCTCAGCACCAGAGTGAGAATCACTTTATGGAGTGGGGAGAAGTAGATGAGCTGCCCAGTCAGTCTTGTTGAAACAACAGTGAAGGAATGCAATGTTTTCTCCTGTGTGGTCAGAGTAGAGTAGATGTTGCCAAAAAGGTTCTCTGTTGTTGGGCCATCCTTTTCCTGGTCTTTTGTTAGGAGGCCCAGGCTTTCCTTTGAGGGTTTTGATCTTTGGCCTGTGTCTGTCAAAGGTCCTGGATTGAAGGGTTTTGAACTTGCTCTATGAGGTCTAGGTGCCACAGTAAGTAAAGCCAGGGATTCATGGTAATCATGGTACTGAGGTCCCTTGGCAGTAAATCATGTTCCTTCCACTCTAAAAAATGTTCTTATATTTGTTATGCCCATGATTTTTTAATTATAAAAGGGAGAACTGAGAGGAATAGGGCTAGGTCATCTTAGCCAGGACAATTATAATTTTGATTCCCTAGGAAAAGGTAAAAACAAACAAACAAACACAAAATCTCACTGCCATCAAGTAGCTGT
>NW_022104341.1:22673520-22690454 GCF_000313985.2 Echinops telfairi
GGTTTGGTCTCAGGGCTCATTGAAGTAGAGAAAAGTTCTAGAATATTTACATTTCAAAGGAGCCCTGATAAACTGAAGATTCTTTCTTAATAAATATCTCTATATTAAACCTAATCCAAACTGCAAACTCTTTCTTAGTTCATTTTTTACTATAGAATGTTGACAAGTAACACTGAAAACAAACCAAAGCTAAAATAATAAAAATAATTGACAATAATAACAATGACACCAACAAAAGTAGGAAAAGAGGGTAAGTTTCTTGGTGAGTAGGCGATGTCATGGACAGGGGAACAACTAGGGAAGCGGAACCAGCATCTAGGAGATGGTAGAGATCCCGTGAGTATTAGAGCAGCACCAAGCTAGTGGAGAGGAAGCACTAAGAGGTGGAAGAAAGGGGAAAGTGATGGTGGGGCAGGATTAGGCAAAAGGAAACAGAGGCAAGCTCTAGGAAGCAAAGGCATAGATAGGGAGATTAACAGAGGTGTGCACTTATGCAAATATATTAATCCATAACAATAGTGGTGTAGGCCTATCGACCTATATTTATAAGGCAATACACTGAAGCTACAGATGGGCCTTGCGCTTCAGCTCATAACTCCCCTCAATGCAAGAACACATTGTTCTAACAAATTGGCATTCTGTGAAGATCAACCTCCCCCTCCCACCCTCACCACTCTCCACCCCACCCTACACGATCACTGAAGACAAAAAAGGAGCATAAGCAGATGTGGTGAAGACTGAGGATGGTGTCCGGCTATTAAAAGATATAGCCTCTGGGGTCTTAAAGACTTGAAGTTAAACAAGCAGCCATCCAATAGTGAAGCGGCAAGCCCACATGGAAGAAGCACACCGCCGGTGTGATTGTGAGGTGTCAAGACCAAGCAACGAGCATAGAAAGATTCACAACAAACAGTAAGCAAACAAACAAAAATGCATTGATGAGAATGGAGGGGAATTGGAGCGGAGACCCAAAGCCCATCTATGGCCAATGGAGCATCACCCCTCAGAGGGGTCACAGGGAGGGGTTGAGTCAATCAGGGTACAGTAGAGCACTAATGGGTCATGCAATATACCTCTGTTTCCAAGAGGCCTCCCCGCCACCCACCACCCCCACCACCCTATCATGACCTCAGTGCCGCCTCCCAATCTAGACTAGACAGGAGCATGTACATAGGGATACGCAAGAGATAAAATTCACAACACATGGAACCCAGGAACAGGAGTGGGACTAGAGATACCAAAAGGTAGAGGGGGGCTGGGAGAAGTGGGGAGGAAGGGAGCACCGATCACAATGAATGACACATAACCGCATACTCCCAGCCCGGGAAAAGAACAACAGAAACCAGAGGGGAAGGGAGACGGCTGTCAGAATGAGATCTGAAAGTAATTAACAATCTACAATCTATCAGGGGGCCACGAGGGGTGGGGGGCAGGGAGGAGGGAGGGAAATAGGAGGAGCTGATCCCAAGGGCTCAATGGAAAGTAATTATCTAGAAAAGAATGATGGAATATATGAACTAATATGTCGGATACAATTGATGTTTGGTTTGTAACAAGAGTTGCAAGAGCCCCCTATAAAATGGGAAAAAATAAAATAAATTAAATATAAATTTAAAAAAAGAACACATGCTAATGCAAGTCAAGGGGTAAGAAAAGGAAGGCTTTCACTTAGCTTTCAAAAGAAATAGAGCATTTCCAAAGTTCCGTGTTGTACAAACTTATTATTTGATTTAGGAAGCCAATTCCATGGTGTCTGCATATGTGAGAGAGAAAGTGTATGTGTTTGGGTATGTGTTATCTGAGGGAGTTTCAAAAAGTGAGTGGAAAGTTGTACACCCTTCTAATTCTCTCACAAGCAGAAGCAGTGTCTAAAAATAATCACTTCTCTGCAAAGGAGAACTAGGGTTGGTGAGTTTATTTTCTCCACAGACAAAAAGGTCAGACTCTGTTACAAACCCTGGTAATACAGAAATGAATTGGGAATTGTTGAGCTCAATGAGTTTACTGAAAAGACATAGTCCCATATAAAAGGATAAGCATAAGAAAATGTAAAGACTGTAGGAACCCTGAAGAGGGAGTGGCTGACTCTAGATGGAAGAACAGGAGAGGATGGACACTGGGACCCAAGCATGAAGGACTAGAGGAATGAGTTAGACAAGAGGAGGGAATAGGTTTATTCAACCCCCTGTGGAAGTTTCACATAATAGGCATGCGCTATGGGGCTGGAGGTTCCCTGGGGCTCCCATGACATTTTCAGAGCTTGGAGCAACCCTTATATCATATGTATAATTGTATAAAAATTATGAATCAAGCTAAAAGGGTTAAATAAAACATATTCTATCTTCTACCTTGAAAATAGACTTTATGCACAATAAAAATTTGTTAAACTCATTATATAGCTATGGTTTCACATAACTTAAAGTCAGAAATGTAGTAAAGGCAATTAAATTATATCATTACTGATCATTTCTTGAAATTTCATTGATGGATTAGTCTTCCTTGGATAAGCCATAAAATAAAGACAAAAATTTTCATATATTATTATCTAGTTACTTCAGGACATTGTCTTGCTTTCAATTTAGCAAAATTACTAGTTATGTTGTTATAAACAGGATTTTCACATATTTACCTTCTGTCAGGAATAATAACTTAGGGGATGAAAAATACAATACTATTCAAAGGGTAATGGATAATGTATTTTTATAAAAATTATAAATTACAGACAATGTGAAAAACATTTGTTAAATGTTACCAAATGATTTCTTTACAATATTTAACATTATATGTCTTAAAATTATAAGATAAAAATCAAACTGTGACTAATGACCACTAAATTTTTACCAAATACTTCAATAAAGCTGAACATTTTATATGATATTTTTAAATATTAAAGTGTATTATATATTTTTACAGAAATTAAATGATTAGCAGTTCTTGCTCCTATGACTATCTCCTTGTCAATGCAAAGAATAATTGTTGTGCTTCCAAATGTCTATATAAATTTAAGATAATATTTAACATTGCTAAGTTCTCTCTGCTGTATGTCATATACAATTGAAAGACAAAGAGAAGCAAAGAAATAGGTACTCAGGACTCTTACTGCACGATCTATCACAGTCAAGCTATCTCCCAAAACTGATTTGAATCATTATTTTTTTAACATACTTTCTTTCACTTCTCAAATATTCCCCACCCTTCAAAATGCTGGACAGAAACACTACAAGCTTTCACAGTGTTTGTATGCAGTTATTTGTTTTTTGAAGACAAAGAGAGAAATATAACATTGAGACCTGTGGTAGTTATATAATCTGTTGTCAATTTGAGCAAATTACGAGTGAAGGGGGCGAGTCTACCCTGTCAATCATTGTTAAGCCAATGAGGCCTCTGCGTGGGTGTGGCAGTCTCCTGAGGATTCTGGGTACTCTTGTATTTCCTCCTTGGAGGCAGAAAGCTCACTCTCTCTGCTTACTCCCTGAGAGACACTCTACTGACAAGACACATGGCACTATGCTGATAGACCCAGTGTCCTGGGAACTGGAGGAGCCATGTGCCAGTGCTGAGATGCTTCTACCACCACTGGGTCCCTATGATTTTGCATCCACTGGCCTTTGATCTTCCTAGATTCAGTGTCATTGCATGTGTTTCATGAATCTGAAGAGGACTTTATAGATTGGAATTGGACATATGGGCTAATATCGGACTTATGGACATGATATAGACTAGACTGGGATGTTTTCTCAATATTTAACTGCTCTGGTATATAAAGCTCTTTCATATACACATATGAGTGTCTATGGATTTGTTTCTCTAGTCTACCCAGACTCACCCAGGCCTGAACACTATTAGTCATTAAAATAGATGTTTTCAACTACAGGACATACTTGCCAGTGTAGTGATGAGCCCTAAGAGATGTAACACATTGGCAATATACTTGCATGTAAGCATTTGTGTTATGCAAGGCCCTCTAATGCAAAGTTCAGGTCAAGGGATAGGTATCTTGGATGGATAGCAGGAGAAATCTAAGAATCAAATTCCCCAATGAAGGATACTAATGATCAGATTGTCAAGGGCCTCAAGAGGAATGCTGCACAGGGACTTTTGATAATATGACTGCTAATCAGTGAAGAGATGAAATATGTGACAGGTCTACTCATGACTTTTCCACTGTGCCAATATCACACCAGTTCCTCTGAAGTAGAAATGTGGAGGTTGATCCTACGGGTGATTTAAACATCTAGTTGGGAACTATTCTGGGAATCCTTAGCCCTTATAATAAAAAGAAGTAAAAGGAAACAACAATTTTTGATGATTTTTGAGTGTCCTCTGTCTTTTCAGGAAGAAATTAACATTTGGGGAAAGGATATGCATATGCATAACACATAGAAAGATTCATAGTTATGCACACACATGTTGAAAAAAATTCCCGGTGCCAAGTGATTTCATTTCCCTAAATTTTCCATAACTTTAAGAAAATGATCGATTTAGACTCTGTATTTCTCCACTTGACTCTCCAGCAAAAAACACTGGATGAAGTTCTCTATCATCTGCGAGAGAAATTTTAAAGTCCTCAGTGTGTTGTCTGATCACTTTTCATCTCTCCCCTGGCCCACTGCCAGACCCTCCTTACTGATCAGCCGGCCTCTTCTTGTGCCCTGCTTCGACCATTCTCCCCAAAGCAGTGTGCGTGAGAAATGAGATCCTGTCACGACCCTGATGTAGGAACCAATCAAAAACTTAATATCACACCAAACCCATGACCACAGGGTTGACTCTGACTTTTCCCCCCCTCCCACCCCCTCGCTCCCTCATGAACCCTTGATAATTTATAAATTATTATTATTTCATGTCTTCCACTGTCTGAAGTTTCCTCCCACCCCATTGTCTGTTTTCCATCCCCCTGGAAGGAGTTATAGGTAGGTCATTGTGATTGGTTCTCCCTTTCTCCCCCCACCTTCCCCATCCCCTCCTGGTATGGCTACTCTCAATATGGGTCTGAAGGAGTTTATCTATCCTGCATTCTCTGGGTTTCCAGCTCTTATCTGTACCCAGGTACATGCTCTGGTCTGGCAAGATTTGTAGAATTAGGGTCATGATAGTTGGGGGGGCGGGGGGGGTAGGAAACATTAAAGAACCAGAGAAAAGTTGTATATTTAATCGGTGCTATACTGCACCCTAACTGGCTCATCTTCTCCCCATGACCCTTCTATAAGGGGATGTCCAATTGCTTATACATTGATTTTGGGCCTCCACTCTACACTCTTTCTCCACCCCCCACCCCACCCCCATTCACATTATGATTTTTTGCTCTGAGTCTTTGATGCCTGATATCTGATCCCATCGGTACCTCGTGATTACACAGGCTAGTATGCTTCTTCCATGTGGGCTTTATTGTTTCTCAGCTAGATGGCTGCTTATTTATTGTCAAGAATCTAGCCAGGCACCATCAGCTTTCTTCACCACATTTAGCACCTACTACATGGCCACAGTGGTCAAAACAGTGTGGTATTGGTATAATGACAGATATTCAGACCAATGGAAAAGGATTGAAAACCCAGAAATAAAATCATCAGCTTACAGACAACTGATCTTTGATAAGGACCCAAAAAATATCAAATGGGAAACAGATGCCCCCTTCAATACATGGTGCTGGATAAGATGGATACATATCTGCAGAAAACTGAAGCAAGACCCTTACCTCATTCCATGCACAAGAATAAACTCAAGGTGGATCACAGATCTAGAGGTAAAACCCCAAACTATTAGGACTATCAATGAGGGAATTGGGACAAACCTGAGAACTTTGACTCAGGGAATACATAGGCTATCGGAAATAGGAAAGGACGCAAACACAGAGGAGGCACAAATTGACAGATGGGATATACTAAAGATAAAACATTTGTGTACATAGAAAGAATTCACTAAGAGAGTAATAAGAGAGACTACGGAATGGGAAAAGATCTTTAGCAATGACACATCAGACAAAGGCATTACTACTAAAATCTGCAATACTCTGCTAACTTACGACAAAAAAAAACACCCGTTTGTCCACTGAGGAGGTGGGCAAAGGACCTGAACAGAAGTTTCTCAAGATCAGAAATCCAAATAACCAATAAATATATTAGAAAATGTTTCAGATCTCTAACCATAAGAAAAATGCAAATTAAAACAACTATGAGATACCACCTAACACCCTCAAAGATAGCCCAATTCAAAAAAATCAGAAAGTAACAAGTGTTAGAGAGGCTGTGGAAAGATAGAAACTCTTGCCCACTGCTGGTGGACCTGTAAGTATGTACAGTCATTAGTGAAATCAATTTGGCCATATCTAAAATGGATGGAAATTGAGCTACCATATGATCGAGCAATCCCACTACTGGGCACACACCCAGAAGAGAGAAGAAACAAACCACAGCCAGACATCTGTGCCCCTGTGTTCATTGCGGTGTAGTTCACAATTGCAAGAAGTTGGAAACAACCCATATTTCCATCAACAGATGAATGGATTAAGAACCGTGGTACATAGATATAATGGAGTATATTACATATCGCTAAAAGGCAGTGATGAACACATGGGAACGCATCGCCACATGGGAAGAACTGGAGGACATTATGCTAAGCTAAGTAAGCCAAGCACAAAAGGACAAGTACAACATGAGTCCGCTGAGGTAAGCTCAAAAAATCCATGGATAGCCAGGGGAACAGGGCACTGACCCACCCTAGGGGAGGGTGTTGTTTATATCGCCACAGGGAAAGAGGGACCACACTTCGACCCAGTGCTCCAAGACAAGAATGCAACACACTGGCATGAAGCAGGGAACCAATAGAGAGTCCTGAGGGGCCGGCCCCATTACCAACCCAGTGGACAGCCTTATTCATTTCAGAGGACAACCCTGTAGCTATTTGTTTTCTTCAGACTACCTTTCATAATCACTAGTTTTGTTGATCTATTGTCTGGCTTATTCATTTATCTTTAGTCAGAAAACTTTTCTAATATTGTTCTGTATTCTATTCCCAAACCTTTAGCACAAAACTACCTCAGAAAAACCATTCACTCATTATCTGTGGACTATCTCCCTCCACCAGAACACTGCTACATAAGCAGTAAAAGCTGTAAACCCAAGCTACTCCTCCAGAGAAATAGAGGCTATCCGCTCCCGGAAAGGTCAACAGCCTTGAACACTTTATGAAGGGTCACATGAGTTGATATCAACTCGATGACAGTGGATTTTAAACCCTGCTGCCCCAGGATACCACTCTCCACTTTATATTTATTTACACCTTATATTCTATAAAGAGATCCCTGGTGGCATAATGGGTTAGAGTTGGGCTGTTAACTGAAAGGTAAGCAGTTTGAAACCACCAACAGCTCCACAGGAGAAAGACAAGGCTTTCTGCACTCACAGTGCCAGAAACTCTCAGGGGCAGTCCTACCGTGTCCTGTAGGGTCACTGAGTTGGCTTAGACTCAATGGCAGTGAGTTTGTTTGTTTTCAATTTCATACACTGATAATATCTAACAAATGTATTTCCCCAAACCCTATGGCTATTCCATGCCACTATAATCGTTGCTTCAACTTTCTGTCTACTCAGATTGTTTTTCCTGCTGTGTTCGTCTGATTTACCTCTACTCGTTCTGCAAGTCTCAGCTGAGCCATCATGTCCAGGAGCCTGAGCAAAGTCCACTGCCCCAGAGTTTTCACTCAGCCTCTGCCTTTCTCATGGTCCTTCTCAGTTTAGGTAGTCATGGCATGCTCTTTCACTTTTGTGTGTCACCTTCATTTGCCCGTGACTCTTAGAAGTTTTCCATAAGCCAAGAATAGTATCTAATATAGAGAAGGAATTTAGTACATACCAATAAACAAAACTGAAAATTATTCTATTCTTCTAGCAAGGAAGGTGTGATTACATGACTTTAATCTAGAACCAGAATGACTAGATTCAATTCACAGCACTACCACTTACTTGACAAATAGCCTTTGAAAAATACCTTAAACTTGTTCTTCAAATTTCTAACCCATAAAATGGGATTTAAAAGATGAGGTATATATCAGTAGTTAGGAAGATTAAACTACTTAATTTAGATTTTAGATCATCATTCAATAAACACTACAGGTTGTCCCTGACTTTTACAATAGCCTTCCTTTCCAGTGATTCCATTGGAAGCCAATTCGTACATAATTGAATATTTTTATTTCTCTCTCCTTTTTAGTTTCATATTATTGTTTTTTTATTACCAGTATCATTATAAATATGGCAGTATTTTGAATGGTAAATAGTATAAGTGAACAACAGCGTTTGAGTATATCAGAATGATAGCATCTACAAATTACTCACTGCAACCTTTGAAGTAGGACATATGACTAACAATGAAGATAATGAGGTGTTTTGTTGTAACTCAAATAGGTCACAAATTGGGGACTACGTGCTCATGTTTTGCATAATCTTTTCCCCTACAGGACAAATAAACAACTAAAAGAAGTTCTTCCAATATCTGTTCCCATGTAGCAGTAATGATTCCTAGGTTGTGGCAAATTTATGATTATCTTGGCACTAGCCTCCCTTCTAATTGGGTACACATACATAAATCGTGACTTTAGCTGCTTGACTGTTGTGTAACTCAAAGAGTATGTATATTGCCAGTCTGTGCCACTTGGCAGCTTAAAAATTTTAATTTAATTTAAAAGGGGATAAATGCAGTACATGTGAGACTGGTACTATGCAAATATGCTTAAATTTATCCCCATATGTTTTGTTCAAAATGTTTTACACTATTCGGTAGAAAAAGAAAACAGATCTGATCATATATCACCTCCTTGTTCAAAATCTTTCTATGGGTCTCAAAATAGGGAAGAAAAACTTAAATATCCCAACAGATCCTTTATATAAATTAAATGAACAGAGACAATAAGTAAAAGAAAAACAGAAGGGAAAATTAATGCTATAAAAACTAGTTTATAAATAATCAAAGAAAAGCTAATTAAATTCATGGTTCATCATCTAATTACCAAATGGTAAGATTAAAAGTATAATGTTCAGTGTATTGAAGAATGCAAAGAAATAGACCCTCCTACACAGTACTGCTGGAAGTGGAAATTAGTTGAAGATCTTGGGGGAAAAATCAGAAATATGTACAAGAGCCATTAAAATTTCAAACCCTGAGGTCTTACAACTTCCTTCCTATGAACACTATGAAGATGTAATCATACATTTGACAAAATTTTTCTGGAGAGTTTCAGTTTCCTGTACTACTAATAATGACAAATTAGAACTAGCATAATGCCCAGCTATTAGTTTACAGCATATACATCATATATACTATACACATATGATATATAATTTACATATACCTATACATGTGGTGTGTGTGTGTGTGTGTGTGTGTGTGTGTGTGTGTGTGTGTAATAGAAGCCCTGGTGGGATGGGATAGCTTGGACTGTTAACTACAAGGTCAGCAGTTCAAAACCTCCAGCTGCAACTTGGGACTCCTTTGGAGAAAAATGGGTCTTTCTATTCCTGTAAAGAGTTACAGTCTTAGAAACTCACAGGAACAGTTCTCCCCTGATCTGTAAGGTTTCTATGAGTCGTCATTGATTCAATGACAGTGAGTTTAGTTTTTAGTTATGTAAAGTGATACCTCAGCTATCAAACTTAATTTGTTCCAAATTCATGTCCAAACATGGAAAAGCTTGAGAACTAAATATATTTTCCCCATATGGAATAATGGAAAACCAAATAATGAATCATGAAGACCAAAAGTTAACTTATAAATTCACTATGGGGGCTTTTAGCCTTCTTTCATATCATTGTCTGGGATTTGCTATCACCATTGAGTTGTTTGGGATTTATCCACATTAACAGCCACGTTTCAGCCTCTTCAATGATCTGGGTCCTTTGTTTCATGGATAATGATGTCATACTTTTACTAGTATATTAGCCACTTTAATTACATTTTCCTGCCCAAAATGTTGAGAATCCTGACTTAGTCATGTTGTTTTCAACCGCCATATCAAACAAGTGCCAACCTGATTCATAGTTTGCAATGCCTTCTTTCTTTAACTCTATGTTGGCTCTCACAGTTGTCCTCTGAGCTTCACCCACTACTTTCTTTGGGGCCATGGTTATATTTTACGTAAACAGAGCACAAAAAAAGCCACAATGACAAATATTTTAATGCAGTAACACAAACACTCTATGCTGATAGTGACACTTAGACTGAACTCTCACCCCTTTTGTCCTCAGTGAGATGTGACACTTAGTGACACTCAGACATGAGATGTGACATGGTGAGTTACTACTCACTCACAGCCTATACACATTTTTTCAAGTTGGATTACCAGTTAGACAATTGAGCAGAGTTATGAACACTGAGTAGGGTTTTTTTGTTATTTATGTTTTTGTTTTTACACTTGGCTGTTTGAGTAGTGAAATGCTGGAGGTTAGAGTCATTTGACATTCAAGGTATCACTGTATATGATATAATTATCATATATAATTATAGATACTATACATTTAACATATGCGTCTAATATATTTTATATATGGAAATATGGTGGTGCTATTAGGTAAGTGCTGATCTGCTAACCAAAAGATCAGGAAGTCAAATACACCCAGCAATCATTGTGAGGGAGAAAGATGAGGCGGTCTGCCAGCTTCAAAAGTCCCACAGTCTCAGAAACCTATAGGGTTGTTCCCAGTTGGAACTGACTTGAACTCAGAATGTCTAGTTTGGGATGTATATATATTCATATTCATATATATTATCCAGGGAAAACAGTGAATCATGCCGGAAGCATAGAAAGAAGATGGAAGGAATACACAGAGTCACTGTACATTCAGCCATTTCAAGAGAGAGTACATGATGAAGAACCAGTGATAATGAAGGAAGAAGTCCAGGTTGCACTGAAGACAGTAGGCAACACAAGGCTACTTCAATTTACCATTTACCAATTAAAATGATTCAACAAGCTGATGTAGCACTGGCCAACTGACTGGAAAAGATGCATGTTCGTGCCCATTCTAAAGAAAGGAGCCCAACCGAATATGGAATTTATCTAACAATATCATTGATGCCACCTAAAAGTAAGACTTTGCTGAAGATCATCCAATAATGGTTGCAAAAGTGCATCAACAGTGAGCAACCAGCTATTCAAGCCAGATTCTAAAGAGGCCATAGTATGAGGAATATCATTGCTGATATCAGATGGATCTTGGCTAAAATGAAAACATATCACAAAGGTGTTTACTTGGGATTTACTGACTATGCAAAGGCTTTGGCTGGGTAGATTACAGAAAACAATGCCTAATATTGGGAAGAATGGAAAGTCCAGACCCCTTAATTTTACTCTTATGGAACCTGTACATAATAAACAAAAAAGCAAGCATGCAAACAAAACAAGGAGAAAATGAATCATTTAAAAACAGAAGAATAATGTGCATTTGGATTGTATCTGTCCATGATATTTATTGAGTCCATATGATGAGCAAATAATCAGAGAAGCTGGAGTATATGAAGAAAATCCAGGATCAGGATTGGGGCAAGGCTTATTAACAACCTCAATGTGCAGATGGTACACCCTTGCTTCCTGAAATTAAGGATGTGAAGTACTTGCTGATGAAGATCAAAGACCGCAGTCTTCAGAATGAATTGCAACTCAATGTAAATAGAGCAAAAATCTTCACAACTGAGGATAAACAGAGGGAAATTGAAATTATCCAAGCTTTTATTTGGATTCACAATGTTCATGGATGTAGTAGTGGAGAAATCAAATGGCATGCTGCATTGGACATATCTGTTGCAAAAGAACTCTTAAAAGTGTTAAAAAGCAAAGATTAGACTGACCAAAACCATGGTATTTTTAATTGTGTCACATACATGGTAAAGTTAGATCATGATTAAGGAAGACTACATAAGAACTGTTGGATTTGAATTATGGTATTTGTGAAGACTATTGAAAGAACAACGGGCTGTCCTTAGAACAAACAGATATCCCTTAGAATGGAGGATGGGGAAGCGTTGTCTCATGTGCTTTGGGCACTTTTGTCAGGAGAGACAAGACCTTGGATGGGAGAGTGAAAAAGAGGAAAACCCCGCATGGTATGGATTGACACAGGGGCTTCAAACTAACAACATTTTTGAGGACGGTGTAGACCAGGCAGTGTTTTTGTTGTTGTTATTGTTTCTGCTGTTATGTGTAGGGTCGCTCTGAGGGGGAACTAAGTCCATGGTACCTAAAACCAACAAAATCAAACACTTGCATAATTGTTCAACAAATATCTTTTTAGTAAATGAAGAGATTTTTTCATGCTAAAGAGCTATAGAAATATGAATCATTGTTACATGTCACAAAATAATAGTAAATCAACAAAACAAATTTAGCAAAAGAATGAGACAGCTAAATGATGCATAATTATATTGCCCAAACCCAAAGTTATACTTTGATAATTTCCTAACCTCTTCTGTCCATTTTAAATGACAATGTTGGTACACTTTTTGAATAAAACTTAAAATTGTTTTCAGAACTCTTAAAATGTCTAATTTTGTGCTTTTCAATTATTAATGAAATTTCTGCTACCAAATATTCTCTATGGGCATTGAGCAAGTAGAATTCAAATCTTTGTTTTAGCTTGACTTGCTCTTTTGTCCCCTGACAAATCATAGATATAAGACTCATGTATTAGCAATCTTAAACCTAATGATAAATTAGGATCTCTCTAAATCATTATTTTCCATAAGACTATATTGTATATATTTAGCACATGTGTATGTGTCAAAATATTTTCACTTAAACTATCCTAAATGAATTCTTGTTACCACCTAGGGAGTTGTCATTAGCAGTTTTCCCTTAATTCAGTGGCGTCTCTAGCAGCCCATTAGAACCAGCTCAGACTGGGTAAAATATTTAGGAATTTTGCATGCTAGATGTTAAACAACATATTAAAAATTAACTTATAAAAATTACAATTAAATCAATTATATTAAAATGGTTATAAACACTCAAAACTCATTACTTCCTAATTATTTTGCCACACTTTAAAAGTATCTATGCTCCTGAAGTTATTTACGACTATTAAGTCTAAGTGATGACAATAATAAATGATAAGTGTTTTACCAACTCTGCTATCCATGATACCACACTGGTGGCTAAAATCAGCCACAGCGGGAATATTTACACCATGGAGATTTGAAAAGGCCCCGAGTTAGGACTGCACTTACTGCGTTGTTGATTTTCTAGACTGTAGAACATGTTAATAATACAGATTACATCTGTTTCAGGTCCACATACAGTCATTATATTTTGAATAGCACAGAAAATTGAAAAAATATTCTTCCAGTATTCAGAAACTATTATCCCACTCAGTCATTAGTCCTAGTGGTATAATAGTGCAGCCTTTGACTATTAACTGAAAGGTTTTCTGGTTCGAACCAACCCAATGGTTCCAAGGAGAGAAGACTTTGTGCTCTGCTCCTGGGAAGATGAAAACCTCAGAAACCTGATGAGGCCCTCATGCCGGTCACTTCGGGTTGCCGTGAGTCAGGCAACACACAGCAACAGCATCCCATGGAGGGCAGAATCACTCAAACCATTGAAACGATGGTGAAGCTCCAACATGTCTTCATGATTGAGTTTCATTTTTGACTTATTAATTGACACGAATGAAACTATCAACTATTATTCATGTTGGAACTACACCCATTCAATTGCAACCACAGATAAGCTTCTATATAGCCAGGATTGGAAAATCTATAGAGAATTTAACTGAATTAATGGTTCCTTGGGAGTATGGCAGGGGAGGTTGAGGAGAAACGAGGAGCTAATAATGAAGAGTACAAGAATGAAGAAAATGTTCTAAAATTGATTGTCATGATGATTATACAACTCTTCCTAATATGACTAAATTACTGAATTGTGAATTACATACCAATAAAACTTTAAAAAAAAGACAAGAATGAAACAAAAGTAAAATAAAATTAAAGTTCTTTGTGAGAATCAATTGACTAATGAAATTTACAATAAAGGGTATTATTATTATTATTATTATACTATGATATTAGTATATTAGTATTATAATGATTCGTATATAGTATATATTAATAATATTAGTATATATAGTACTACAAATATTAGTAATATAATACTATAACATAAAGTCTTATTAGTTTTGTAATTTATATGCTACACATTTTTTTAACCAAAAACACCTTTATTTTCATCTTCAAACAACAAACTGTAAACTCTTTGTTCTCCCAAGATAATCATGATTATCTTTCACAAAAATTGGGCATTTACAGTGCATCTTCAAAGTATTTCCCTTTAACGGGAAACTTAGCATCATAGTATCTCAAGATTAAAAAGTTAAAAAAAATCCATCTTGTGACTTTTATAAACAAAACAGAAGCAAACATAAGTCAAGAAAATCCATTCATACTTCAGGTCCTTCTCCTCCAGGAACCAGCATTGTTATGTTATTTCCATTTAGCAAAATCTGATCTAATTTAGTTATTTTTCTTCCTTTTGGTGTGATTTCAAATTCAGTGACATCTTCCAATACCATATTAACAACGTCATCGAAACCTAGAAGGGTGCCAACAATTTCCTTGTCACTCTTCATCACAATGTGAATTCTGGATCCTGTTCATTTGTCCACAAGCTCTAGAGGTAGCAGCTGCGAACAGTTTTTGTAGCATTCACCGCCATGGCTACGCTGGAAGTGTGCTGCCTCTGTGGACCTCCAGACAGCAAGTTTGAAAGAGCGCTCTTCTGCTTTGCTTCTCTGCTCCGGCAGGCTCGACCAATCTGAGGCAGAGCAAGTGATCAGGCCAAGGCCACGTGTATCATGGCCACTAGCTTTGTGAGAACGTTCCACTGTCTTAAGGAGATACCGACCATCCCTCAAAATTCTAGAGATGCAATACATATACCTTGCCTTAGGAATAAATTCTCTCTCTAACTCAGGAGGTTTGAAAGAGAAATCTTTGAGTCGTTTTCTTTTACTTTAGAAAGTTGCACCTCTTCTAAAACCAGGCTTTTTTTTTCCTTCGCTACACATTCTTTATATCAGAAATAAACTAATATATGTGTAGTTATCCATACGTTTTTATTGGGGGGAATAAGCTGGTTGTTAACTATATATCAGCATGCCACCTCTTATTCCCAAAGAGTGGATGATGATTTTGAACTAACAACCTTGCATTTAGCATTGCAACGAGTTACCACTATATGACCAGGGCTCCAGTCATAATATGAGTTAGACAGCAAATATGAGTTAGAACGGCAAAATGTTTTTGAGGAAAACAACAAATGCTGAGTGATAAATTTTATTTGTTAATGCCAATTTTTACTAATGGCCTCTCATCTGGAAAGCATCAGTTATGAAGTAAAATTGCATGGTCGGGCTCTTCGAACCACAGAATGAAAACAAGGTGTAGGGGACTCTAACTTAGGGATTGGCCCATTTTCCCATTCCACCAACTTAAAAGTCACCTGAGATTGGTATTCTCTCAAGGACTTCCTTGCTCTGCTCCTTTTGCTATTCTGTTGCACACCCTTGGTGTTTTGCCTCGGTGTGGTGGGGGCAGATCCGGCGCAATTCCCACACTGTGTCTCCAGTGTTGTCTCTAGTTGGGCTATCAAGCAGTGAGGGGTGTCATGTCTGATGATGGGGCCGGCCATATTGTCCTCTCCGTGCCTTGGCTGCTCTGAGCAGGGATATTGCCCTCAGGGCCAGGATGTGCTCCCCACTCTCTTCCTCCCCCTTCATTTGCTCCCGTGAGCTCTGATCAGACATGGCCCTTTCCCTGAGCTGTAGCTTGAGGGCTGGCCTCTAAAATAAATTCTTCTGGGGGGTGAAGGGGCTGTCCACATAGTTGGGATTGGGGCTGAACCCTCATACCTCTCTACTGGTTCCCTGCTTCATGCCAGTATGTTGCATTCACATCGTGGAGCACCAGGTTGAAGTCTGGTCCCTCTTTCCCTGTGGAGATATAAACAATTCCCTCCCCTTGGGTGGGTTGGTGCCCTGTTCCCGCGCTACCCATTTCTTTTTTCTTCCCCCACTCCATTTTTAGTTGGCTACCATATGTATCCCTGAGTTTAGTCTGGGCCCTGTCATATTACCTGGACCTCACCCGAGGAATGTATGTATTCAGTAGCTTCTTCCTGATGCCCCTTTTGAATTTTTTGAGCTTACCTCAGCGGACTCATGTTATACTTGTCCTTTTGTTCTTGGCTTACTTCACTTTGCATAATTTCCTCCAGTTCTTCCCATGCAGCAATGTGCTACATGCATTCATGCTTTTTAGTAATGTGTAGTACTCCATTGTATGTATGTACCACAGTTCTTAATCCATTCCTCTGTTGATGGAAATTTGGGTTGTTTCCAACTACTTGCAATTGTGAACTGCACTGCGATGAACATTGGAACACAGATGTCTGCCCATGGTTTGTTTCTTGCCTCTTCTGGTTATATGCCCAGTGGAGGGATTGCTGGGTCATATAGCAGCTCAATTTCCATCTGTTACAGACTTTGGGGCCAGGACATGGCACTCCATCAAACTCGCGGGAAAACACTTGTAAAGGTCAACAAACAGACTTGAACTATTACAGGCTTTTCTTCTTTTTTTTTTGGCATTTTTTTTTTCTTTTGTTGCTTTGTTTTTCTCTGCCATTTTTGTGCATATTATTATCTCTGCAGGGCTATCTAGATAAGATGCACTGTATAAACAATCTGGAGGAGAAAACAAATGAACCAACAGTTCCCGGGGGACATGGGAGAGTGGGAGGTGGGGAAAAGGAAGTGGTGTTAACAAATCCAGCAACAAGGGAGCAACAAATGATCCAAAATCGGTGGCAAGGCGGGTGTAATAGGCCTGGTAGGACTTGATCAAGGACAATATAACCGAGAGGAATTACTGAAACCCAAATGAAGGCTGAGCAT
>NW_022104341.1:22691401-22700240 GCF_000313985.2 Echinops telfairi
CAAGGGTTCATGAGGGAGGGGGAAGGGGGGAGGGAGAGGAAAAATGAGGAGCTGATTCCAAGGGCTCAAGTTGAAAGCAAATGTTTTGAGAATGATGATGGTAACATATATACCAATGTGCTTGACACAATGGATGGATGGATTGTGATAAGAGTTTTATGGATCCCCATTAAAATTATTTTTAAAAAGAAAAGAGAATATCCTTTTTGTACATTACTCTCCTATTTAAACCATTTTTTTCACCATGCAAGCATACATAAAATGGGTTACTACATGAAGGAACTAAAAGAATGACTGCTGAACATTAGGAAGAAAGGTTTTGTCTAATATTTAAAAAACATAAAACATTTTCATAACTGTAAATATTCACTTTTGAAAAGATGATGAATTTCAGATAAATTAAAGAAGTACTTTAAAACTAACAGTCAAACATCCAATAATAAATACCATTCATATTTTGATCTGTAACCTTTTATCATTTATATGTATGGATAATGTTTGTGTCTCCCAACACACACAATGATTACACACAAAATAATGTTATGCAAAAATGGAATTGTGATGTATACTTAATTTTGAGATTACATCTAGTAACTCTATTTGCAAACCATTGTGTAATATTTGTATATATGATTGTTCTTTCTATATAAACTGTATTAATACTTTTTCTATCAAAGAAAACAAAGTCATCTGAGAAGCAGAAATAGAGGCATCCCGAGCCCATCAAGGAAGAAGAGCCCTCAGAGGATGGAGCATGTGTGAGATCCATGCCTATAGTCATGGAGGCAGCAGAGGCACTGGAAGAGACCAGGGCACGGAGACTGTGAGACAAAGCAAAGAAGTATTTTTCCAGACCATGAGGCAGAGGGGTGGACTTCCATGCCCATTGAATGAGTAAAAGGAAAAGCAGAGGCTGGCTTGTTCAGTGGGGTGTCCTTTTTGCATTTTTCACCACTAAAGGAGCTTTGTGATAATTGCCTAAACAAGGAGAGGTCAAGGGACCATGTGGCTTAGGGGCTTAGGACCAGAAAGTAACATGTCTGAGAAGAAATACAAATGTAGATAAAGAACTGCATCTTCAATATTTTTAACCTGTGAGCTTCCCTACTAAACTGTGTAATTGGAAGTATTGACTGTGCAGCCACCACAATGTTTTATTGAACCTAGCAGAGAAGTATAGTGCTGTGGGAAGGATGGTTTGTATCAAAGTGGGATAAAAGGAGGATGGAGAATGGAGGCACGCCTAACTTTGCCTCATATGATTCATGCTTAGGCAGATGTGGAGTTGGATTGTGTTGCCAGAGGAAGTCAGGCACTGTCCTCGTGTCATCTCGCAGTATCCTACAATTAAGCATTTTGAAATATAAAGAAAATACAATATAAACTTTTTCAGCTGTCTGTCTTCATTCCAAATGAATCACAATTCTCTCTCCAGCACCACATCTATCACATCTGAAGTCCCAACAGTTTGGTCCAAACAACAGAGAGAGCACTGAGCACAAACTTGTATTCTCTTCTAATGCTTGACCCATGTACTACAGCTACCATCTTTGTTTAGTGAAAATTGCAGGTCTAAATGACTTTAATGGGCCACATGCTAAGCCTATACCTCCTGACCGCACACCCCCCCGCTGCCCCCAACCTGCGAAAACAACTACCACTGAGTCAATTTTGACTCATAAGAACTCTATAGGACAGAGCAGAAATGCTATATAGGGTTTCAGAGCTGTAAATTCTCTGTAAATCAACTATGAAACAGACTGCCTCTTCTTTCTCCTATGGAGCAGCTGGTGGGTTCAAACTGCCAACCTTTTCATTAGCAGCCCAATGGTAAACCCACTGTACTACCAGGGCTCTTTGCTGAGACTATACATGTCATACCAGACGTGAAATACATGAAATGCCAGATGTCATAATGTAGAATCTTGCTTCTTGAGCCATCAAAGAGGGGTTGGATAACACATCTCAGAAGTGTATTGTAGTTGGTGAGCCCTGACTGTTGGAAAGTGTTATGGACTAGGGCCAGAAAGATATACTCGTATTTTTCTTCTTTCCAACTTTTCAAACGCTATTGCAAAGTTATTCCTTGCATCTGTATAAGGACATTCTGGACTAATAAACCAGCTGAGAACCATATTTTGTTTCTTAGGGGCCACTCATAAATAGTAGTCAGTGAGGCAACAGATCACATTACTTACTTGAAATTCCTGTTTCTCATTTCTCTTCTTCCTATCTTTCAGTGCTCCATACTTATCTCCCCTAGCTAAAGCACCCAAAGTAGAATTCTTGCCTTAGGTTCTAGATCACAGAATTTTAGTTAGCTAATCAGGTCACCATGAGTCAGAATTGATTTTCAATAGTAGTGAGTTTGTTTTGTATTGTTTTTGAAATAGGAATCCTTGGGTGGCACAAATGGTTAATCTGTACACTTGGCTTCTAACCCCAAAATTGGAAGTTTGAATCCACCCTTTTCCACTCAGAAGAAGCACCCAGTGATCTTCTGAAAAACCAGCCGTTGAGAACCCGATGACGCTTAATTCTACTCTGACAACCCATGGCATCCTTATGCTTCAGAGCCAACAGGGTGGCAACTGCTTTGAAACCTGTCTCACTAGTAGTGTGTTGATTTTCAGGAATCCAAGGTAAAACATGATTAAAGAATTTTCTATAAAGTTGTAAATCAATTACACAACAGGGAGTGGAAATATTTTCCCACACTAGATATTTATGTTAAGTTACACCAAGCCTGATGCTCACATGATGGAATAATTTGATCTGCACTGATTCCAACCAAATGCTCAAATCAAGCACAAGGGAAGGGGGATTAAATAATACAAAAACGTTTTGCCTGATATTCATCCATCAAAACATCAAAGTTGTATCAACTGCTCTCATGCTCTGAGAACAATGATTGTCTTCAAAATGCATAATACCTGTTTGGAGAGGCTGAACTGGTAGGACAGAATTTCTATTTTGTAAAGCAAAATCTTTTCTTTTTTTAAATTAGTGTTTATGGTTTGCCTTCTCCTACTGTTGCTTTTCTTTACAAGAAAGATTTGAACCTCGTGTCTGCCTTTTTGGAAAAGAAAAAAAAGAGTGAGAGAGAGAGAGAGAGAAATGTCCTTGTGAAAGAGTTACTGAAAAGGAAGGGAGGGAAGAAGGCAGGTCCTCGAAGAGTTGAGTGTACCAGATCAGAAGGGGGATGCTACTAGTATAATGTAAAAGATCCCAGTGAGAATTTCAGCTATGATCTTGTACCCTGTTTTAACATCTACAGTGTATACAATAGGAATCATTATCATTAACATATTTGAATTCCATATGCATTTTTATTTGTTAGTGTCTTCAATTTTTCTTCCTAAATTTGTTTCATAAGAATAGGCTTCCTTCTTGGGGCTAGAAAAAAATCCTGGCCAAAAAATAATAAGTGTTTAGTTTTGAATTTCTAAATATAATTCATGCTCTACTCATCTATCATTGTCTCATTTATCATTTATTCTTTGTACTGTAGTTACAATCACGACATCTGGGTGAAAGGCAGGTTTTCTGACTCCTAAATGCCCCTGGGTCTTTCCTTGCTCAATGAGCTGTTATAAATGAAATACATTTAGCTCACTGAGTTGTAGGTTTCTGCGATGCAATTTCCAGTTTACAGGTAAAGCTAGTTATCCCTAGGAGTTAATAACAAATTGTACAAGCAGAGTCATTTAGGAACAGAATACTTATATTTTGGTGATCTTTATGTCAATTCATAATATATAATGCAGTTAAATTTCTTGAATTACTAATGGTGTCTACAATGTTAGGTAGATTACTCTATCCCAGTTCCTAGAACTAAAGTTTTACAAGATCGTGATTTTGTAGACCTATCTTTGTCTCGTTGTGCCCATGTAAAAGTTCCACTGTGCATTTATTGCACGTGAGCCTCAGAGAATTGGACCAATTTCACACGGGCCATTATTTTCAGGCCTCCAAATTGCTCAGGGGAATGTAATGCACTACATAAGATCAGAGATGCCTTTGATAATAAGCAGTATTTTGGTTATTATGATAGTTCTCCATTCAAAGAGAAATATATGTACCTGGTTCCTTTGTTTGTATATCTTGCTATATGTGAATGGGCTTCAAAAAGTTTATGTAAAATGAAATGGAAAGATCATAGAATTTCCCTGAATTTTTAAAAGTCCCTTTGTGAATAAAATGATTTTATTCTTCAAGAGAACGTAAGCCATTGGAAGACTTGGATTATAGGTTGCTAAGATTTGAATCAACCACAATCAGTGGTTCTCAACCTATGGGTTGCGACACCTTTGGGGTTTGAACAACCCTTTCACAGGGGTCACCTAACACATCCTGCGTATCAGATATTTACATTATGATTCTTAACAGTAGCAAATTTACAGTTATGAAGTAGAAGCAAAAATAATTTTATGGTTGGGGGTAAACACAACCTGAGGAATAGTACTAAAGGATGGTGGCATTAGGAAGGCTGAGAACCACTGCAGTAGATGCTAGAACTCCTTGCTACGATTATGCATTTATAAGAGATGCAGAGAAAAACATAAGAACAATTACTGCAATGTTCAATAAGTTACATTACAAAAGATTCATTAACAAAATCAAAGTTCATGTTGCATTTCTGAAAGATAAATGGCAAGGTGAAACGATATTTGTTTCTATTTATTGACCTAAACGTTATATATCATGAGTGCATTCTAAGAAATTAACAGACAATGGTAAAAATGCAAATGTGCAATGATATTAAATTCAGAGTGGTTTTTAATAATGAACATTTAGAAAAATAAAACTAACTGTCCAATAATAAAAGGCTGTTTAAGTTTAGATGGATCTCATCAATGAATTATAATTTACCCAGATACATTATATAACATATTTATTGGCACAAAAATAATTTTTAAATTATAAATTAAAATAGTTAAGCTAGAGAGTAAGAATTCATTTTCATTATAAGCGTGTGTAGGAAGGAGGGGAGAATCAAGATTCCAAGTAATAAAACTACATTAAAACCTGGATTGAAGTTTTAAACAGAGAGTGATATTGAAAAGATGAATTTCATTTTAGTTCCAATGGTAAAATTTAAAGTAAATGCCAACTACTTATTTTCAATCAGAGATAATTGAAATTACAATGTCTTGTCCTATAGACTCACTGGTGCTGGACTTGCTCTTTGACTACAAAGAACTAAGAGATTAGACAAGGTGTGCAAAAGAACTGTTATCAGACATTGAACAACAAGCAGAACAGCACTGTTTTCCCAGGGGAAAAGGCAACAACGAAGGCAAATAGTAAGAATGTCTTGATCCCTGTTGTAGAATATGTTCTGAACTGCAGCAAAGGGAGAGAGACTCAAAAGAATGTGACAGACGAGGAGACTGATCAGAACATGGAGTCTGAAGCAGCTGAAAGTGAAGAGCAGAGTAATAGAGATGAAATAGCTACACAGAGAGAAAGTTACATATATATTCATGGGATCCTCTTGGGCCCATTTCTCAACTGTTCTTACACAGGGAAACGCCAAAGAGTCCTGACAAATGTAGGCCAAAGAGTTCCTCCATCTTTCTCAGAGCTAAGAGACATTGAATTCAAGCTAGTTAAAGAGATCATTTAACACCAAAACCAAACCGAATCAACCTCACTGGCATCCAGTCGATGCTGACTCATACCGACCCTGTGTAGCAGGGGAGTACTGCCCCTGTGGTTGACCTAGACTAACTCTTTATGGGAGGAGAAAGCCTCATCTTTCTCTCACAGAGACATTGGTGGTTTTGAACTGCTGACCATAGAGTTCACAGTCCAACTCATAAACATTAAGCCACCAGGGATCCCTTAACATCAAGACATTCAGCAGAAATCCCAGATTAGCCACACTTCATAAATATGGCTAAAAGAACCCTATAAGAAAGTATACTCTAGATCTATGATGTAAACATCCGGTTCTCAACCTGAGGGTTGTGACCCCTTTGGGGGTTCGAACGACTATTTAACAGGGGTTGCCCAATTCATAAAGTAACAAAATTACAGTGATGAAGTAGCAACAAAAATAATGTTATGGTTGTGGGGTCACCACCACATGAAGAACTAGATGAAAGGGCTGCGGCATTAGGAAGGTTGAGGACCACAATGTGAGGGTCATATATGACATCGTTTGGCTTCCATATTGCCACGAGGAGAAGTCAGACATTCCTCTACCCTCCATCCTTCTCTACCATATTCTGACACCAGCCATTTCTACCAGGGAACTCTACTCCTAAGCTCAATTCAGTAATTCATTGCAATGACCACACACAACTCACAGTTAATAATCACAATAATGGGAGGCCTGGTGGTTGTGATTCGCATGGTCAGAAACCACCAGCATCAGTGGGAGAAAGCCTGGGCTTTCTAGTCCAAAGAAGAGTTCATATCAGAAACGCAAAGGGTAACACGCCGAGGCAGCATTGACCCAATGCAGAGAGATTGGGTTTTGGTTTATTAGGGAAGTTAATCGGTTACAAGTTAGGATAAGTAAGCAGTAAAGATACAACACCTCCCCACAACTAGTAGCCAATCCTCTTTTTCTGATCTTCAGTTTTCTAGCTCCATGGTCCCTTGAGATCTGCCTCTGTGGACCAGGAAGCCAGCCCTACTCTGCCTCATAGTCTCATAAGCTCACGGGCTACTCCTCTTTTTGTTTCATGATCTTCTTACCTTGGACGCTGTTCTCATCCTGGGTCATTTTCTAGTCTCCATGCCATCGTTTCTGATGCCACTGGTTTGGGCCTCCCCCACTTCAGACAGAGACCTAGTACATGCTCTTCTTCCAAGACTCCTGGGGTTTCTTTCTATGTCCAACACGGCTCTTAAACACAGAGCAATAGCTTTGATGGAGGTGCATTTTTATTTTCTTGTTGTCTTTTAGCAAACCATACCCTCAAGGAAACAAAAGGTGTGACTATTTGATTCACACTCTCCTAAATAAGATACTCAATCCCACCTCAACCTTGTCCATTAATATAACAGAATACACCTTTCAAAATGGATTCTAGCCACAGGAGTAGAGTCTAGAATCCTAATACATTACATAAGGAAATATGTTTAACAAAGCCTTATTATCTGACAAATAACAATCCACGGGAATCAAGCTAGAAGGCATGATTTAAAGAATCAGGTTGATTTCTGACTAATTTAGCTGTTCATAAAATAAACTTCCACAACAAAATCCAAGTACACAACAACTTAATAGTTACAGAAGCAGCATCCAATAAAAAATGAGCAGAGATGCAAAAAGAAGAAGAAAAAAGAAAGAAAAGAAAATGTTTCATAATCAGGAAAAAAATTTAGTTAATAAACAGAAATTACTAATTAGATGAAATGAACAAACAAAATTAACATTATAGTTATAAATATATTCAAAGATTTCTAAGAAAACACTAGCATGAGATCAAACAAAAATGCATATAAAAGAACTAAACAGAACTTCTAGAGAAGAAAAATATAATGTTTGACATTAAAATGTAATAAATAAGGTTAACAACAGATTGACACTGAACCAGAAAAGATTAGTAAACTTGGACTTCTGGGAACATGGCAACGGAGTGACACATATCAGAGGGACTCGGGAGAATTCAGTCCAGGAGAGTTGCTTAGAGGGAAGCTCAATACTGCTGGAACGCAGGAGGAGCATCATAAAGATAAGTAGGCACAGACCCATGGGGCTTTGAGGGGCTAGGGGCTTTTGGCTTCCCACAGTGGAGGCCGGCTAGGGCTTGACCTTGACCCCGCCACTGTCTCTGCCGGAGCCGAGACCATTTGGAGCCCGTAAGGAGGGCTACGTCTCAACACAGCCACAGTTTGCCACCGCCTGCCTCAGGGCAGGGACTGTACCTGTGCAGCTCCACAGGCAAGGTCAGGGTTCAGCTACATTGGTACTTTTGTTTCCACCTCCTCTTTAGATACCCCCACAGTCTTGGATGTCTGGGCAGAGGCTTTTTCTCAACACAGCCACTGCTGCTGCCGCCACCTCGCCTCCTCTGACGGGGATTAAACCCTTGCAGCTCCACAGGCTGGGATCTGGACTCAGCTACATTGCTGCTTTTGTTTCCCTCTCTCCTCTGTATCCAGGCAGTCTCAGGGGTCTTATTTTTAATTTTTTTCTCCTCTTTGTCTCTTTCCTGTGGTCTCACACTCCACTGTTGACCACCAGACCACTCCCCTTATCCAAGGGCATTTATGCCTGCAACACACCCAGCTAGGTGAGCTCCACCCTATGCAGCTATCCTGAGGCTGGGTAAATCCCTGCCCAACTTCTTACCTGGGAATTCCTGCCTGTGTGCCTGGGCTTAAAGCAGCTCTTCCAACACCCCTCAATGTTCCAAGCTGTTGCAGGAACCTCTGCCCAACCTCTGCAACACCAAAGCAGGAAACCCACCAGTCTTCTGGGGCACTCCCCTGAGAGGGAAGCCACAGGAGGATAAAGTGGAAGGTTAATTCCATAGTGAAATTAGTTGTAGGCAGGTCAAAGAAGCATTCCTACAAGTCTCCCAGAGAAAGCCAGTGCTCTTTGACTCCCTGGGAAATGGCACCTGATTCCTCTAAAACAATGCAATGCAAAAAGCCATCAGCCCCAACAACCTCAAAGAAAAAACAGGAGAAACAAAAGGCAATGGCAGAAGATGTCCCAAACATAATGATATGCATAGAAGAAGCAGACATTGAGCTGCCACAGAAAGAAATTTTCAGAATGCTGCTTGGAGTCATACAGGATATGATGGACACAATACAGAAAAAGGATAAAATATTAGAGGAGCTAAAGGCCATACACCAAAGGGAAATACAGCAG
>NW_022104341.1:22706359-22729956 GCF_000313985.2 Echinops telfairi
TGTATGTATGGATTGTGATAAGAGTTTTATGAGCTCTTAATAAAATGATTTAAAAAAAGAAAAGAAAACCTTTGGAGCAATCAAGCACGAACTCACTGCCGTCAAGTCAATGGTGACTCATAGCCACCCTATAGGACAGGGGAGAATTGACCCTGTGAGTTTCCCAGAATCAATCAATCAATCAGTCAATCAATCAATCTCTGTCTCTGTCTCTCTCATCCCCCAAATGTTTGAAAATGAACTTGCATGCCACTCAAGTTTCCAAGTCCACTTCAGTTTTACTTGTCCTTCTTTTTTTAGCCACTAAGGCTAATCTTTAGCTCAGAGGGGTAAGGTATTGGGAGGTTTTTTATTTATTTATTTGTTTGTTTGTTTGTTTGTTTATATTTTTATGAAGTGATTTTTATTTTATTTATTCTGTTTTATTCATCTTTTTTCCTGTTAAATCCTCAAATTTTACCCTCTCCCATCCAATCCCCCCACTCCCTATTTCCAGGCTCTTCCCTGTAACTTTTTGCAAGACTAACTCTTGAAGAATCTCTTCCAGTGCATAGCCAGTGATTTCCAACTGTTGACCTAGCAGTTAGCATGCCAACACGCTGTTCAATATCTTCAATGTGAATATAGTTTTCTCCATGCACAAGTATCGTCATTTGAAATAATGGTACTCAAATCTTTCAAATATCTATGTCAAACGCCTCTCTTTAACCCCATTTCTAATATGTTAGGCAATGACGTTGGTACTATTGTCAAAATATCACTTGTCCAAAAATTTCTCACCATTCCACTACTCGCTACACTGTCTGGCACCCAGATTATTGTCATAGCTTCCTGATTAGCAATCTTACTTTCACTATTATCCCTAACAATATGCTATTTACATATTTTTGTTGCTGATGTTAGTGCCATCAGGTCGGTTTCAACGCATAGTGACCCGATGCACAACAGAATGAAAAGCTTTTCAGTCCTGTGATCTCCTCAACATTATCCCCATACTTGAGCCCATTGTTGCAGCCATGATATCCATCTATCTCCTTGAGGGCCTTCCTCTTCTTCACTGCTCCTTTACTGCTTTAGCAAACATAATGTTCTTATCTAGGGACTGGTCTCTCTTGACAATATGTCCAATGGACGATAAAGTATCACCATCCTTGCTTTTAAAGAGCACTCTGGCAGTACGTTTTCCAAGACAAATTCATTTGTCCTTTTAGCAGTCCATGGTACTTTCAATATTCTTCTCCAGCACCACAGTTCAAATGCATCAGTTCTTAATCTGTCTTCTTTATTCAATGTCTGTGGTAGTCACCTCACCTGGTGTCAATTTAAGAATTAAGAGTGTAGGGGGGAGCCTAGGCTGTCAGTGGAGATAGCCAATGAGACTTCTGTGCGGGCATGACCTTCTCCTGAGAATTCTGGGAAATTTGGTACTTCCTCCTTGGAGGCGAAAGATACTTCTCTCTCTCTGCCACTCCCTGGGAGACATTGCAGAAGACAAGACACATGGATGCAGCCAGACCTCGGAAGCTGGAGAAGCCACAAAGGGACCTCTGACAGCACTGAGATGCTTACAACACCAGTGGACCCAAAGACTTCCTACCCACTGTCTTGTGATCATCCTGCATTTGGCTTCATTGAATGTGCTTCGTGAGTCTGATGAGGACTTTTAGATTGGTATTGGACATATGGGCTAATATAAGATTTATGGCCTTGGACTGGACTGGGTTGGGATGTTTTATTAATGTACAATTGCTCTTGTATATAAACCTCTTTCTTATACACATATGTGTGTCCATGGATTCTCTAGTCTACCCAGACTAACACAATGTCCAATGTTCACATGCATGTGAGACAATTGAAAGTACCATGGCTTGGGTCAGGCACACCGTAATCCTCAAAGGAATATCCTTGCTCTTCAATGCTCAAAAGAGGTCTTGTGCAGCAGGTTTACCTACTGCAATATGTTATTTTATCTCTCAACTGCTGGTTCCACGAGCATTAATTATGGATCCAAGCAAGACAAAGTTCTTGACAACTACAATCTTTTCCCCATTTATCATGTTATTACCTACTGGTCCAGTTGAGGATTTTGGTCTTCTTTACATTGTTTTGTAATCCATATTTAATGCTTCAATTGCAAATGTTTTAAGTCCTCCTCGCTTTCAGCAAGTAAAGTTGTGCCATATGTGTATTGCAGGTTGTTACTAAGCCTTCCTACGATCCTGATGCCACACTCTTTTTCATATAAGCCAACTTCTCTGGTTATTTGATCAACATACAATTTGATTAAGAATGATGAGCCTATTCAGCCCTATTATACACCTTTCCTGCTTTCAAACGATGCCATATCCCCATTTTCTATTCACACAAGTGCCTCTTGATCCATGTATAAGTCCTGCATGCGCATAATGAAGTGTTCTGGAATTCCCATTCTTTTCAAGGTTATGGAGAGTTGGTTATGATCCACACAGCCAAATCCCTTTGTGTAGTCAATACAACACAAGTCAATTTCTTTCTAGGATTCTCTGCTTTGAACAAAGATCCATTCGACATCAGCAACGATATCCCTTGTTCCGTATCCTCTTCTGAATCTGGCACCAACCACTGGCAGCTGCTCCCTGTCAATGTACTACTGCCACTATTCCTGGATATTTACATATAAACAGTTCTTTATTATTTACATATTAAAGAGGGAAAATGCACATGATCTGCCTTATTTCTTTGACCTGGCCTTTGATTCCTTTACTCTCTCAAAATTCCATTATAAGCTCATGACTAAGGAGTTGTTTTGAACATACCAGAAACACATCAAGTGCTTTGATATTTCAAGCACGTAGAATGGCTTGCTCCTTTAGCGTCTTCTTTAATAAAATATTATTTAGGTCTTTCCTGATGTCTCTACTTAAAATTGTCATCAGAACCCTGCTCCTCAGCACCCCTTAAGTGCTCTCTTCTGATTATTATAAAGCACTTATCTATTGTCTTCTAATATATTGTTCAATTTATTTTATTTATTATTTATCTCCTCCCGCTACTATGTAGATTCTATTATAACAGGGCTTATGTCTCTCTTGTTCACTGCTGTATCCTTGGGAACATGAACACTATCTCGTAATAATCATTACAAACATTTTTTTAATGAATATCTTCATGAGTAAATGAAGATTTTGACAGCAATAAAGGATGGAATTGTGTTTTCTATTCCTTCAATAAAGTGTCATGGGTAGACCTATACTTTAACTTTCATACAGATATAAAATGATACAAAAGAACACATTTTTATATGAGGATGCTGCTTGTATATTTGTTAGGTTTCCAATTCTGAATAAATATGAAGTAAAATTCCACTGGTGAATTCAATACCAACAAAAAAGACAGGACTTATAATGCAAGTACCACTGTTAGTTGAGTCACTGGGGCCCCAGTGAGCTTTCCTATAATAAAACAATGTCATCGTTCTTTGTCTAGTGAGATGCCAATAACCTTTTATTTTTCTTCCTATTTTGAGTCTGATATATAAAGTGAAATATGACTCCAAGGATTTTTTTTTTAACCTTGAGGATATAACAGACAAAATAAGAAATCTAAACAGAAAGTAAACAGAGTGATAGCAGGTCAAGGAGGTATCTTTGCTTCGTAGACTTCATTATTTCCTCCTGAAAAGTCATATTGATAGGTAACCATTAAATTCTATCATTCATTTTTTATCTTTAGAAAAAATGCATAAGTCACCATTCCACAGAATGTTTTAATGGCTTACATCGCAATAGCTATGAGCACATATCACGTACCCTCTCCTCGGCTTGACTTGAAAATTTAAAAATTAACTTTTGGTTGCTTTTGATGTTAGTGGTATCCAGTCAATTCCGACTGACTCATAGTGAACCTATGTTCATTGGAATGAAAACACTTCCTATGTATAATAGAATGAAACACTGCCCAGTCCTGTGCCACCCTCACAGTTGTTGTTACATTTGACCCATTGTTGCAGCTGCTGTGTCAATCTGTCTCCTCAAAGATCTTCCTCTCTCTTGCTGAACTTCTATTTTACAAAGCATGATGTCCTTTTCCAGAGACGCATCTCTCCTGATAACCTGTCCAAAGTACTTGATATGAAGTCTCTCCATTCTTGCCTCTAAGGAGCATTTTGGTTAGACTGGTGTCAAGACAAATGTGCTTCTTCTTTTAATAGTCCATGGTACTTTCAACATTCCTTGCCAGTCCCATAATTCAAGTGTATCCATTCTTCTTGGTTTTCCTTATTCAGTGTCTAACTTCCACATGCATAACAGCTGATAGAAAATGCCATTATTTGGGTCATGCTAACGGTTACTTATTATTTTCCTTACTTGATCCTCAAAGTAACATTCTTGTTCATGAATGCTTTAAAGTGGTCTTGTGCAGCAGGTTTACCTAATGCAGTGCATTGTCTCATCTCCTGACTGCTGCTTCCAGGAGCATTGATTCTGGATGCAAGCCAACTAAAATCTTTGACAATTTGAATTTTCTCCATTTATCATGATTGTGGTAGTTATATAATCATTTGTCATTTTGAGAGGTTTAAGAATGAAGGGGTGGAGTCTAGCCTGTCAATCAGGTCATAGCCAATGAAGCCTCTGTGTGGGCTTGGGCTTCTCCTGAGGATTCTGGGAACTCCTGTATTCCTCCATGGAGGTGAGAGACACTCTCTCTCTCAGGTCACTCTCTGGGAGATATTGCAGCTGACAAGACACATGGAACTATGCTAGTGCCCTGAGCTGGAGGAGCCCCATGGAGACCCCAACCAGTGCTGAGATGCTTATAATTCCACTGGATCTGCAAGACATCCCACCCACTGGCCTGTGATCTTCTTGCATTTGGCATCATTGCATGTGCTTTGTAAGTCTAAAGAGCACTTTATAGATTGGTATCAGATATATGGGCTAATATTGGATTTATGGACTTGATCTGGACTGGGCTGGGATGTTTTCTCAATATTCAATTACTCTTTCTACAAAGCTCTTTCTTATACACATGAGTGCCTATGAATGCGTGCCTCTAGTGTACCCGAATTAACACAGTGATGTTAATCCACTGATCCAGTTGTGAGGATTTTGGTCTTCTGTACATTGAGTTATAATTCATACTGAAGGCTGCAATCCTTGATTTTCATCAGCAAGTGCTACAATTCATCCTCACTTTTAGCAAGCAAAGTTGTGTTAACTACATCTAAGAGGTTGTTAATAAACCATCCTTCAATCTTACTGTCACATTTTTCATCATAGACTCTAGCTTCTCTGATGATTTGCTCAGCATACAGATTGAACAAGTATGGTGAAAGGACACAACCTTGGGGCACATTTTTCTTGATTCTAAATCATACACTATTCCCTTGTTCTGTTTGAATTTTTACCTCTTGGTCCGCGTACAGGTTCTGCAAGAACACAGTTAAGCATTCTGAAATTTCCATTCTTTTTAGTGCTATCCATAGTTTGTTATGATCCATAGAGTCAAATGAATTTGCATAGTCAATAAAACACAACTAAACATCTTTCTCTGTTTTCAGCCATGATTCATCTGACATCAGCCATGATATCCATTGTTTCACAACCTCTTCTGAATTCAGCCTGAATTTTTGGCATTTCTCTATTATTGTATTGCTGTAATCATTGTAGAATGATCTTCAGCAAACTTTTACTTGTTATGAAATCCAGGGGAGTTAGATCTATAGAGACAGTGACTGGATTAATGTTTTGTTGTGGATATGGCAGGGAATTGGGGAAAGATGGGAAGCTAATATCAAAGAACACAAGTACTAAGAAAATGTTCTAAAATTGATTGAGAGGATAATAATACAACTTCTCTTAATATGACTGACCTATTAAATTGTATAGTGTTTTAATTATATGCCAATAAAACTGTTAATTTTTGTTTATACTTTCAAGTGAGAACCCCTGGTGTTGCTGTGGTTATTTGCTGAGCTGCTAGTCACAGCATTTCAAAACCACCAACCAGTCCTCAGGCAAAAGATGAGGCTGTGAAGAGTTTCAGTTTCAGAAACCCACATGGGTTGTTCTGCCCAGTCCTTTAGGGTCCCTATGAGTCAGAAACCACTTGATGGCAATGAGTTGGGTTTTTTGGTTTTGTTTTGTTTATTTTGAGTGATAGCAAAGATATTGCTCTTCAATTTACAAATCTACGGGGTCACTTTTCTTTGCAATGTTGGCCAGGGAGCTTTCTTCCTACTGCCTTTGCATTGATAAGTAAGTGT
Source organism: Echinops telfairi (assembly GCF_000313985.2). Taxonomy (NCBI): domain Eukaryota; kingdom Metazoa; phylum Chordata; class Mammalia; order Afrosoricida; family Tenrecidae; genus Echinops; species Echinops telfairi. The sequence continues at coordinate 22,712,607 of NW_022104341.1, forward strand.
TTACAGTGGCTCATCAGTTTGTGGAAACATTTCATTTGATATTTTGTCAATTCCCATAGCTTTGTTTTTGGCCAATGTCTTCTGTGCACTTTGAACTTCTTACTTCACTATAATTGGTTTTTATCTGTGAACTATTTAAATGGCTGAATATTGACTAGTTCTTGGTCATATGCTACCTCTTGAAAAGGTTGAATGTCAGATGGATATCTTTGGTATAGTGTGTCTATGAATTCTTTCATTTATTTTTTCCTTTTTTTGATGCTTTCTGAATCATTCAATATTTTGCCTATAGAATCCTTCAATATCACAACTGGAGGCTTGATATTTTTTTCTTTTAGCTTGAGATATGCTGAGCCTTTTCTTCATTTTTTGGTTTTCTCTCTGTGGCTCTTTGCACATTTCCTTATATTATTTTGTCTTCTCCACCTATTCCTTGAAATTTTCTATTCAGATTTTTTACTGCCTCCTTTCTTCCCTGTGCCTTAGCTAGACTATGATTAAGAGCAAGTTTTGGAGTCTCTTCTGACAGCCACTTTGATATTTTATTTTCTCTCTTTTTAATGACTTTTGGGTTTTTCATGTACAACATTCTTGATGTCATCCCAGAGTACATGAGGGCTTTTCTCAGTAGCATTCAATACATCAAAGCTGCTATTTTGTATAGGATTTAGTCAAGGTAGTATTTTGAATCTGGTGCACTTATTTTAATTTTCTTTTTCTTCAATTTCAACTTGAATATGAACAATTGATAATGTGTCCCACAGTATACCTCTGGACTTGATTTAACTATGGATACTGAGATTCTCCATCATTTCTTCTCACTGATGTAGCCCACTTGATTTCTGTGTATTTCATCTGAAGGAATCAATCATCTTTTCTGTTTTGAAAACAAAGGTATTTGTGATGAACAACTCATTGGTCTTGCAAAATTCTATCAATCTTCTTTGTTTCTATCACCAAGACCATGTTTTCCAACTACTTTGTCTTCCTCTTTTTTTTTTTTTACCAACTTTTAAATTACAATCACAAATTATTATCAGCATGTTGAATATTTGATAAATTTCAAACTGAAGATATGGTTAAAATTCAATTTCTTCATAACTAGATTTAATTGGTGCATAAATTTGAACATCAGTTGTATTGACTGAATTTTCCTGTATGTGGATAAACATTATCCTATCATAAATAGCACTGTTCTTCAAACTTGGCCTTGAAGTGTCCTTTTTGCCGATGAATGTGATGCCATTGGTCCTGAATCTGGCATTACTGGTCTAGTAAACCATCTGCTTAAAAATGACCAATACCATTTCATTCAGTGCACTAATGCCCGGGATATTAATTTGTATTATTTCAATTGGTATATATCATTTTATATGATTTCCAATTTTCTTTGATTCAGACTTCATACATTCCAAGTTACTATCATTAATCAATTTTGTAGGAATTTATTTTCATTTTCAATCATGCCCCATCAGCAAAAGAAGGTCCTGAAGGCTTTACTCCTTCCACAGCATGATGATCAATCAGCTCTGCTTTGGGACGGGCACTCATCTTCCATCATCGGTAGAGTCCATTTTGCCCTCAAGGGTTATCTTCTTCCCCTATGTCTGTTAATGTTCCACTATTTGTTATCAGTTTCTAAATGGTTAATTCTTCAAAACTGGAAAGATTATTCATTTTTTGGTAATCCTTTCTTATTTGAAAGGTCTGCTGAAGTCTATTCACTTTGGATGACCCTCCTGTTATTTGAAATATTAGTGACATAGCTTCCAGCATCACAACAACACACAAGCTACTAAAGTACAACATCTGACAGTCAAGTGGTGGAACTGATTTGAAGAGGCCTCAAAATAATATTTCAAATTTAAGTTAAAAAAGTACATTGTCTTAGTTCAGCCAGGAGCCTTTAGGTTAATATTCATATCAATACAGATATTGGAAACAAAGTGACCTTTTTTCCCCCTCAATAACTAACTCTACCAACGCTTCTGATATAAACCAATTGACTTCAAAATGCCTCTTTGTAACTGAGGATTTCAATGCTGAAAGAGTAAACTTTTGACAACAATCCCAGCTTCCCTTTCAGTGACTCTACACATAGTTGGGGAGGCCCTGCTGGCCCTGGGGCCCTAGACTGGGCTGTGGGAACACCCTGCCCTCCGCCCCTGCTGCAGTGCTACATGTAGCACAAGGCAGGCATACCAGTAAAAGCCAGAGTGCAACGGACGCCTGGTCACAGGAGCAATCCAGCCTTTGAAAGTAATCCCACACAGCATCTGTAGAACCCTACATAAAACAGGTACAGCACCCCGCTACCTAGAGTAAGAGTTGGAACTCCTCCAACCTCACGGACAGGTTATCAAGCCTCAGTTATCACCCTACCTACTACTCTATTTCTTCCCCTCTGCATTCACTAGCATTTCTATCCTTCCCACCGCAGTCTCAATGAGCTCAGCCAGTCTCAACCAGCTGGGGTTCTTTTTTCTCTCTTCTTTCTCCCTCGTTTTCCTCCTCTTTCCCACTCTCTCTTATCATAAACCACTACTGACTTCCAGATCACTACCTTTCATTTAGGGCAAATCAACCCAAACAGCAGGAGGAACTCCAGCCCACCCTCCGTGGAAGTACTGAAAACCACACAAGGCAGCTGGGACAAACATCTGCACCGTGCTGCGCTGCTGAGGCAACCTCCATTGGACCTCTAGGTGAGCTCATCAACTAGGGCAATACTGCTCAGCACCACTGGGTCCCTGCATCAAAAGAGCACACCAACCTGCCAATGTGAGGCAGGGTCTAAACCCCTTTGGCCCCACATACAAGTAATCAGGGATCAGCTATCTCTTTATTCTTTATTTCCCCCTTCTCACTCTCCTCCCTCTTTACCATCACAGACAATCAGAGAGCTCAGTGGGGTTATTTTTGCCCTTTCCCCTTCCTTCTCCTTTTTCTCTTTCTCTCCTCTTTCTTTGTTCTCTTCACTTCTCTCACTGCTTGTATGATTCTCACTTCTCACTCTCATTCCCTTTACATGCCACTGCTGGTTCCCAGACCCCTATACTCTGCCTAGGGCAACTCTGTCCTCCCAGTGGGCAGCCTGACTCCTAAGACAGTGCTCCACACAGGACGAGTCCGTGCTACACAGAACAGCCCGGGGTCAGCTATTTCTTTATCAATTTTGTCAGTTATGTCTCCCTATCCGTCATTTTTTCTTCTTTTCTTACTTTATCTGTGTTCTTCTTTCACTTTTCTTTTCTCCTCTTACTCAAACTCCTCTCTCTATCCTACCACAGCCTCAGCAGATTAAGTTCTCCTTTCTTGTTGTTTTTGTCTTTCCTTTTTCTTTTTTTTTTTTTTTTTACTGTTTTCACTTTTGTTTACTCTGTGCATCCTAGTTGAATGTGGGTGAGTGGGTGTCAGTCTGATAGACATTGTTGCTCCGGTCTGTGTCTTCCTTTTTCTCTTTTTCTCCTCTCCTTTCACTTTCTTTTCTGTCACAAGCCACTGGCGGCCACCAGGCCACTCCTCTCTGCCTAGGGCAACTCTGAGGGCCCAAGTTGTGGAGCTTTTATAGGCCTGGAAAGTAGCTGGGGAATTCAAGCCAGTCTTAAAGGCTTGAAGATAAACAAGCGGCCAACTAGCTCAGAAGCAACAAAGCCCACATGGAAGAAGCACACCAGCATGTGTGACCATGACCATGAGCTGTCAAAGGGATCGGGTGTCAGGCATCAAGGAACAAGAAATCATGTCATTGTAAAGGTGGGTGAGTGCAGAGTGAAGACTCAGAGTCCATTGGTAGGCAACTGAACACCTCCTTGCTGAGGGGTTGTGGGGAGGAGACGAGCCAATCAGGGTGCAGGGTAGCAACGATGAAACATATAACTTTCCTCTAGTTCTTAAATGCTTCCTCCCCCGCCCCCACTATCATGATCCCAATTCTGCCTTGCAAATCTGGCTAGACCAGAGGATGTACATTGTACAGATAGCAACAGAATCCAGGATAGATGACTCCTTCAGGACCAGTGGTGAGAGGGGCGATGCCTGGAGAGAGAAGGGAATGTGGGGCAGAAGAGGGGAACCAATTACAAGAATCTAACTATAGCCTCCTCCCTCAGGGATGGACAGCAGAAAAGAAGGCGGAGGGAGACATCGGACAGTGTAACTTATGACAAAACTATTCATAATTTATGAATTATGAAGGATTCATAAGGGAGAGGGGAGAGAGGAGGAAAGGGGAAATGAGCAACTGATATTAAGGGCTAAAGTAGAAGGCAAATGTTTTAAGAATGATGAGGGCAACACACGTACATATGTGCTTGACAAAATGAATGTATGTATGGACTGTGATAAGAATTGTACGAGCCCCCAATAAAATAATTTAAAAAACAAAAAGAAACAACAAAAAAATCAAGTCAAAATGATCTATCAACTACAAATGCAAAAAAAAAAGAGTAAGCTTTTTAATTATATGACTTTTCACAGATCATTTTTACCCTGATCAATATATCTGACTTTATCTCCAAAATGTTTAATCAGTATGGCTTGCCATGAAGTATATATTCTACTAGAATACATTTAATAAAACAGAGTTAAAAATAATTTCCTGTTTGTACTAGAACTAAAGCTTTCTTTGTTCCCCCTTGATTATATACCTGCTATCTCTGAGGATAAGGTCTGTTGGCTAAAGTGCTCAGCCACTATCAGAAAGGTCAACAGGTTCAACCAACCAGCTTCTTTGCTAAAGATTTACAACCTTGGAAACACTATAGGAAAATTGTACTTTGTCTTACAGTGTTACTCTTAGACAGGATCTACTCAATGGCAGTGGGGTACTATAGAGGATAATTAGGAAGAGTAAGCCAAAAATAAATAATATCTAACACTTTTTACCTCTATGGATCCAGTAATTTTATTTAAACCCTCTAGCTTATTTGTTTGGCATGTGTTTCTTTTAAATAAAGTAGTTTTTGAATCACTAGCATATAGATGTCTTACTTCAGCAACTTTGACAACAGTGAAGTACTGAGTTATCAATTTTTATACAACTGGATTGTATTTAATTATGTTTGAAAAAACTTTACTGGCAAGTCTATATTAAACAAATTTCATGTTGTTGCATTGAGCATCCCAATGCCATGAAAAACTAAAAAATGTAACCCCCTTCTTTCCATATAGATGTGGTTGCTGAGACTAGGTTTCAGATAAAGTTTCTAGATCTCTTTTTTTTTGTTTGTTTTGGATGCTGTTTTAGGTCTTTTAAAAAAAATCATTTTATTAGGGGCTCATACAACTCTTATCACAATCCATACATACCTCAATTGTGTAAAGCGCATTTGTACATTCATTGCCCACGTTTTGAGAATGATGAGGGCAATGAATGTACAAATGCGCAAACGTTTCCTCTCCACTTAAGCCCCCGGCATTAGGTCCTCATTTTCCCCCTCCCTCCCTGCTTCCCCCTCTCTCAAGAGCCCTTGATAAATTATTATTTTGTCATCTCTTGCCCATCTAGATCTCTTAATACTGATTGGTGGCCACGCATCTGTGCTCCACTCACGCCTCTGCAACTAAGTTCCCTTCAGAAACCTGAGTTCATTGGTTGAAATGATCTTCTAAGTATACCAAGTTGAAATGGGAAGAGGTACTCAAATTATGCTTATTTAAAATATTTTTTGAGTTAAATATTTTGGGGGGAGTAAAAGGAAGATCTGGGATGAAGGGTGGATGGAGTAAGGTTTCCCAACAAAATTCTTTTAGCCTTGCTACCCTCAAAGAATGAGCATCATTCAAATAAGTTCTATCTAATTTGAAGAAAGATATGGAGGAGAGCAGGAGCCCAAACCAATCTTCAGAGTATGTTGTCAGATTAAGCCACTGGCATATCCACTCTAGCCACAGGCCAGGGTCTCCACAGCTTTACTATCAGATAGAGATCATTGTAATTGTGATCGAACTTGATACTTGATCAGCTGCCCTCCATCTTGACCCAACCTGAAATCATTCTAGGTGCAAGTATTTCTTGCTTGTTCCATGACAAACATTTCTTCTCTGGCCTTTTAAATACTGATGGTAGTCTCTTCATTCTTATTCATTTTATGTATTTTCAGCTTTGTATTATTATTTTATCCTTACCACTTTACTTTGTTTCTCTTTTTTATTATTGGGTTGGGTTTTCTCATTTGGGAAGCACAGAAAGAGTAGATGCATAGAGCTAATAATTTAGGCAAGGATTTGTAGGGGAGGTATGGGCAGGAGGTGGGATATAGGTAAGATGAGGTGGCTTGGAGGAACAAACAATGTATGAAGGAGGGGGCAGGGAGCACTAGAACTGATTGTGATTACACAACTAATTTTAAGTGATTTAACCATGAAAGAAAATGTTCTAAAATTGATTAGGGTAATGGTTGTATAATTCTTCTTTATATGATGGAACTATTGAATTGTATGATATGTTGACTATGTGCAAGTAAAACTACAAAAAGAAGAAGAAGAAAAATAAGTTCCTTTATGCACATTTCCTGGCCGTTTTCTCATCAATGAAGTTTTCAATTTTCTTAAAATTCCTTCATGATAAACCTTATGATTATCTGTGTCCAATAATCAGAGGCTGGGTTACATGAAAAAAATGTGACAACAACAGAGGAGGAGGGCTTATTATAAACCTGCATTATGCAGATGACACAACCTTGCTGGCTGAAAGTGAGGAGGACTTGAAGCACTTGTTGATCGAGGTTTGCACACTTTAGTATTGGTTACAACTCAGTATAAAGAAGAGTAAAATCCTTACAACTGGACCAACAGGTAACATCATGATAAATGGAGAAAAGTTTGAAGTTGTTAAGGATTTCATCTTGCTTGGATCCAGAATCAATAGTCATGGAAGCAGGAGTCAAGAGATCAAATGCATTGCACTAGGTAAATCTACTGCACAATAAATACTCTTTAGAGTATTGAAAAGCAAGGTTGTTCCTTTGAGATCTAATGTGCCCTTGATGCAAGTCATGCTATAATTCTCCATTGCTACATACACAAGTGAAAGTTGTATATTGAATAAAGAAGAACAAAGAAGGATTGATGCATGTGACTTATGGTGCTGGAGAAGACTATTGAAAGTACCATGAAATGCTAGAAGAAAAATCTGGTCTGTTTGGAAGAGATATGGCCAGAGTGATTCTTAGTGACAAAGACTTCATGTTACATATTTTGGACATATTGGCAAGAGAGACCAGTCCCTGGAGAAGAATAGCACACTTGGAAAAGGGGAGGGGCAGCGAAAAGGAGGAAGGGCCCCTAGGAGGTGGATTGACACGGAGGCTGCAACAGGGGCTGATGGGAAGATCAGCTCTGTGAGCTCGCTGACCTTCCTGCAACACTTCTGACACCCATTGAGCCAAATGTTCAGGCCAAGATATTTACCTACTATTGAAAAAAGCCAAGGCATGGGAGATCGCAACTTCAGTAACTGTCGTATCCATGGTAAGTCTACAGTTTTTTCCCACCGATTTATGGATGTCAGCAATAATTCCATCACTCATTGAGGTGACAGTCTTTCCTCTCTTAGTCCCTCTTTGTGGACTTTCCAACCCCCTTAACATATTTGATCCAGCTAAAGCCCTGGTTTGTAAAGATAGACCAGCATTCCTGGAAACTTGTTGCAGAGCTCTGATGGTGGAGGACGAGGTCCACTTGAACTTTCTTACAATTTGGTACTAACACTGATCTGAATTTTTCCCCCATGACACAAAAAGTATAAGACGAAGACACATGCCCTCTTAAGCACATGTTTTCTGCAGTCATCCACTGGTCACAGTGACATGTTTAGACATGTTTTGTGACCCAGACATACATGAACTGCACCCCTTGAAGTACATTGTTTAGTCAACCTTGTACATATTGGTAACAAGTATGCACACAATGACACAATGACTAGCTAATCCTAGCTGGAAGCATGGTAGAGCTAACAAACAGATCTGGAAATCAGGAAACTCACATGTCAATATCAATTTAGGCACAAAATCTATCCTGAAGCAAATCACTTAACTTCTTTAGAGTTTTCCCATCTATAAAAATGAATGATTTTGAACAAATCATTCTAGTTCTGACATTCAAGTACTTTTTAAGTCCACATCAGCGTGAAGACAAGGCATGAAGATTTAGAAAAATAGAAAGGTTAATTTAAGTGATGATCTAAAATTTTCTTTCAATAACCTCTACTATAGTCTGAGTGATTTGGGATCTGAGGGCACCATGAGAATGAAGAGGGCATTAGTAGTTTAGAGCTAGGATTTTTGCCCTCCATAGAGGAGACCTCTTTCCAATGCCAGATCAATGCCCTTCAAGCCCTGCCACTCCCTGCCAACGCTGGCATGCATATTGCTGCGCAGGTTGCAATAGGCTTTCCTGACTAAGACCGTGTAGGAAGAAAGACCTGGTGATCTGCTTCTGAAAATCAGCTAATCAAACCCTACTGATTGCAACAATGTGGTCTCATCACTCATGGTGTAGCTGAAAGGCAGCAACAACAACATGAAAAGAATGAAAGGAAGGTAAAACTCCAGGGAGGGGACTCACACGGCTCTCTCATGTTTTGGGGACTTCAATGCTGGGTCATATTTGAGTGGGCAGAAGGTATGCAAAGTTGCTGTCATTACGACAATAAAGAGTTAATTTGGCTCCAGTCACTCTGCCATGCTCTACTAGCTATGCCTATAGGCGGGAGACTACAAACCTCCTTCCACAACCATGTGGGCTTTCTATTAAGCTACTGTTTCTGAGATCCAGATGTATGCTTCTAACCTCTTCTGTACGGAGCTGGGGTTCGGGCCTCTGCAAACAGCATGTCTCCTTTACTAACAAACCCTCTGGAAGGTTTCACTAGTAGAGAAGATGAGGCAAGAACAAACAGAAATCTTTTTTCTCTCTTCTACCTGTGGCTGCCAGCATCCTCTCAGTGGCGGTGGCCTCAGCTCTAGCTGATGCATTGGGTCCCGCTCTGAGCTCCTTTGAGGAATCTCTGAGCAGGTCTCCATGGTCCCTGCAGCAGCAGTCCACACTCCCTCCTCAAAGGGCTGAAATGTAGCTCATCAAAGATGCCGGCTCTGAGGATTCCATCCTCCTCGTTTTGTTTTCTTAGCCCAAGAGAACATTTCATGGATGGGAAAACTGAGACTGTACATGATTAAAATGACCTGCTCAAATTTACCATCTAAAAAGTAGATAGATAGACCCAAAGAAGCAGGTAAATAGTATCAACTACATCAAGTTCAATAAACTCTCCACTGTTTTAAACTGAAAAAAGACAAAAACAAAATTCGCTGCTATCTAGTCAATGCCCAACTCTTAGCAACTGTGGAACAGAGTACAACCTAGAAGGTCCCAGTCTGTCTGAGAAACCCACAGAGCAGTTCTACCAGGGCAAGAGGGCCTCGAGGAGTCGGCACTGACTTGACTGAAGTGAGAGAGTACATCCTCTGGGTAGCAGACAACCCACGTCTCTCCTTTTGAGCGGCTGGTGGGTTAAGACTGCTGCCCTTGTGATTAGCAGCCCAATATGTAACTAATTATGCCACAAGAGCTTCTCTATAGTGGCAAACTGCCTAGTTAATATTATGAATATTTACAGCAAGGAATTCATTAATATGATAACTTTCTCATTTTCTTTATAACAAGAGAAATGAAAAACGCATCAAAATGAACCTGTGATATCACAAGGTGTTCTAGTTTTTATTTAATTGTTTCATAACCAATAATACCTTAACTTACCAAAGACAGAAAGGACAATAATGTACAGTAAGGAGAAAAGTGTCTCTGTTGCTGTAAGAAACCATTATTAAGCAAAATAAATAATGAAAGCAAACCAAGTATTTTGGAATCCTTTTAAGAATAACCTTCCTTTTCCTGGGCAGTACGTTATTAGCATCTGAAAGAAAATGAGGATTTTGCTCTAAGCAGCAGATTCAAAGTTAATGTGCAAAGGATACTCCCTCTTTGTAATTCATTCAATAATACAATACTTTATTGAATAAAGAGAGCCATTTAGACTTTACATATTGAGCATTTGTTCATCTGCAAAATGTCAGAATGCCAAAAAAAGCAAAAGAGCGAATTACAAAGGATTTCTAGTTTCTTAGATAAGACCTTAAAGCAATATACAATATCATTCAGATTAATAGATATATATTAATAGCGATGGCAAAGTCATACTGTTCCAAATTCAATAGTGAAAGCTAAACCTGGAAAGCACCTTAGTTTATATTTTCAGAAATCCAATATAACTGTTTAAAAGTAGATTCAGGTCAAAGGCAGCCATGATATTGAATTTCAAGCCCATGTCTATGATAAGAAACAGAATTAGGAGAGGGAAAATGGTATCCCTTATTTTAGCCACACTGATAGTTCCAAGGAATGAAAGTAACATTGAATGTCCATGGTGACTACAGGTGAATTCAAGAGCACTGACATGGTTTGTCCCTCCAACAGACATGGAGATTCAGTCTGTAATAGGTATTAGGTTTCCGACTGTGAGAGCCACAAGAGTTCTCCTTCTTGAGATTTTCCTATTATATTTCAAGCCTCCATCAGTATGTGCTTTCCTCTCCTTGCTATATAACCCATTGCAATATGTTGTTGTTCAGAATAAAATGGGAAGCTTCCCATACAGAAACTCAGCTCAGGAATGTGACTATTAGAAACCCACTTCTCCTTCCATGTCTTAATGGATTTTAAAGCCTCCGATATCTCTACTCTTCAAATCTTGTTGCAGGAAGAAAATTCGAGGGAAGATTTGAAGCCCTCCATAAGCTTCTAGTACATGTGGCCGCACTTTGGACATGAGCAGAAGTGTTAGTTAGGCTTCCACTTACAAGACGGACGGTGCGAAGGAGCAAGGGGCAGCATGCTTCCCTTGGGTCTCCGGGGTCCAGGACAAAAGAGTGCCATAACCGGAGCTTGCTAGTTGTGATTTCTGCTTTTGCCCATTTTGGAACCCCAGAGGAATCGTTTGCCTGATGGACTATTCAGAAAGCTCCTCTCCAGCCCCGAGGGAATATCAAACACTTCTAAAATATAAGAAATGTGTTGCCCTGATAAGAGCGAATGGAAAAAGATGTTGGAAGATAGTGAGAACAGGAGATTCACAAAGAAATTAATCAAAAGGTGTTATTTAAATTTTACTGATCAGACATGGACTTACAGCTGATTTATCTCAGTCTTCCTACCAGGATCACACCTTCTGAAATTAGAGCAAGGATATCTTCCAGAATATACCCAATGTTCCAGGTCCTAGACCTGGCATATGTACACCAATACCCATCGCAGCATCATTCTGTAGGAGCTATCATTCGTCTGTCAGTTTGTCAGACTGTGGTGACTTGTGTGTTGCTGGAAGTTATGCCACTGGTGTTTCACATACCAGCAGGGTCATGCAGAGTAAATAGATTTTAGCAGAGCTTCCAGACTAAGAATCAACTGCAAAGAAGGAAGAGGCGACCTACTTCAGAGAAATGATCCACGAAAACCTTATAGTTAGCGGCAAGACCTTGCCAGTTACTGAAAACCTCATTAATGACAGCAGAACATTGTCAGATACAGTCCCACAAGATGCACCCTAAGTCAGCAGGCCCTGAAAATGCGATTGAGGAAGAGCTGCTTTCTTAGAGGAGAGTCGACTATAATGATGTGGGTGGAATAAGCTACACAGAGTAGCTTTCGGGACCTTCATTTGCTGAAGGGCATGACTCAAAAGGACGCTGCAATCAACAAAATGTGAAGGCACCCCAAATGCTAAATATCCACCAGTAAACAAATGGGATGTGTGTGTGTCTGTGTGTGTGTGTACAGTTATATAAAGTGGAACAGTATTCAGCCATAAAATATGTATCAACACAGTGGAATATTACTCAACCATAAAAAGAAATAACATTTTGATATATGCTACAACATGGATGAACTTTTATAAATGTGTGCAATGAAGTAAGTCCCAAAAGGACAAATATGGAATGATCCCCTTGATTAAAAAATAGGCAAATGCATTTTGCCACTGTTAGGTGCAATCAAATCAGTTCCAACCCATAGCATCCTGTACACAACTGAACAAACGCTATCTGGTCCTGTGTCATCCTCACAATTGTTATTTTGGGTCCATGGTTACAACTACTGTGGCAATCCATTTTGTCAAAGATCATCCTCTTTTTACTTGCCCCTCTACTTTACCAAGTCTGATGTCCTTTTCCATGGACTGGTCTCTCCTGATACCACATCCAAAATAGCATGGCTTGGGTCAGATGTAACCTCGTCTTCCAAGTGGCACCATTTCAGGCGAATGTATAAATATCTGATTTCAATAGTGGCCACCAGGAGCCCTGGAGACATCATGGTTACACATTGTGCTGATAACTTTAAGATTAGTAGTTTGAAACTACCAGCTGTTCTGCAGGAAAACGAGATTTTCTGTCCAGTAAAGAGAGTGGTAGCCCATAGAGGCAGTCCTAGTCTGTCCTAAGTGACAGTCACTGTGAGTCAGAATTGACTCCATGGGCGGCAGTGATTGTTTTGTATGAGGGGCAGCAGAAAAGGTAAGAGGGGGGAGATCCTTGTTTGGGAAGCACTGAGTGTTTTGTTTTTTTTTATGATGATGAAAAATTAAGCAATTAGACTTCAGAGACAGTTTTATGATGGGATTGATGTAGTTATGGCCCCTGAATTGTCTACATGAAAAATGTTAAATTGGCAAAAGATGTGTTTTCTATGTCTTTACAGCAATGAAAAGAGGTATTTCTGAGAATAATGCTTACAACATCAAGTTCCTGGTGTTTACTATACAGCTATTAATTGGTGTGTATAGATTTGAGACTAGGGAATGGTTTCTCAATTACCAAGGTTGTGAGCAAAGCATTCCACTGCAGGTGAACCAAGCACTTCCAAATAGAACTACCTCTTCACAGGAGGGATGGCCTTCTTTTTTCTAAGGAGCGTTTTAGCTTCACTTCTCCCAAGGTGGAGTTGTTTGTTCTGGCACTCCCCGCTGCTTTCAGTGTTCTCCACCAGCACCGTGACTGATTCAAATGCATCACATCCTCTTTGGCTTCGTATTCAATGTCTAACCTTCATAGACATAAGAAACCACTGAAAATTCTAAGGCTTGGGTGGAGTGCACCTCAGTCTGCAAAGTGACTTCCTTGATCTTCATCTGCTTACAGAGGTCTTGTGCAGAAGATTGATTGCTGCTTCCATGAGCACTGATTGCACATCCAGGCAAGATGAACGAAATCTCGACAACTTCAGTCTTTTCCCATTTATCATGGTGCCTTTTGATCCAGTTGAGAGGAATTGGGTTTTCCTTACAATGAGTTGCAATCCACATGGAAGTCTGCAATCCTTGATCCTCATCAGCAAATGCTTCAAGTCCACCTTGCTTTCAGCAAGCAAGGTTGTGCCATAGGCATATCACAAGTTAATATGCCTTCCTTCTATCCTGATGCCACATTCTTCTTCATATATTCCAGCTTCTTGCTTCATATATTCAGCTTCATATATCCAGCATAGCGATTGGATAAAGATTGTGAAAGGATATAACTCTGATGCACACATTTTCATATTTGAAACTACAAATATTCCTTTTTTTTTATTGTAGTAGCTGCCTCTTGGTCCATGTATAAGTTCTGCAGGAACACACTTTTGAACTCTGGAATTCACATTCTTCTTCATGCTATTCATAGTTGGTTTGATACACATAGCCTAATTTACTCCCATTTGTATTTTGTAGATGTGCAGGCCGTTAAAATATATAACACTTTTGTTGTTGTTGTTCAGGCTCTTTGACTCATACTTTTGAAAAAATTAAGCTACCTTTTTGCAAAGCTTTTTGTTCTTGTCCTTCGTGGTAGTGGCTTCCTACTTAAAATGCCTTCTGTGATTTAGAAACCATCATATGATGAAGTCCCTGACTTTTGTTTGTTTGTTTGTTTGTAATATTTAAATTTTGATTTAATATGTATTTGATTCATTTTTAACAGGTGCATTGGCATCTGTCACTTTACTTGTTCTGGATTTCATATACAGAAAACCCTACAGAACCACAAAAAACAGACCAACCAACGATACCAAAGTAAAACAGAGGAAAACGTCAATCAAAAGGAAAACAGAAGCTCAACAACACCTTTTCTATACTCTTTATTTTAACTTCATTTATTGTAGTTCTTTTGGATTTATTTCTCATTCTTCTTGTGACGTTAGCTTTTAAAATGAATCGTTGTGTTTCCTCCTTCAATCACTCACCTAAATCCAAGTCCATTTTCTCCATTGGGCAGTAGACCTGAAAAGATAGCAATTACTAACACTTAGAACTTTCAAACATTAGAAAAGTATATATCAGAAGCTATAGGTATTTTAAGATTAATTCCATTATTTCTTCTCTGATGACCTCTTGGCCTAAGGCCTTGGGGCTATGCATTGCTATAAAGAAGTTCTCAGGATGGGCATGCTCAGAACATGGTTCACTTGGGGCATAAGGTAACATTTACTTCAGGTATTAGTGGTCACAATCCACCAAAGTAAGAAATTGTGCCATTTTATCTCTTCTCAGATATAACACAAAAATTACTGGTAAAAGGAGCCACTTTCTAATGACAGCTTTCAGAGGTCATGGAAAGGTGACGTTATTGTGATGCACATGCTGTGGTGGCCCTCGAAGGGACCCATGGTTTTGATAAGTATTATGATGGAAAAATGACCCTCATCCCAATTGAAAACTTCTCAAAACAACCCCAAACAGACAGATCTCTCTAAGACTCTGAGCAAACATAGTGAAAATCAGGTGATACACACTGAGAACAACCTCATACATTACAGAAGAATACCTGTTGGCAGTGTTTTCTTTGGACCACCATACTTTGTTGCCAGTCTAATTTTAATTTTCTTTGGCACCAAAATTATTGACATGTCCTGCCTCTAGAATTTCTCATAAGAACATCAGGTTCAAAGTGGGCTAGCAACAATGCCCAAGCACATTGGTTGCTGATTTTGGTCTCGTCTGTTAAATACAGTTGACAGCAGGAAGCAGTCTGATGAACCCAGCCTGAAGAACAGGGTCTAGACCACAGGTTCATAAACTTGTTTGGCCTACTGCCTCCTTTTCAGAAAACAAACAAGCAAAAATACTCAGCTCCCCCATGGTAATCAAAAACTTTTGTACTGGAGACCATAATTCAGAATAAAGCATAAGCATCTCCTGTGCCCCACCCACCCAGGAGGTGCTGTCACCACTTTGGGAAATGGCCTAACATCAGATTTCTTCTTGAATTGGCTTTAGACGATATTGCACTGTCAGCTTCAAAGCATTGACGGTCAATGTGACTCATCGCAAAACTTTTTGGATATATCCGAGATGTGAGAACGTTAGCTAAATTGTTACATTGCTGGAACCTTAAGCTTTCCAGGAAGTGGGATGGAATAAATTAAACTCTCTTAAATGAAATTCGGAGTTTTCTAATTTCGAGTGAGAAGACATTCTAGTGCTGGATATGGTTAAAGCAGTAGCTGAATTATTCTAGAATTTGGATATTACACTGAAAATAAAATGTTAAAAATATTTATAAAAAATGAAAACTAAAGATTTCTACTGGATGTTCAACTGTCGAAAGAAATTCCTGGGCTTAGAGAAGTAACCAGAGCCTTCTGGCCAAGTCCTAGGATCCACAGCCATGGCCTGACGGTGCCTCTATAAGACAGGAGCGGGCTCCCCTTGAGTTTCTGAGGCTGAACGTCTGTATGGGAGCAGGCTGCCTCATCTTCTTCCCTATAGAACACCTGGTGGTTTGAATTGCTGCTTCCAGAAAAGTTCTATATTCCCTCATCAGTTTTTCCCCCCAAATGATAGATGTATTTATTCTCCATCTTGATTGCTGATTTAAGCCTGCTTTGAGAGAGGGATGGGAATTCACTCATCATTAAACCTAAGGAGAGTTCTCTCTCTTGCTCTCTCTCTCTCTCACACACACACACACATACACTTCCACCCAATATACAGTATTTGTATAGCTAAAGTTATAAGGTAGGCAATAAATCTACTAAAGAATAAGCTACTGAAATAAAAAATTCAAAGTAGAGTGAGATATTCACTAGAAATAATAGAACTGTTTGTGAATGTAGTAGAGAAAACATGGGGAAGAAAGAGGTGCCAAAATCCCATAATATCACTCATATCTAGCAGAGAGCTGTGGCTGCAACAATGGGTTCAAGCACGGGAACAATCTGAGGACGGCGCAGGACCCAGCGGTGTTTCCTTCTGTTACGTAGAGGGTCACTGTGGACAAGAACTGATTTGATGGAACCGAACAACAACAACAAACAGAGAAAGTATATTTCGGCTTGGGGTCTTCTTCTCTTACAAAATCTTGGAGGGCAGGGAAATGGATGTGTCACACCCATTATGTCCCCAGTGATTAGATAAATGTCAGAATTAAAATAGACCTCATAAAATGTTATTGGATGGATGAATAAAAGACGTTTAGATTTTTAGTCAGAAACTTAACACCAGATATAAGAAAGCAGACTGTCTCTTAAACCAAAAAAGTATCAAATGACATCCTCCTTCTATATCCTCTTACTTCATTTTTGGTTCTTGCTTTTTCCACGTTGAACTGTAGCATGCTGAGGCTCAGCCTCGGATTATTTACTGTTCTGAAGATTGGCCATCATGGAAAGGAAGGGAGGCAAAGATATTCGGGGGGCATTCGTTGCAGGTCAAAGGTGAGACCAACAGCTAGAAAGACCTCGAAATCCTTGTTTCATTCGTGCATGACTCAGGTCTGGTCTCCCTTCATCGGGCAGAATGCCACAGAGCTCCCTCATCCCGGGGGAGACCGAAGCCTACCTATGTATGTTGTCTGTATGTCTGCCCCCAGAGAGCCACGGTTTGCGCACATAGCAACATGGATACCACCATGGGAGCTTACTGCAGGAATACATTTCTAAAAAACAAAAGCACGGCCCACCATGACATCAATGAAGAGAGTCTAGGAGAAAAAAGAAAAATAATTTAGAAGCAATCAAAAACTAATACTGTTGACTCACATTCAAAGAATGTGTTTTATCTAATTAAAATAGAATAAGGCACTAAATCACAAACATAAGCCTGGTGGTTTTAAGAGTCCCAAATGCCTGGTCTCTTCATCTCAATTTGCATTTCCTTTTTGCAAAGAAAAATTACTGGAAACTTCCATTTTAATTCTCAGTGGTTTGGAACATTTAAAAAGTTGTGGAGTTTTGCCATCTTCAGTGTAAAATATTTACGTAACAGATGTCATGTTTTAGATTCTCAAGACTGAGTAACACTGACATGAAATGATGTACTTTA
>NW_022104341.1:22733913-22782005 GCF_000313985.2 Echinops telfairi
ATTTCTCATCGTTGTTACATCGCACCTGACTGCCTCATCTCCTCCCCGAGACCCTCTGCAAGGGGATCTCCAGTGGCCTACTAATGGGCTTTGGATCTCCACTCCGCACTCCCCCTATCATTCACTATGGTAAGATTTTTAACGGAGACTTTTTATTTTACTTTATGTAGTGTGTATTGATGTGGTACACAAAGCTATAAGACCAAGCAGAGAACTCCAAAGCCCATCTTATTAAGTAAAATCAAGAATTAGGGCATCCAAGCTCAAATTGTTGCAGACAAGATCAAGAAGCTAGCTGAAATATCCTAGCATCACGTGTGCAAAATATTTAATTGCGTGGCAAATAAGTCACAGGCCCATACTGTTCCTTTTCCCTAATGCTCTGTCCAGGTTTTTCTCCCAGGCTTGCTGTCGGCCTGCTAATACATTCTCTAATTGAAGAAGACATCTCCCTCATGCCACTCTCTCTATAAGCACAATGCAGAGCCTCTGAAAGTTCACTTGAAATATGATTCACCACAAAATTGAGCAATTATTGTTATAAGTTCTAGCGCCATAAAACACTGTCCATCACAGTAAACTTTAAAACTTAGCAGAAAAAAAAAAGAGGACCTGATATCAAGGGCTCAAGTAGAAAGAAAATGCTTTGAAAATGATGATGGCAACATACGTACAAATGTGCTTGACGCAATGGATGAATGTATGGATTGTGATAAGAGATGTAAGAGTCCCCAATAAAAGCATTTAATAATTAAAAAAAACTTATCAGAAAATAAAGTTACCAAGAAAGAATATTGTGCTCTCCAGAAGAGACAGGATAGAATCAATCCCTGACCCTGATGAAATGAGTCTTTGAACAGTAATATTAATAACAATATTATAATGAACATTAGTATTTATTTGCTCTTAGCCAGTGCTAAGGATTTTTTATTTACCCACAAAACCGAAAAATGATGGCACAGAGAATTTTGGCTTCCTCATCTATGAAATAAAATTTATTATGATATTTCCTTTATTGTGCTCATGTGTAAATTACTAAGCTACCATGTTTCCACACATGGCACACGTTTTTCCAACACGGCACTACCCTCTACATGCTAGTTTTATAAGCATTATTTGTGTGCGTGCATGGATTACCTGTACTACTTGAGGGGGGAAATATGGTCATCTATGTACAGTGCTCAGCCACACAGAAATGCAGATAGATTCTAGGGACCATCATCATCATCATCATCATCATCACTAAATTTCTTTAAAGGTATAAACAGCCAGTTGAGGGCCCGCTTCTCAAGGAGCTTAGAATCCAGCTGGGAAGAAACTGGGCAAATGCAGGAATTACTGTGAGAAACAGTGCAAGGTGCCAAGAAAGCACCTACCCAGGTTTGGAGGCCAAGGAGCGTCTCAGGAAATCTCTAAAAATATATCAATAAGCCAATAATAAATGAGAGAGACTGCTGAAGTGAGGCCAGGCGAGTGAGAGGATTTTGAGGAATTTTGGAGGGGGTGGCCATTGTTAGGATTGTTAGAAGTGGTTTGAAAGTTCCCTGGATGTATCTTCTTGGATCCTACAGTATTCCCTCCCCACTGCTCTGATCCCGTGTGTCATTCACGGAACATGCAGTCACATTCTGCTTTATCACTCGCATGACACATTTTTGGTATGTTGTGTGTGTGTGTGTGTGTGTGTGGCTTTCTTTATCGCTTTCACAGTCCCCTGTAGATTTTAAATGCTCAATAAATGTAAACCAGCCCCATCATTCTCTTAACTCTCCCACACTATCTTGGAGACTTTTACATTGAGTAATAAAATAATCTTGAATCGAATTGAAGAAAAATGGTATTCTTTTCTCCTTCATGCAGAGGTGTCCACAGTCCCATTGTTTCTGATCATTCTAAATATAGTATTTACCGCGGAAATACAAACGGATTCCCATTAAGTCTATCGCAACTGATGGCCACACGAATTCCCCACACCCTCACAATCCTCACGTCAGCAGACGGCCCCATCTTCCCTCCACGAAGCCGCTGGTGGATTCAAACTGCTGACTTTTCAATTAGCAGCCACCAGCTTCGCCACTGCAACTACCTGGCTCCCTGCAGGGAAACACGGGTGATCAGAAAAGACAAACACATTTGCAAACGCAAAATAGCTTCACCACCATCTAATGTAATCTTTGCCCGGATAATTGATTATCAGTGTGATTTAGGAAATCATAAAAATTTAGAGGCCCCAAACACAGGAAGTAAAAAGGGTCAGGAGTGGTGGTTATCCCAACAGAAAATCAGAGGCCAGGCTGCGGGCAAGCTCCTCAACAAGAAGAAGGAGCGTGAGATAGTAGGGTGCTGATGAACGCCCTGCCCCCAGGGATGGAGCTGCCCTGCGCTGGGTAGCTCAGCACCTCTGCCCGTGGGGACCAACGCGGCCAATTCCATCGCCTGTTAGGAAAACACTTCTCCAGGAGGTGGGTGAAAGGGCTGGTCGTTTGCCAATGAAGGGGTTAATTAAAACATTCCGCAGAGATGGGGACAGCAATTGACATTTGGCTGGTTGCTTGAAACAGTTTAGAAACAATACTGTGGAAAGGAATTTTATATGTGAGAGCTGTGAATTACCCAATTCCGGTGCCTTGGTGACATTTCCTAAAGCAGTGCAATGGAGTAAACATAAGTGATGCTTTTGTAAGTCAGCTCTTCAATGAGGTATAAAATTCCTATTTTCCCCCAAATAGTCCTCTGATTTAATAGGTAACTTGAATTTCTCTTCAATGACTCATAACAATGCTAACAGGAAGTCACTGTGAACAGAAGCTGGAGAGGTAGAGCATTAGCTCTGTAGCAGATAGGTCTGAAAATACGACACGGCAGCTACAGATGTGCACAAAACAGCCCAGTAAGGAACTCATTCCAGGTTTCGTGTTAAAGCTGGAAGGAGCTCATTAAACTGCCTCAAACTCGCATCGCTGTCGCTCTGATGAAAGGTGTATGAAAAGGCTTCAAAAACTTTGTGGAAAATGGAATTAAAAGACAATAGTGTTTTTTCCATGAACTTTCTGCGGCCCCCTCATAATATTGTAAAAAGAGAAAGGCCGATCTTTAACAATGTATCCCTTCCTTCCTAGCCACAACCAGCAATCAGTAACGATGGCCACAGACCTGAAAACGCCATTTAATGCATGTTAAGTGCAAAGCGTTGGTCCTTGGAATGGTAAATCCTACGAAGAGCTCAACTCAACCACATTGGCCATAGGATGAATTCTAGAAGAATAAGATGAAGAAAAAAGACTCATCAACAACCTGCCACCGCCCCCACTCCCACCCCAAAGTCTACAGACTTAATCAGAGTACAAGTTTTAACTTTCAATAACTCAGCAAATGTTAGTGATTGGGGCTTGAAGAGGATGATTTCCCAAGTACAGTATGTGTAGTCTTTGAGACGGTATGTATAGTCTTTGAGACGCCATTCCTTCCTTAAGTTCATGTGTTTGTTTTAAGTTACCCTTGCATCAACCCTGAATCAAGCAGGCTCCATTTGTGTCAGGGTAGAACTGCGCTTCCTAGGGTTATCAGTGTCTACTTCTTGGAAGTCAATCGTCAAGTTTTATTGCACTCTAGGTGGACTCAACAGTCCCAACTTTTGGTTAACAGTCAAGCACTTTAACTAGACGACCCAGTAATTCTAAGCTCTACCCAGGGGCATGGAAAAAAGTTGAGTGAAAAGCCACCAATGGTTCAAGATTAGAATAGCCAGAGTTCCCAAGTAACTGGTCAACATTGAACTGTTTCAGAACATAGCATAGGATCAAGAACTAGTCATATTGAAGAAGGAGGTCCAAGCTGCACTGAAGGCACTACGGAAAATCAAGACCCTCGGGATGAAGAGGGAATCTCAATTGAGATGTTACAATTGATGCTACAATCTGATACAACAGTGGAAACACTCATCTAGAAGTTTGGAAGGCAGTTGATCAATGGACGGGAAGACATTCATATACTTGCCCATTCCAAAGAAAGGTGATCCAATAACCAGAAGTTATCTAAAAATATAATTAAGATGATACACAAGTAAAGTTTTGCTGAAGATAATTTAAAACCTGATGCAGAAATCCACAGAGAACTACCAGAAATTAAAGCTCGATTCAAAAGAGGACATGAGATGAGGATTATTATTGCTGATTTCAGAAGGATCTTGGCTGAAAGCAGAGAATATCAAGGGAAAAAAAATTATTGCCTGTTTGTTGACTATGCAAAGGCATTTGACTATGTGGATCATAAAAATTTATAGGTAACATTGCAGAAAAATGGAAATCCCAGATCACTTCATTGTACTCATGTGTGCATAGAACCAGAGTCAGTCATTTGAAAAGAATAAGAAAATATGATAGGGTTTAAAAATAGGAAAGAAATTTAGCAAGGTCTTATAGTTTTATCATACTTATTCAATTTGTATGCTGATTAAATAATTCTAGAAGCTGGACTCCCTAAGTAAGAATTCAGCATCAGGCTATAAGGAAGGCCCATTTACAACCTACAATACGTAGATGATACTGCCTATCCTGCTGAAAGTGAAGAGGGCTTGAAACGCTCATGGTGAAAATCAAAGATTATAGCCTTCAGTTGGAGTTACACGATAACATGAAGTAAACAACTAGACTAATGCTCAACATCATGATAAATGCAGAAAGAGTGAAGTTGTCAAGGATTTCATTTTACTTGAACACACACTATCAATGCCCAGGGAAACAGCAGTCAATACATCAAATGACATCTTGCATTACACAAATCTGCTGTGAAAGATTACTCTAAAATGTTAAAACGCAACATGTCACGTTGAGGATTAAGGTGGCCTGAGTTAAGCCTTCGTATTTTCAATCTCTTCATATATATGGGAAAACTGAAGGAAGACTAAAGAAGAATCAAGGCATTTGAATTATGACGTTGGTGAAGAATATTGAATTCTCCATAGTCTGCCAAGAGAATGAACAGCTCTGTCTTGAAAGAAGTATAGCCAGAATATTCCTTAGAAGCAAGGGTGGTGACACTTCACCTTACGTTTGATATAGGATCAGGCAGAAGGTCAGCACACAAAAGAAAGTTCCCTCCACAAGAGGGAGATAGACTGACACCGTGATTACCCCGGGCCACGGTGTATTGAGCAATTGTAAGGATGAAGCAGGAGCAGGCATTGTTTTGTTCTGTTCCATGAGGCGCAGGGTTGGAACCTTTCAATGGTACCCAACAATAACATCACCAACAGTGCTCCCAAAGCCATTTCTTCATGATCGTGTTCTCCAATTTCAATTTCACATTCCTTTCTTAGGACTTCTCAATAAAATAACAAAATTAAAAAGGTAAGGCATAGCTCTAGGTGAATTGCGAGAGCGCGGGACTTGGGAAACACAGGTTCCCCTTAGAGGCTAGACGAAAGCCTGGTGTGTTGAAGTTGGAGAAGGATGAGGGGAAATTCAAGGAATCACAGACAGAACAATTAGAATCGTGGATTGCAGGGGACGGGAAGACATAGCAGGAGAAGCGTGGTTTATTCTAGCGTTAGTCTTTCCTCAGCAATTAGGGTAAATTTGAAGCTTGTAAGTTCCAATTGCTATTGTGAGAGTAAGAGAGGCAGGCGAAGAGTTGTGGGCCAACATTATCTGTTTTAATGTTGACAGTAATTCTGGTCTTTGGTAATTAGTGCTTTTTTTTGTCTCTTCTTTTTCTTTTTTTAAACTGGCTTGATTTTAGCAACACTACACATACATTATTGCCCATGGCCTATCAATCGGAAGAAGGCTAAAACTTTAAATACCGGCTAAAGAAATGAAAGGCATTTTATTACACAAAGGAAATTAACAAAAATAAACAAATGCCCGCAATTGACAAGGCATGGCTTTCCCGTGGTGTGGGGTGGGCTCAGTAAACTCAGCCAGGATGACAAGACCATTACTTTTTCACAGTTTCTACTGCCAGCCTTGGTGATGAGAAGCAAGCTGCAAGTTGTGGTGTTCTACCCTCTAGCAAGCCCAGACCCATAAGCCTATGAAGTCACAGCCCAGCATGCAGACTGTGTTTCCTTCTGTTGATCTACTGAATCCGATTAAGTAGTTAGAGGTCCTTTGTGCAGTCAAAATCACAGCTAAAGTAGAATAAGGGTTGGGGCGGGGTACAGTGTGTGGGTGGGGGCGGGAGCGTAAAAGGGAGGCCATGTCAAGGAGTCCAGAAAGGAAAAGAATGTTTGGAAACTGGCTGTGGTAGCAATTGTACAACACTGCTGGACGTGATTGAACTCTGGGATGATATGACATCTGTGTTAATTCCCAATTAAAAAAAAAAAGAGTAAACAGACCAAAAACACAGGAGTCAAATACGAAATGTTTCATGGCCCATTGCATCTCGCATGTAGGAGATGAAATCTCTCTCTCTCTGTAGCTTTGTAAATGCACAGATTTCCTTCCTCCTTCTACTTGGCGCTAAAAGGAAAATCGATGTTCTTGATGAGCACGCCTTTTATGCTCTTGCTCTAACCAGGATAAGGCTTTTCCTGGGAGACGTGGCTCCTCCGGCAGCCCTCTCCAGGGGTGTCAATATGTTTGCCACGTCACCCTGTCCCGTTGGGGCTGGACCAGGACGAGTGACGGCTGTGATTTCCTTTCTGCTTTCAGACCTTTCTTCTCCAGTCTTCATGGGAGGAAAAAAAGCAGTTCTGAATTTCCACTGACATCTTTATTTATTTATTTTTGAGCTTTTGCTCTGGGATCATAGATTCAAGTTTATCTTGCCTTTCTTTTCTGGAGGTTAAATAGATGACCCTTCGAATATCTTGGCCTCTCGATCCCTTGGATGTTCGTTCTCCATTGCTCGTGTATCCCATCTCACCCCTCTCTCCTAGGTCTGACCCCAGGCCTTATCGTCGTGGCTTAGCTGAATCCTCTGTTCAAGTTCTCATGGGTGCTCACCAAGGTGTCTGAGCTCAGCTGAGGCTTGAGCTCTCTTCTAAGCTCATATGTTTCTTGGAAGAATCCATTTCCTTGTAGCTGTAGAATCCGTGGTGTCTTGTAATTTTAAGGACGGCAAGAGAATGTCTATTGCCTCTATAGTCGCTTTTAAGGGATCACCTACCTATATCAGGCCCACTCAAGATAATCTCCCTCCAATTAACTCAGAATCAACTGATGAAGAAACTTAATCACCTGTGTTACAGTCCTGTCGCTTTGCCATGTGACCATACATTGAAACGTAATCACTGCAGTGGCGTCTTAGCATATTCACAGGCCCTGCCTGCACTCAAGGAGAGGAGCTTATGTAAGGCATGAGCATCAGAAACAGGATTGTGGAGGGCCATCTTAGAAATCTACTTTTCCACCTTAAATAACTCAACCATTTGGAATAATGACCGCTCAGTGTCGGAAAGAAAGAAAATAGAAGGAGCAGCTGATATATTCAGTTCTTAACGGACTCTTGTGATGGCAGCAATGGCCCAAGCACAGAATCAATTGTAACAGTGACCCAGGACCAGGCAGTGTTGTGTTCTCTTGGCAAGGGGGTTGCTATGGGTTTGACCAGCTCAATGGCACCTGACAACATCACTGACTCTCAGCCAATGGAGAGTTTGAGAATATTCAGAAAATAATAGTAAAGGCCTGGGCATAAAGAGGCAACAAGTTATAGCAAAAATATATACTGGGACAGACAGAAAAGGACTATCAGAGTAAAGAATCATCACACACTAGACCAGAACAAATGCCATCTAAAGCCTGTAACAAAGCAATCCTGGCTGGTGCATATGGTTAATACACTCTGCTGCTGACCAGTACATTGGAAGTTCAAGTTCAGCGGGAGATGAGCTTCAGAAAACTCAGCCATTGTAAAACCTCCCTGGAGCTCAGTTTTACTCTAACACACATAATCAGAGTCAACTCCATGGCATCTGGAACTAGGAACAATGACGGACGCTTTTCCTCAGCCAGGTCATGAGAAGAAATGCGAAGCTGAAACCAGAATACCACAAAATGGCATAAGGCTCTGATTTCAAGGTGTGGATTGTGTTGTAATCAACATTCTTTTTTCATAAAGGCCTGAATATGAAAATCTCCTATGGCTTTCAGTACCCACCTTTGATGGATAGCAAACATAGGTGGATGAAGAAACAGAATGTTTTTTTATAGAATTAAGTGTATGGTCTCTGAGCTAAGAACAGGCCATTTTAAAGGGTCAACAGTGCCAAATCTATTGGGAGGAAAAGACAATGTCCACTGACTTCTCAGGAGGTATCTTTTTATCAAGTCTCTTCTTCAGATGTGGAGGGAGATAGACACTAACACAATATTTCAGAAGCTGTGGAATCAGACAGAATGTGGAGAAAGAATTGTGTCAACGTCTTCTTTCTGGCATCTCAGCTGTTGCTAATATTTACCTTTAAACAGGTTTCCCAGGTGTCCCTACTAGCAGCTCCTGACTTCTTCTCAGGAGATCAGCAGGCCATTTCCAACAAAGGACTCACACGTTGAAAAAGTGTAGCTTCTGCGTAGAGAGAATATGAAATTCCGTCAGAAGTACTGACTTGTAATATAGTCTCTGGTTTCCAGTCCAGGTTTCCCGGGATGGGGAAAATGACTGAGACCAAACTCATCACCTGGCTCCCCAGTGAGAGGACGAAAGATCAGCAGCGACCCATGTAGCAGAACTGTCTGATGACAGAAACGGCTCTCTTTGACCTGCCTAGTTGGATTCTATAACCTTAGGTCGACTAGATTAGAAAACAGAAGCTAATAATGCTGTGGCTCAACCCCATGAGTCTGTGTCACTTTGAACAGGATACTTGACCTTTCTGCTCCACATATTTTTTGTTCCTCTATAAAATGATTATAATATTTTCAGCCTAGCTCTCAGAAATTTTGTTATTACTGTTTTCTCTCCTGAATTCCCACCATGTGCTACCGAGGATATAACATTGCTATCCTAAGTTTGAGTTCATAAGTGAGCTAATATTCATAGAGAAAATATATCATAGTATTTTGTTTGTTTTGTTGTTCGTTTGGGGGTGGGGAGGGAACTATTCGGATATACAGAGTTTGTATTCCTAGAAGCATCACCTCACACATCAGTCCTGAGCACACACGTGAATAAATACTCTGTGCTTACAGGGTGGTAGTTGTCAAAAGTTGTTTAAGTACTGCACTCAATTTTTTGATACTTCCTATTCAACTGGCTGCCCTGAAAAAGTTATGCATATGATGAGGTTTAAAGAGAAAACATCTCCTGAGGTGGCCTTAGGTAATCTACTATAAGAAGCATTCTTTGTGGGAGAGATGGAGTGAAGACAGAAAGCTCTTGATGACGTGAAAGATGGGATACTAGTCCAGGGTTGTCTAATACATAAGCCAAATGTGTTCAGGGTTTTCTGTAGTTTGTCACTAAAGTCTACGAATCTCCACGATGTGACCTCACATAGTGTGATCGATTCCAGAGTGGCATCTGCTGTGAGCAGCAAACAAATTGTAAGGAGGTCATGGGGTAGTACAACCCCCCTACTCAGGTCTCAGCTCTAAGGCAAATGAAGTTTCCTCAAGGGTGTTCTCTCATTCGCATATAAGTAGACAGTGTGGGGAAGCTGGCTTGCTTTTGTGCTAGGTTTGGATCCTCCATCTGACTCTTTAGCCTTCAATGACCTGTCATGGACTACTGTTCCTGGGAGCAATCAGTGGCCTGCCATCTGACCTACCATCTGACCGACTGACATTGTGTTTATGTGTCTCCAGTCACAAGTCTGACCTGCTGGCCTTAAATTCATGCACCTTTGCAGCCTGTAGTATTCCTGCTGATCTGTGGTTCATCAGTCCTGGAAGCTATGCAAGTCGGGAGAAGCCTTCAGCTTAACAGCCTACCCAGACGAGAAACCCAACTGAACTTTTCTGCGTCCACAATTCTGTAAGCCATTTTCTTACCAGAAATCTATCTATAGATAGATTTTAAGTAAGAAAGATAGATATTTAAGTAAAAGCAAAATTATCTTTAGCTTTTTAATGTGCCTATTCTAGTCTCTTAAATAATGTTGTGTATTCTTTCTGCATATGACACAACCCAGATCTTCTATCCTCAAAATCATGTCCAATGTATTATACCAGAAACACTGAGCTATGAAAGCTATGATGAAGGATAGCTGGTCATATATGAATCGGGAGTCACAAAATCTTCAAACAGGGCAAAATTTTGGAGATTACCTGTGTCATCGATCATTTTACAGATAAAACTGGAGCCAAAGGAGTCATTCAGTCAGTCATACGGCAACAGTGAACAAAAATCTTACTGCTTTTCTGTAGTCCCACGCCAGTTGTCTTTTCACTAAGATATGTCACCCCTCAGAATTTATTTCTTGTAATCCCCAGTTTTGAGCACAGAAACTCACCTTTGGAAAATTTTTCGAGTTAAATTATACTGGATGTCCAGAACCTCAGCAAATTCAAAGTAAACTTGGGATGCTCATCCTGGGGTTTTCATTAAACAGCTGACATTTATCTTCTAGAGGGGAGTTTATCTTACCTCAGTTCTTCATTGCAGTCATGGGAAAATAGCAGCACTTACCTTGTGAAGGTAAATATTATGGCAAGATAAATATTAACTTTTGAAAGAAACCACTCTAGCTGGTCAAAAATCAGAAACGGCATCAGTTGTTTGAGGTTTACTCTTTCATAGAATCTCCATGGACAATAGAGTTTCTTGAACAAAATTTGTTTTTCTCAGAGATTTCATATTGGGGTAAAGTATCAGCGAGTCCATTCAATATAAAAGAATTTCTTAGCAGCTACTGACAGTGTGCTTCCAAAGGATTCATCCAGGGATATTTGACCTCTCTCTCTAGCCAGCTCCACTTCGGCTCTCGCTGGCCTCATCCCTTCCATTCCGGTAAGTACTGGATCGGAGACACACAGCAAACCCTCTTCACTTAATCCCGGACTCAGTAGTACTTAAGCCATCCAGAGAGTCTCAAGACAGTTTTAGGCAGAAGATGACTTAGCAGTGCCCACAATTCACCTCTACACTGTTTGTTTTTCCTTGGAATTTGGGGGGAGCAGGCACTCTGTCATGAATAATTAATCTGTGCCTCCTCTTTGATCAGACCCTGCAGGAAATCAATTGATGGAGGTCATGTTATATTTACAGACTACTAAATATTTGGAGAATGCTTTGCAAGACACTGCCTTACACACTAAAGCTTGCTCTTCTCTAAAAATAGCATCATCATGTAGATCATCAACTTATAATTTTGTACCAGGGGGCATGGAATGACTTCAAGATAGAAAATAAGGAGGAGGGTGCGTACACTAAGCTCCTGGATCGACAAATATCCCCTGGCAGATGACGGTCTATACATAAAGGTGATCTCCAATAACATAATGTCAAGGAAGCCACTGAGGAAGGCCTTGGCTAAATGTGCCAGCTACATGAAATATGCAGAAATTGCCTGGCACTCAGACCGGTAGTTCCTAACCTACAATGTGTGGGAGTTAGGAACCACACAGACTGTTGTTTTGACTACTGGTACATCTTAGTAATAATAATATGCTATAATGCATAATTTGCTGATGTGATCATTCTTATGGCAAACCCCAAAGACAGATAAAGATCAGATGTAGAGATGGCTAATGAAGGTAATAATGAAATAATAGTATAGTATATTAAATAATAATAGCAATCATGAAATCTAAAGAAGAAAAAATATTTGACTAAAGTCAAAACTAACGAATGATAGTCACCAGAATGGAATACCATTGTAAATCAGGGGCTACCTGTTTAATATGTTTGAGTGTGTGTGTGGGGGGGGTATTCCTCCGGACCCACCGAAGGAAGAGCAGCTCGATGGACTGTATTTCCAATGGAACTGAGAAGCTAGGTGATATCTAGCACCTCTGACCCTTAAAAGGTCAAAATTAAAAATTATCAACCAAATTATCAACCAATGTTGTATTGTGGACATAGTCATACTGTTAAATTAATATGCCAGCATTATTGAAATAATTTGCACAATTTTACACCCATAAGAGAGCATGATGGGCAATTCACCAATGCTGGTAATGATCCCATGATTTTAAATAATTTTTCTATATTTTCAGAACTGCATCTGGAGATATTCATTCTTTGTACTACCCACAATGTTAAATACTCTTCTTCCTTTATTACACACTTTATTGTTCAGAAATGAACACATCACTTGCACTTGATTCAGAAAAATCAGATTAATAGAAGATAATACTATTATTGGAAAGCAATGGCAAGTGACTATTAGTTATTGTTATGATCAATTAGTTCATAATTTTTATTAATTACATAATTCATTAATTAAAAACAAAATTGCCCATCAATTCTAAAGGAAATTTTAACAGAGAAATTTCCTGAAATTTTGAGCAACAGTAAAATTTCTGAAATCTCATACATGTTTTTCCATTGCAAAATTTTTGAAAAGACAGCACTCAGTTTTCTGTTTACTTCAAAAATAAAAATAGGCCCATAGTTTTAGAGCTTTGACTTATGGCAACAGAATTAACTACAGGCCAAAGTTGTGGCAATTTTACAGAATCTTCAGAGACCTGTTCACGGACCTTGTGCAATAAATGTTATAAAATCTATTGTTTATGTAGAGAATTGAAAATAAATCTAGATACATATAAGAAATGCAAAGAAGAAGTAAAGTATTCATCGCAGAAGCCAGGCCGTTGAAAAATGAGAAAGATACAAGACATCAGTCTCCTGAAATAAATGAGTCCAGCAGGGTTCACTTTTGATACTAACTGCAAATCGGGTCTGCTGTGAGGTAGTTGCAAATTTGGAATTTAGGGTCCCCCTAGGGTTCTCTTTCAAAGAGCGAGCCATCTATAATGATGAATGATAGTGGGCACTACATCAAACAATATCTTTATGTCCATGGCTGGATTTTAAATCACTCCTTCTTGAAGAAAACATAATAATAAAATGAAGCATTTTAATTCAAGTGCCACAGGAAATGTTTAAATAGTAATAGTAATAAAAGTAAAACAGACACAAAACAGAAAAAAAGAAACACTTGCATTTTAGCTTCGGGTGAAGGTAAGCAATGCAGGGTGCCCCTGGTGCCCACAATCAAGCTAAGGAAAGAAAGAATGCTGTCAAGCTTAAGACTGTGAGCATGCTCAAAACTTTAGTGCTTTGATAGGGAAACTTTTGTGGAAGTAACTCAAATTTATACTTAAGGCGACAAAAGTATATTTTTAAATTGTGCTGTCTTGGTTATCAAGTATTGCTATAACAGAAACACTACAAATGAGTGGCTTAAAAAAGAGAGAGAAAAATGTATTTTCTAACATTTCAGGTTAGAAAACCAAATTTAAATGATCAACTTTTTTTTCATTAGCTACAGTTATGCAGCTGTATAATAATAATAATAAAACAACATAAAATATGACCTACTAGTCTGGGTGCTAAACAATACCAGCAAGTTGTATTTATTTGAAATATTCTAGGAAATATTGGCAAGGGAAACAGAAAATGACAAAAGAGGATATGCTAGGTTAAAAAAAAATTATATCTTCTCCCTAAGAAATCAGACTTCTGTTCAGCAATCTTCCCAGTAGGAACCATGGAAAACTGACAGGGAGCTGCTGGTTGGTTTTTCTTGCTGCTAAAACATATGTTGTTATGTCATGTCCTAAACAGAAAACTGAAGCATCCCTTTCAAATTCTCAGCACCACTGACACTTCCAACAAGTGCTTTCATATTGGTTTGGGTCTTATCTGTTTCTAACAGACAGCCTCATGCCTTGGAAATTTGACCTGAAATAAAAATTCAGCCCCAAGTATCTGCTGTCAATTGCACAGAAAATAGGAGATGACAGCAAAGTCACTTCTGCATGCTGAATTAGATCTCTTTCCAACATCTTTTAATGTCATTATTAGCACTCAAATACAGTGTCAAAATGTGTCTGTGTAGGGAGATGGACCAGGCAACATCCAGTTTCTCTCTTCGTCAATTTGACAAGCTTCTTTTAATGCGCACCTCTGCATAGGGAAGTTCTGAGGAAAGGCACCTATCCTGTCACAGAGATTAGTAGATGAAGGCATTCAGAATGGACACAGGCTATTAATAGGGACCCAGCATTTCCAATCCAATGCAATTAGCTACTTCCAAATTTAGGGCAAGGTGATTGTAAATCTGTCTGTATGGAATCTACAGTCCAAGGAAGTCAACTCAGTTTAGCAATTCTCTGAAGTCAATGACTCACGAATGATGGTTGCTCTGGATTCAGGATGTTTCATGATGGTTCCATGTGAAATGTTGCTTCATCTGCC
Organism: Echinops telfairi; assembly: GCF_000313985.2. Lineage (NCBI taxonomy): Eukaryota > Metazoa > Chordata > Mammalia > Afrosoricida > Tenrecidae > Echinops > Echinops telfairi. The sequence goes on from NW_022104341.1 coordinate 22,748,227, forward strand.
TTGTGAATCAGTTCTTATGAATATAGAATTATGCTAAAGTAATAAGACTCATTTCATAATTAGTCAATCTCCTTGCTCTATTATGGGCATACTACACAGGCAGTGATGAGTGAATGAACCTGGAGTTTTTATTAAGTTCCTCAAACATATCCTCAAAGAGATACTTCAAAGCTGTTGATGAAATAAACTTAATGAAACTACCCGACAGCTTAGGTATTACACGGTTTCCAAACAAGATGACAAGATTTGTCCTCATTACTGCAGAAAGGAAATCTAGGGTAAATAGATGGAACCAATCAAGTCAACTGAATGAGATGTAACCAGAAATTGAATAGTGTCTTAGAAAGGTGACATTTTATTTCAGGAGTGAGCTTGAAATGAGTGAGCTTCCTGTTTCACAAGATGATCAACTTTCTGGGATGCTCAAGAGTGGAAGAACAGCAACAATAGTTTTAATAGTTAAAGTCAGATGTCCTCCATACCTCCCTGGGTCCCTGGGTTACTGTGATTCAGTTAGATTCTTTGATCCAATGAATCAAGTTCAAACCATTTCTATTACATTCGAGACTGTATTACCAACCCCCCAGAGAAAATATTATGAAAATCTAGATAATAAACAACTATATTCACTCCTTGCCATTGAGTCAATGGTGACTCATAGCGACCCCATGTGGGTTTCTGAGACTGTTACTCTTTACACGAGTAGAAAGTCCACTCGTTCTACTGCGGAGCAGCTGCTGGTTTCGAAATGCTGACCATGGAGACCACAGCCCAATGTGTAACCACTACACCTATATATGTTATATTATTTTTCTGACCTCCGAATACAACATTGAAGCCTTGGTGGTTTACAGGTTAAGCACTGTGCTACCAGGTGCTCTGAGGGGAAAAAATGTGGCAATTTGCTTCTGTAAAAATGTATGACTGTGGAAACCCATTAAGGTAGTTCTACTTTGTTCTACACGGTCATTATGAGTTGGCATTAACTCTATAGCAATGTTTTTTCTTGCTGTGGTTGTTGTTTTAAATACAAATGTAAGCCTGCTGTTTATCCACTGCTAGATATAACAGAGGCAAAACCTAATGTCTACTTTCCAAACGATGTCTGATACCCTCATCTCTCAGCTTCTTGCCTTTCATCCACGCTATTATCTTGAGTATGCCATGAGACCTGACATCTGATGTTGGTTCCTTGGTACTAACACTGGCTTACATGTCCATTAGAGCACGAGTTTACTGCTTGAGTTTTTCTTCTTTCCAAATGCATGGAGGAAATATACCAATAGGCTAACTTTAGTCACCAGAATTGACCCTACTTCTTATGAAGTCCAATGCCACTGACTTGATTCCAACTTACAGCCACACTACCAAAAGAGGTTCCCCCCAGAAATCCAAGACTATAATTTTAACAAAAGGAGTCTTCCCGTCTTTCTCACATAGACCAGCTGGTGAGTTCCAACCACCAAGTGTTTGTGATGAGTAACCCAATGGTTAACCCTCTGTGCCATTAGGGCGCCATGCTTCTTATCATACCTATGAAATGGAATTAGGTATCAGATAAGAAACTATATACTCTCCAGTTTATGTACGATGTGGTTTGGAGGGGAAAGTGACTCTTTGCAAGAAAACTTTAATATTGATTATAATGGTCAAGCATCATGTATACATAAACTATTAACTCTGAGCTAAACCATAGAGAAATTTTTATGGTTATCTATATTACTCTTTATTTCTTCAATACCTTACAGATGCACACATGCATAAATACACAACTTATGAAGTATTTTCAGTGTCTTTGTCATCTACTGCCAAGATACCATAAATGCCACAAGTGAATGGCTTTAATGCACAATTTACTTTCTCACAGGTGTGGAAGCTAGAAGTCTGAGTTCCGGGTGTTTGCTCTAGAGAAATTCTTTGTCTCTTCTGAGACACCACTCTTGGGAAATCTTCATGTGGCTGGGCATCTGTGATCTCCAGCTTTGCTTCCTTTGTTTGCTTGTTAATGTTCCTTTATGCATCAAAAGAGATGAAGTCTGGCCACACCAGACAATAATTTTGTCTCATTAACATAACAAAGTTGACCCTTCATAAAGGTTAAGATTTACAACATATGCATTTGGGAGACACAATTAAATCCATAGCTCTCAGCTGTAAAATATTGGATCAGCCAGAGGATGCCGCAACTCCCCAGGTAGCTTGACATTGTCAGGATGAGTCTCTTGATATAATTCTCCCCCAGGCATGTGTGGAAAGAGCTAGAAGATGGCAGTTAAGTCAGATACTTGTGAATGTCACCAACAGTGTTTTAAGTACCCTCAGTTCAATTATCCAGAAAATGTTCTAGCGGTTAGAGCTGAACAAACTTGAAGAAGGAAGTTTCTGGGGCTTCGACAGAACTCCACTTTAAATATTGAGCACTTGGTGCCCTCCTTGCCCTGCCTGTATTTACATACTCCCCTTTCTTTTATCACACTTTAACCTACCAGTTAGGTATCATCATCTCTATTTTTTGATCAAATAAAGCATAGAATCATAAAACTCTTCTCCTCAGAAGTCTTCCTCCCTATCCTGCCCTGAAAATGTCCAGATCACCTCTTCTTTCCTTTCACAAGAGAAGAATGGTGCTAGTTCACCTTAGCCTAGGGCACTGAAGAAGTGTCCTTTTGACCTATATACAATATGAGTAGAGTTGAAGAATAAAAGTCAGAGGTAGCTAAGAGGGAAAGTTTCATCTGGACCAAAGATCTGTAGTTCCCAAACAAACTCACTTGCGATCCAGTTGATTCTGACTCACAGTGACCCTACCGGGCAGAGTGGAACTGCCCCTGTGGGTTTCCGTGATGGGAAAGAGCAGAGCGCCTTGTCTTTTTCTAGGGAGAAGCTGGTGACTTTCAGTCAGTAGCATAACTCACCTTCTGCTAAGCTACCCCCATCTCTGTCTCAATTGAAACGAGCCATACACTACCTCACTCACAGCCCTGAAGACCAGATGATGCCCAAATTCACATTTATTGAGTGCAGGAATGTGTAAATGAACTTCAGAATTATTCTGTGGAAAGATGCGATGTGTCCTGATGGCTTGTACATAGCATGCCATATTTCTCCAATACTTAGATGCATGTTCTTGTTAGGCGCCATTTAATCGGTTCCGACTTACAGTCACACTGTGTTCTACACAATGAAACAATGCATTGGCCTGCATCATCCTCATGACTGTTTCTTTGGCGCATTTTGGCCATACTGCATCCATCCTTCTCCACGTGCACTCTCTTTTGTTGGCTCTCGATCATGCACGATGTTTGGTTCTCGGGATGGTCTCTCGTGATAATATGTTCAAAGCCTGTGAGACAACAGCTCCCCATTCTCCCTTTTAAGGAGCATCTGGCTACTTGTCTTCCAAGACAGATTTTGCTTGTTCTTCATGCAGTCCAGAGTACTGTTGGTATTACAACACCTTAATTCAAATGATGTGTCAATTCTTAAGTCCTCCTATTTATTGTCCAACTTTCACATGCTTATAAAGCTACTGAAGTACCATGATGTCTCAGACTGACATGGCTGTTCTTCAGAACTTTAATGAGGTCTCATGCAGCAGATTTGCCCAATGCACCATGTCCTGCGGTATCTTGAGTGCTGCTTCCATAACCACTGCTGGTGGATGCAAGCAAATAGAAAACTTTGGAAACGTCAATCTTTTCTCACTTTATCATGATGTCATTGTTGGTGCTGTTGTGAGGATTTTGTTCACCACTCTTCTTCCTTCCCAAGTATGACATCCTTCTCCGAGAACTGGTTTCTTCTGATGACATGTTGAAAGGCCATGAGGCGTAATCTCATCATCTTTGCCTCTAAGGAATTTTCTTACTGTATTTCTTTCAAGATAGATTGGTTTGTTCTTTTGGCAGTATGGTACTTTGAATATTCTTCTCCAGAATCATATTTCAAGTACATGGATTGCTCTTTGCTCTTCCTTATTCAATATCTAACTTTCACACGCAGATGGGACTACCGGAAACGTCACCTGTGCCCTCAAAGTAACACCCTTCCTTTGTGTGATAGGTAGTTAGTTTATTGTGCCAACCTGGCCAATGAACACATGTGGGATTAATTGAAGGGCAGAGAGATAAATGGCTTGGTTAGTCTTGCCTTTCTTGTCATTTGCTCTTTGATGATCAGACCAGTGTGTGGCTCCCTTAGCTTGTTCTCTGTGTCAATTTGCAAGCTACACTACCTATGAGACACTTAACTCATGTACTGTGTTGCTGTAGTTTGAGGTTCCTTCAAAACCTGCTTTGCTACGCTACTGGAGTATACATTGCTTGACCTGGGGACTGCCGGACCATGTCATCTGGCTGACTGTTGGTGACCTGCCCTGCTGTTTGCTGCCTGTGGTTGGATAGCCTGTATCGCTCTCCAGAGGACTACCCAGCGGCCCTCAAGACTTGAAGGACTGCCAATGTATTAGCTGTCTTATGGAAGTGAGTTGCACTGAGCCACTTGTACTGCTCTATAGATTAATTGTTTATTTCTTATGTTATCTATCTATATAAATATATATAAAATTATTAGTGTCCTGGTTTTGTTTCTCTAGAGAACCCTATCTAACATACATTGCAACACTTTAAAAAGGTCTTGTACAGCAGATTTACCCAATGCAATGTATCTTTAGAGCTCTTGGTTGCTGCTTCCATGAGTATTGATTGTGTATCCAAGCAAGACAAAATCCTTGACTTCATTCTCCTCTCCATTTATCGTGATGCTACCCATTGGTCCAGTTGTGGGAAATTTGGGCTTCTTTATAGGGAGTTGTAATATGAACCAAAGGCTGCCATCTTTGATCTTCATCAACAAATACTTCACGTCTACTGCGCTTTCAAACGGGCAAGTTTGTGTATCGAAGGCTGTTAATAACCTTTCTTCCAATCCTGATGCTGAACCACTGAACCACCAGGACTCATGGGTGGCACACCATTGTTTTAACTAGTTCCTCTGTATGTGTGTGTTTGGGGAGTGAGGAGAATGGGAGAAGCCAATATATTAAAGTATGTATCATTTTTGTTAAAACAATCTACTTTTTAAAATATCTATGTTTTTAACTTAAACTCTAAGAATTAGAAGAAGATCCGTGCTAAGCATTAAAATAAAAGAACTGGAGGCATTCCTCATGCTATGTTCAAGTCATGAGAAAACATTGCCCTTTCATGCAGAATAACCCATCGATACATGGCTTAGCACCACAGATAAGCTTTTGGCATACAGTGTTCAGAGCTAGCAAGGAGATAACATAAGACTTGCTTTGTGCAAATCAGAAATCTGAGTCTTAAGCCACTGCCAAATTGGTGGCTTGACTCAACCACATAGAATTCATGGCAAAAAGACCCAGTGATCTGCTTTCCTAGAAATTATATCCTATAAAATTCTGTGGGGTAGCTATATTCTGTCACATGAATTCTTTGTGAGTCAAAAATAAACTCGATAGCCCTAAACATGGCTTCTGCTGGATACTGTCTTAGAAACAAATATATACAGAACATACTTTTAGGAGGGAAGGTATAAAGCCATATTTCAGTGTACTGTCTCTTTCAATGGTGGGGTTCTTGAGCTCTAAGCAGTTGACTTGCTATAACGTGAGCTTTTCAAACCCTCCTTGCTCCCCCACCTGTCTAAATGGGAACAACAGAGCCAGAAAAGTTAAAGAGTTGAGTCACCCCCTGACCCTTCAACCTACTCCAGGGAATGTCTTCTGCACTGCATTGTGTGAACAGGGTTAAGAAATAATACAAAGCTGTCAGAAAGTAGTCCATCCCACCAATGGCTGAAGGCCAGTGGCACAGACTATAAACAGAAAGCATGGAGACAGCGCTTCTGAGTTCCCAGTCTTTTACCTGAGCTGCTCATAACAATAACACCTTCGCCCCTGCATAATAGCAATGTAATATGTCTCATCTCCCTTTCTAAGTTCCTCAAAGGCTGTGACTCTGCTGAAGTCATTTTTACAGCATTGTCAGGTAATAATTACTAGAGTAAAAAGTAATATTAGAGTACTTACTGCATATAAAAACAGTGTGTTAAGAGTTTGAATATTTTATTTTAATTAACTTGATAACTTTTCACACAGCCTTATGATTATCTCTCTTTTGTAGATGAAAGAAACAGACATTTAGGGGGCTCAGGTATCTTGCCCCAAGCAGCAAATCTAAGAAAAGCTAGGATGGAGATGCAAACTCAGGTTTGACTGACTCAACCCTGTCACTTCGTTGTAAGGAATTTAATTCTCATTCACGTGGTGGAGATACACTTTGATATTTCTTTGTCCTGAACTTCAGGTGTTGGAGCTGCTCCATATTGCTTCCTTGAAGATAGTTAATAGAAGGCAATTTCAAAACATTGCAAGATGAGACAAAATATGTATTATTAATTGTGAAGAATAATTGAACTCCAAAGTTTGATAGCCTTTCAGATGCTAGTGTTGGTAGGTGCTGGCGAGTCAATGTCCAGCACCCTCAGGTAAATGAGTAGGCCTGCTCCTCGGATTTTCTTGACAGAGATGTTTACGTAAACAAGTCACCAGGCTTTGTTTGTCAGTGGAGCCATTACTAGGTGGATTCAAACTGCCAACTTTTGGGCTAGCAGCCAACTACTGAACCATTGCACCACTAGACCGCTGTATACATATACGAGCAACCTGCTGTAGAGATGGGTGAAAACTTCGCAAGCAGCAAGACCAATTCTTGTCATTTTGGGGCTTGAGAAAATACCTAAATACCTTTTTTTGATTAAATAACCATTATTGGAAGAGGCCTCCATTACTGGAAGAGGAACATTGTCATCTACCTTACTTCTTATCTGAATGAACACTTGCTCTTCATTCTAACATCTTTCTTCAAGAAATGTATTGGCGCAAGAACTGTGGGCTTGAGGCAAAAAGATATCTCTACACTCTGATTTCCTAATGTGTTGCTAAAAATAAACAGCAGTTGCTACTTATTCATCACCAAGTATTAGTGGTTGTAAATCACTTAGAAACTATGAACTAAGACAATAGAGCCCACCTTGCTCCATTTCATGGAGGGTAAGGGGAAACACAGAGGAGAGTAAAATGTAGAGGACCTAGTAGCTTCCTCTGGGAAAGGCTTATGGTATGTTAATACTAACAAAAATAGTAGAGAGTTTATGAGGGAGGGGGGAGTGGGGAGAGAGGGGGGTGAAATGAGGAGCTGATACCAAAGGCTCAAGTAGAAAGTAAATGGTTTGAGAATGATGAGGGAGACAAATGTACCTGACTGTCTCTTCAAACATACTAGACACTATATTCTTTTTCTTTGAGTTCTTTACAGTTCCCTAGTGTTTAGAACAGGGTTTGTGTATATGAGTGGGCTCAAATTGGTGTTCTCTCTATATTTATCTTATTAACTACAAAGACTCTTGAGAAATGTTATATTCTAAGCAATCAAAAGGCTTTTTGAACACTCAAGTTTTTTGCATTTCTTCTCCTATATTTTTAATCAAGCATCAACACAGAATTATTGCTAAATTGATTTGTATTATTATTCCAAGATCTCATCAATTCAAGTGACCTACATTGGAAATAAATTTGGTACTTTTTGTCTCTTTACCACATCCTCTTATCGAGTGATTAAGAAGTATCATATCTCCACCAGATTGATGCATCTGCTCTATTCCCAGAAAGTGAGTTTGTTGTCTATTCAGATGAAGACAAAACTAAATTGTTATCTCATCTGATATTCCTCAAGTGATGGCACGTTTTGGGAACTTCGCAGTATTCAGAGAGATGATACAGTTTCTAACTGGCACTACATATATTAAAGAGGATATTAGTCTTTGAGTCATAGGGATACAGATTAAATCTCATCTCTGATAGTTCAGTGGGACTCAAAATGACAATCATATAGACACCATTTATGAGCACAGGCAGTGTGAGGACATGTACTCTTCTTATCTACTATGCTATGCATCACCACCTGTTACTAGCATCAGCTGTCTTAACATTGTGAAGAGCTTCAAAGTTATAAATCATGTATTTTTAAATTTAGAAAAGTGTCTGGCATATCATGAGAGTGAAAATGAATTTTGTTATTAAATGAACCAATCATGAAATCATCTTATCTATCAAATCAATAAACAAATCATCTTATCTACCATATGACATAAGAAGCGTGAATGCTGAGGAGATTTAGAGGAAGATCGTTTGCTTTGAACTAGAGGAAGGGAGACCAGCCAAGGCTTCATGTCGGCAAATAAACAACGGGAAAAGGGGGAGATAGAACACATGTCTGCTGCAGAGGTTATGTCTACATTGGTCTGAAAGCATCAAGCTTCTAACATAACATCTGACTAAATATGGGCTATATGAATGAATTGCTTCCATAGTAGAGAATTGCGGCTGAGGTTAGTTGCTCTTGTGGTGACCACCATGTGTGCAGAGTGGAATTGTTTCCCTTTCTCCAACATTTATTTACACAGCATTTAGCTCTTTACTTTGAAAAACAGTCTTCATTTTTTACCACAGTTTAAATCAAGGACTATTCTTTAAAAAAAAAATTAAATCTTTAGAACAGTCTGACCCAATAGGACTTTTTGGACGTGTACTCTGTAGGTCTTGTCTAATTTGCGTGTCACTAGGTGTTGAACACCTGAAATGTGGCTAGCATGTGACTAAGAAACTGAATTTTTAATGCAATAGTTTCAAACTAACTTAAATTTCAATGGCCATATGTGGCCAATTACTAAAATACCAAACATCACAACTTTAAATCTACCCTGGATCCTACTAATACAGTTCAGTAACTGTTGTTTGCATAAATGAATGAAAGAATGGGTGAAATGGAAAATGCTCTGATCCAAGGATCCCTGGAGATTTCCTTGATGTCTTATCTACCCTAGAATGGGAGCTAACACTTGACAGGAGTTCCTGGGTTCAGTTCATCATGAACTTCACCTCTAACTGAAGGCTGGTGGTTCAAACCCATCAGAGGCACGTTGAAAGTAAGCAGCGGCGATTTTCTTCCAAAAGGTCACTGCCTTGGAAAGCCTCTGGAGCAGTTCCACTGTGGACATTTAGGTTATCAGCACTTGGAACTCACTCAATAGCAGCTAAGGATAGGGCTGTGTATGCAGACATACCCTGTTTCCCCAAAAATAAGACAGTGTCTTATATTAATTTTTGCTCCCAAAGATGCGCTAGGTCTTATTTTCTGGGGATATCTTATTTTTCCATGAAGAAGAATATGGTACACATTTATTGTTTATTATTTTATTAAAAGAGACCTCACACTTCCTGTCTGCTCTGGCTGCGCTGCAGCCAACAGTGAGTCATGCAGCGGCTCCCACCAAGGTCCAGAGTCCAGAGTTACGGTAGCTTGGGGGGCCTTATATTTGGGGAGGTCTTATTTTCGGGAGGTGCCTTATATTTCAACGAGAGGCAAAATTGTAAGTAGATCTTATTTTCGGAGATGTCTTACTTTTGGGGAAACAGGGTAGTTGCTCCCAGCATGGCCTATGTAAGAAATGTAACCTCTTGTGCCTAATTGTAACATTTTATATTACCCTCTAAGCCCTCGCTTCCTTCCACTGTTCCTATAAACACAGCTCTATTAAGGGTGGAGTCAGATTATGACTTAACCTTTCCCTTAAGCATCAAAAAAGGGAGAGGAGAAAACCTCCAATTTTGACAATTTTCTCTTAGTTTCTTATGTTTAGTCCTTGTAATCATTGGATTGACACGGGACGATCTCGTCTTGAGCCCTTCCCCCACATGTGACACTCAGAAATTCCTCGTTATTGTGTAAGTTCCTCAACGTCTAAGAGGAAGTTTGTCTCATCCTCCGGTGGCACTGGTCAATAGTTACGGAAATACCTAATGTTTCCCTGACATACACACAGACACAAGACTACAACGGATAAACGGGGAGATACGATCATTTTTGGTTGAAACCACCTGGACAAACATCAAGATTTAAAGACAAGAATAATAGAAGCTAGCAAAAACGAGGGGAAATAACAACAAAAAGGCATTTTTACCATGTCCAGTATTCTGGAGACTGTTCTGTTACATGATAGAGAAACCAGTCTACAATCCTATACCATCCATCACAGTTAAAATACCAATTAACAGTCAATGAATAGAGAATTTTACCTCTCAGAGAATTTACAATAGGTTTATATAGGCAATGTACATTCTTAATATTCCCAGGGGTAAATGTCACTAGGGTAAATGTGAAGAAAAAAATCAGAAATATAAGTTCCAAATGCATTATTCACAATTCTATTATCCCAAATCATAATCCCTTACCATAAACCAAAGAACATAATAATGCCAAATATCAAACATAATCATGTTGGTTCTTGCTCTTGAATTGCTCTGTAGAAGAATATGGAATGGTTCAAATATTTTGATAGCATAAAATATTTCATTGTTTAATAATATATAGGCAAGGAATTCAATGAGAAGAGGCAGGAGTTTTCTATACAAAGCTTGCTCAAGATTTTCCTTTCTCAGATGAGAGTACATAGTCTCTGCCCAAGAGGATCGTTGCGTACTTTTTACTATACATTTAAGTTTCTAGTCTCTGCCAGAAAGAATATATTAACAGAGAGAAGGGGATATATGAGGAATAATCTGAGTTGCCTTTGAATAACATAACACCCAAAGCATTGGATGTGGAGTTGATTCTAACCAATGGCAATCCTACTTGTGTCGGAGTAAAACTGTGCTCCATAGAGTATTAGGTGGCTTGATTGTTTGTTTGTTTGTTCCCAGAAGTAGATCACCCAGCCGTTCTTCTGAAATGCCTGTTGGTAGACTCAAACCGCAGCCTTTGGGTTAGCAGGGGAGCTCATTAATTATTTTCATCATCTAGGTACCCCAAAACTTTAGAAAAGGCTCAATAACTTTAAATGGCAAAAATGGTCAAGCTGTCATTTCAACGACATTGCCATCAGAGAAATCAGGGCTCTCTAGCAAATAAAGTAAGAGATTCCCAGCCACTTTGTCATACCTTATGCTAAGTCAGTGGTTCTCAATCTGTGGGTTGCGACCCCTTTGGGGGTCAAAAGACCCTTTCACAGGGGTTGGCCGATTCATAACAGTAGCAAAATTACAGTTATGGAGTAACTACGAAAATAATTTTATGGTTGGGGGGTCACCACAACACGATCAACTGTATAAAAGGGTCATGGCATTAGGAAGGTTGAGAACCACTGTGTTAAGTGGTCATCTGTGCTGGGAAACCACCAGTCCTCAAGGCAGACAGGAGGGGTCTCGAACAGCCAAATGGGTTAAGAAAGCCAGGTAGCCACACAAACAGTACATTTTTCTATATACACCTTTCCATGAAAGTTAGGGACACACCTGAGAGACAAAAAGAAAAATAATGATGTTTTTGAAATAAGCTCAGCTCCACCAGGTACTTAATTCTAAAGGTCTTAAGCATAGGAGCTTCTCTCAAACACCTTTAAATAAATGAACTATTTTGCACATATTAGAATATCACCAACATTTCGTGGTCTGTTAAAAAGAATGAGCCAACTGCCTTTTTCCCTCCGTGAAAAAAATGGTGACCCAAAAACTTCTTAAAGAAGAGCAGGAAGTGAATATGAATGTGATATGAATTGTAGTTTGGTTAACATTTCCCCTATCCACATGTGTACGTTTAGGATAAATTCTTTAATCTTACACAAATGATCTTTTAAGATTTAATTTCCTTTTTCTTGTTTAAATCTGTATCAAACTCTATAATGGACTTGCCATAAAAGCAGATCAGCTACGGAATGTCAGAAAATAACCCCTTCTGCATGTGTAGCTCCACTGCAACGGAAGTCGTGATCTAACCCTCAGTGTCATGCCTGCTTCATCAGCCCGGGGAGGCGGAAAAGTAGGGCCCTTCCCCGCTGGAACCATTCAGACAGAGTTGAATAGATACAATGGGCAGGCGTTATCCTCTGTCCTGGACTATGGCCATTTCATCTTAAATTCTCTGAGCCTTAGTTTCTCCATCTGTGAAATAGAGGACACGCATGTTAGGGTGGGCTATTTGGATGGCAAATGACACTGAGTTTCCTGAAGAAAGGACTGGCAGCATGTTGAAGCATCCATTTAAAAAACAGTATCATTAAAAAGATAATTTTAGAAAAGCTCTCAAGGCTATTGAATGTTGTTGTTCTTAAATCAATGGGCAAGTAGAATTTTAATTTTAAAATTTTCTCACATTTTAAAACTGCCAAACACATCAATGTTAAAAATCCCATTTTGAGCTCAGTGACGACAAACCACCCATGTACCTCAGGACTGAATACATTTCTACCATGAAATAAACTGACATTGTGAGTACTTGGACTTTCGCCGTTGTGGGAACTTAGAGGTTTGCTTGCTTGTGTCCTTGGTTCCGTATGACATTCTGTCTAGAATAGCAGATGCGAGTTTGCAGCAGAAGAAGTAAAAATAAATCTCTCCGTAAAAATCTGAAAGCCCAGTGTTAAGTGTTGGCAACAGCATGCAGTGTACAGCTCAAAAACACAAATGAGCATACCGCGCACTCACAGCACATCTCGACAGGGATCAATGGAAAGATGTTCTTGCAAATGGAATATTGAAAGGCAAGCCATTGTACACGTCAGCCTTCAGCACCTTCCCCATGAAAAGCAAGGCTCAGTGTAACAGAGGCTGTTTTGGGTTGGTGTTCTTTTTCATTCTTTTGCTCGGTCTCTCACTGAACTGGTAGCACACCGGCCCCTCTGGAAAAAATATTGCTATTAGTAATTGTGCCTGCGAATGCAAAGATAAGAAGGAATTTGTCTACTGTAGCTAATCTGCTCCAAATGGAAGAGAACGCAGTCTCACCATTTCAAACAGTCCCTCACACTTCTTTCAGAGAGAGAGAGAGAGAGAGACAGAGAGAGAGAGTGTGTGTGTAGGGTGTGATTGGGAGCCACAGGCCACAGGTGAGTGCTTGCTTGCAAACGTGTCTATGTGCATACACGTGCTCACACGTGCCTCAAAGTCTCTGGGGAGGAGAACTCTTCCAGCACCTGGGTGCCATAAAAATGCTGTGGTTTCTAGGAGGTGGCTGCTGAGCCCGGGTGGATTGGTGGGGGGTCCGAGAGGTGAGAGGAGGAGGGAGGCTCATGCTTCACTGCCCCTCTTTTCAAATCCCCACCATGCTATGAAGGGGGATAATTTAAGCCTCACATCAGCTCATTATGTGTATTTGTATCTTTTTCTGTCATTTGAAAAAACATGATGCAATGTAGAAAATTCATAGGGGTGTTATTTTTTCATCAGAACGCAATGCTGCACCCCATGCCTGCTTTCTTGTCAAAAAAGGGGGTCTCTTCACAGCAGTGTCTGGATCTGCTGCAGGTGCAGCAGCTGAATATAAGAAAGTCTGGACGAGTCTGAGGAAATGAATAGGTGTAGTGACAAGGACAATTTTTCCTACAGGGTAAGATAGGTCTCTAGTTTGGATTATTGGCTTATTTTATTTGTAAAAATCTGGGTTCCTGTGATGTATTTTTTTTAAATCGTTGTATTAATTTTTTGTTTTGCTTTTTAGTTTGTTTGTTTTTTAAAAGAAAAACTCGATGGGATAAATTGATAAGTCACAATTTTTGAAAAGTCCAAATTGCCTTTTGCTTGGCCTTCTGATAATTGCTATTAGATAATTAGGAGATTTCAGCATAGCTATTCTCTTGTCAAACACAAAACAAAACTACAGAATGAAAGCAGCCATTAGAAGCAGTTTCCGATTTCTTTTTCCAAACCAGTTATAATTAATGGGTTTGTAACAACTGCTATTTACCTCGAGTTTTCATGTGATCCATTTGGGGGGGAGGTCCTACCATTGATTTTTCTGTATCATCACAATACATATACATTTCTACTACACATAGCTAATATGTTTCCAAGGAGAGGAAAGTTTATGAATTAGTGAAAGTACCGTATATACGTAAATCTCTCATATGTTTAGCCTGAAAACTGCCCCTCTTACCAAATATCTCCTTGAACACATCTGTCTTTGGGCCGTTGTTGTATTTTCTCCCACTTTATAATCAGCGAACATCAAAACTATCTTTAATTGCTGATGATAATTATAGAAACCATGTTGTTGTTCCACTCCCCCCCTTCTCCCAGCCCCCCCCCCCAAACCCCCCGCCCCAGTTCTAGACACCATTCAAATCTTTCCACTTGTAAGGCCTCTTATTTTAGAGTCCCTTAATGGTACTTTAGTCTTTGAATCAGAGAGTTTTTGATATATGCTCGGCTATAGAAAGGTGACTCAGCTTTCTATTTTATTGGGGGCATGCACTTTGACTCCACTGATGTCAACATAGGAAAAGTCTGTGAATGTTAGCGTTCCACCCCACGCCACCCCCTCAAACAAAACAAAACAATTGTAGGCATAAGCAAAGAACAGAGAAATTAGTTAATTGCTTAAACCCCCCAGAAGGCTGTCAGACCCGAAGTGATGGTATTCCCAACTTCTGAGTTAAGTTCTGCACTTTACAATGATGAGCTTGAAGTGATAATGGAAGATGAAAAGGATTTGTGATTACTGGGATAAAGTGCTAATCTGCACCACAGAACCTGCTGTATCCTTCCCTAACATTTACTCTAAAATGCTTTCAGCTTTTAAATCCACCCTCCAAAATTAGTAGGGGGTTAAAGTGGAACCCATTGGGAGGTTACATTTATTTAATATTCAGTCCTTTCTTGGATGAAATATTGCAGTCTATCCTCATAGGCATTCGTCAAACCATTAGAGTAATGGTTTATAGCTATTAAATGAAATTGCGGTTCTGTTTGTAAGTTCCATTTACACAGGATAAGCAAAGTGCCTTCATTTAGATTTAAAATACCTGAAATCTTAGCTGCAGTACATGAAGATTATGTAGACTGTTAACTAATTCATAACCATGATGGGAGCATGTCACAGATAAACCTGCGTCAGACGTCGGTGACATGCAAAGCCACAGTCAGCACCCAGAGTCTGCATCTTATGTCGTGCCTTTCATAGCTTGAGGGTTAGGAGAGCTAGCGCTCACTGATTATTATTCTTTTTTTTTTGGTAACTGCTTACACTCCTTTGTTTTTTAAGAATCAAATAGAAAGGTGCTTTTAACCATTGTTGTCAGCCTGGGAATATGTGATACAGTTTCCTCTGATAATAAATGGAGAATCATGCCTAGTGTTAAAACAAAGCTTTCCTCAGAAACCTTCTATGTGCCTCCCCCCAAGCCCCTCCCCCTTGTTTTTCACTTTATGGACAATTTCCACAGACACTGCTGAGTACAAAGGAACTGAGATAAATGAAATCTTCGGAAGTTTACCCTCTCACTCGGTGATGATTTTGACTCCTTTCAATAGAAGAGGCATGCTCGCATTCAAATTATTAATTACCAAAACTCACAGATTGGATTGTAAGGGATCCTCACGATCCTGCCCCATCCTCCAGAAAGTAAGTTAATACTTGTTTAATTAAGCTCATAGTATACAATATCAATTCTCAATGGATCTTAGCATGCCCCCTTCTACAGACTATTGAATGCACATACATGCACATGAACACAAATATACCACCCTCTTTAAAGGTTCCATATTTTAGTAAAGCTGAAAAAAATTTTTTTAAAGTCCATGAGAGCCAAAGTACAACCCTGAGTCTATCCCACCTGTGTTAGTCTGGGTAGACTCGCGAAACAGATCCATGGACACACATGTGTATAAGAAATAAATTTATATACAAGAGCAATTGAACATTGAGAAAACATCCCAGCCCAGTCCAGATCAAGTCCATAAGTCTGATATTAGCCCATATGTCCAATACCAATCTATAAAGTCCTCTTCAGACTCACGAAACACATTCAGTGACACTGAATGTAGAAGATCACAGGCCAGTGGGTAGAAAATCTTTGGATCTGGTGTCATTGGAAGCATCTCACCGCTAGCAGGGGTCTCTGCATCAGGGTGGGTCCATGTGTCTTGTCAGCTGCTATGTCGCCCAGGGCATGAGCAAAGAGTCTTCCACCTCCAAGGAAGAAGTACTGATTTCCCAGAATTCCCAAGAGAAGGCCATGCCCACACAGAGGTGTCGTGGACTATGATCTGATTGACAAGCTAGACTCCACCCTTACACTCTTAATCCTCAAATTAACAAATGATTATATAACTACCAAACCACCTGTGTTTTGAGAGCATCTCAAGAACAGATTTGACACATTGAACGCAAATGACAGAAGACCTAATGAACTGTGGGATGATATCAAGAATATCATACATGCAGAAAGCTAAAAGGTGATTTAAAGGACAGGAAAGGAAGAAAAGATCAAAGTGGATTTCAGAAGAGACTCAGAAACTTGCTCTTCATCATGGAGTTCTGCAGGCAGATTCTCGTGGGCCAGTCTTTCCTGACCCCTCTCCTTTCTTGGGTATCAGATCAGCATTGTAATCTGAACCCTATTTCGGCATTCCACCTGCTCCTTCCCTTTATCCTTCACAATTCTATTCCTCAATTAACCTGTCACATGACTAATCCTGCCTTGACATCTGCTTCTCAAGGGGCCCAAACAACTAAAATTTTAGAATCTGTCCAGCTGCTAGATACCAAGCAAAAATATCTTACCTTTGATGATGCATATAAATAACTATAGTGGATTAAATCATCTCCTCCAAAAAACCATGTTCATCCCAGACCTATGAAAGCAACCTTATTCGAAGATAAACTCTCGGTAGATGGAATCAAATTAAGATGAGAGCAGACTGGATTAGAGTGGCCACTGAATCCAAAGAAGAGGCAGATTTGAAGATGTGGAGCCGGACACTGACAATGAAGAAGACAAGACCATATTTCACATTCATCGATTCTTCTTTGGGCTTCCTGATTCAATGACCAACTTCCACATGCATATGAGGCAATTAAGAATACCATGGCTTGGGTCAGGCGCACCTCGGGGCTCAAATGTTCATTCACTGCCGTCAAGTCAATTCTGCCACCTGGGGGCCTTGTAGGCAAGGTAGAACTGTCCCGGTGGGTTTCAGAATCAATAGCTACCATCCTTTGTCTCCATTAGCAAGTGTTTCACATCCTCCTAACTTTCAGCCATCATCTGCTTATTGCAGATTGTTAATAGACCTTCCCATCCAGATTCTGTAACTTTTTTGTATACTACAGTTTCTCTGAGTATTTGTTCAGCATACAGATTGAATGAGTAGGGTGATAGGATACAACACTGACGCATACCTTTCCTGATATTAAACCAGGCAGTATTGTTCTCATTTGGTTTTCCTAACTGCCTCTTGACCCATGTACAGTATTCATATGAGCACAATTAAGTGTGAATCCACTTTACAGCAGTATATTCTTGACCGATTGCTAGTTTGCATTACATTGGATTGGAATAAATATCATCCACAAGACATATTTTGGGATGGATGCAAATCCATAACACTTTTCATTCTGTAGAAAATTCAAGAGAGGTTAAGAAGGATAAGTAACTTTTCCCGTGTCACACACATTGTGAGATAGAGATGGGATTGGATCACAGATCTTTCGAAGGCATTGTTCTGACTTCTTCTAGGGGTCAGAACCTCCTTCATGGCAGTAAGTTACAGATGGAAGGACTGATAGACACCAGAAAGGCTCATTTTAAAGTCAGAGGCAATTCTTTCCACACAGAACAAAAACTTGAATATTTTGCCTGAGAATAATCACCTAGGTGGCCCAATTAACAACTAAAAGTGCAATATGTACACCTATCATTTTAAAAGTAAACTCTGTAGTAGAAAATAGCCTGAATTCAGATGCTTTTAGACTGAGAATTTTGTTGTTGTGTGGTAATAATTATTGCTTGAGAAACTGTTGATCTAGAGAGAAAAACCTGACATTTAAGGATGGCAATTGTCAACACAATTGCCAACAGCTACTGAAAGCTTAGTATACACTCTATCATTCAGGACTGCTAGGAAGGGAAAGAGGGGGTCCAATTTCCATGCTTCAGATATGTCACCAAGTTTAATTCCTGCTCAGTCTCAAAAGTAAAAATTGAGTTGACCTGAGGAGAATTTACGTTTGTGATGTGTTCCCAGGTAATGCTGATGCCAGTGGTCCAAGAAACTCACCTTGAGATGGAAGATCTCCCACTTCATCCCGCACACCTAGTTCTACACTTAGAAAAATGACAGAGTAGCTCAAATTGCTGAGCTCATGAGTACAGGTTAGGCACCAGTTAATAGAATAACAATTCCGAGTTAAAGCACTGAAGAAACGAGATAAACGAAATCTTTCCAACTTTACCCTCCTCAAGGAATGATGAATTTGACTGCTTTCAATAACAGACACCCTCTTCATATTCGAATGACTAATTACCCAAACTGACAGTTTGGGTTATAATGGAAACTCAGGATCCTGCCCCCTCCACCAGAAAGGAAATTAACATTATGCTAATGAACCCCATTCATCTGTCAGTTGCTGTGATGCTGGAAGTTATGCCACTGATACTTCACATAGCAATAGGGTCACCCATAGTGAACACATTTCAGCAGAGCTTCCAGGATAAGAACGGACAAGGAAGTAAAAAGAGGAGATCTGATTCCAAAAAATTAGGCATTGAAAACCTTATAAATAGCAGCAAAATGTTGTTTACACAAGGAAATGATCCTCTCAGGTCCGAAAGCACGAAACACAACCCAAACCAAACTGCCTCCTCAGAGTAGAGTTGACCTAAACGATGAGGCCGGAACCAAGCTTTCAAGCCCTTCCCTTGCTGATAAAGCAAGACATAAAAAGGGAAGACACTGCTGAACAACTTAGTAACCAGAACGTGGGTGTGCAAAATCTAAGAAGCTCCCCAAGGGAAAGGATACTATCGCTACCCCATAAGAAAGTCCACTTAATAAAATTTACTATTCAGATTTGCTCACCAAGCAATACGTCAGTGATGTAAAATTGAATAATTCTATTAATTTCTTCCATTTTAAATGGGTCAAACAGGCAGTCAAGATGCATTCACAATCACTGGAGATTAGAATGCATAAGCTGGGAAAAAAGAAAGTATAGCTAGTTAAAAACATATATGGCCTTGGTAATAGAAATGAAACTAAAGATTGCGTAGTAGAATTTCCATGTCACCCGATGGAGCACACAAGAATTCAGTAGATTCCGCCTGTGGAAAAAGACAATGAAGAACCCAATAGCATCCAGCAAAACCAGCCCAGGGCTGGACCGTAGAACAGACCCTCGATTACTTGTTTGCAAGCTGAAGAAAATAACGTCCACTGGAGCCAAATCATGAACTTTTCTAATTAAAGCATGAACTAACTATATGTACATGTATGTATGTGTGTATGTGTGTGTGTGTGTGTGTATAGCAGCAAAATATTGTTTGACACAGTACAAGAAGATGATCCTCTCAGATCTGAAAGCATGACATACAACTGGAAAAAAACTGCTTCATCCAAGTACTGCCTCCTCAAAGACTGCTCTCTCTCTCCATCTATAATGTAGGCCTCAACTTGTTTTTGTTAGGTACCATCAAGTTGGCTTCAACTCATAGTGACCCTATGTACAAGAGAAACACTGCCTGGTCCTATGCCATCCTTATAATTACTCATATGGCTTCTCCTTTGTAAACTTGGTTCACTTTGAATGACTCTGCTGGCATTTCAAATGCTAGTGACATAGCTTCCAACATCACAGCAACACATAAGTCACCACAGTAAGACAAACTGTCAGACACGTGTTGGAAATCTCAACTCCATCCCTTAAAATCGGGTCTCTCTGTCGATCGTGGGGCTTCAAGTACTGCTCACCACTAGGAGGTCCTTTTCATCCGTGCTATTAGAGAGTTCTGTTCTTGTTTTTCCATTCATTAAAACAGAGGATAACTGGATTCCATCCAGCTGATGTGGGTCAAAGAGGAACTGGGTTCCATAGGGTTTGCAATGTCCGAGTTTTCAGAAGGCTCGAAGCCTCAAACCTTTCAGCTTGTGGTAGCATGATAACCATTAACACTATGCAAAGAGTGCTTGCGCTCAGAGCGCTAGAATCCATTGTGCTAGCTTGAATTGGGGACTTTGAAGAGATCAGTTCCTTCTGCCTTTCTAAAAAGAATCTCTGAATGTATTTCTATTCAAAATTGTGCCTGACAATGTTTATTGGGGGTTTCTACTCCCGTCAAGAGATACTGTCTAGGAAACTCACGGAGGCAGTTCCACCCTCTCCTGAAGGGTCTCTATGCGTCCGCGTGGACTCGATGGCAGTGAGTTTGGTTTGGGATGCCTCATAATCACTGCAAGCTCTCCAACCATGCCTTTATTTGATGTTTCCCTCCTCAAAGCTTTCATGTGTCATTATTACTCCATAATTTTCATTTGTATAATCTGTGTTCATATTTCACAATGCATCACTACTCCAGTTGTGGATTACAACTCAATGTAAATGAATCCCAAGTGACTTCTCAGGAACGGTGAAATACCCTCCTCCACATCTCCACCCCCCTTGTCATCACACCTGTATGATAACACTTCTTCAATGGGACTGCAGTTATCCACATGCTTGTGTTCCCACTAGTCCATGGGCTCCTTTGTGGGATTAGTGGGATCTCAATGATGGTTGTGTTTTTTTTTTTTGGTACAACCAGGATAAGCATGGTGCAAAGTAGGTAGCCATCAAATTGTGTGAATTGGCAGAAATGGTAAATAGCTATATAGAGCAAGATATGCCTTGTCATCTGACAGGAGTGGAAATTACTAACAAGTAATAAAAATTGGACTAAAAAAAAAAAGCTCAAAGGCCTAGGGTCATATCGGCAGGATGTCAAGAAGTCATTTCAATATTTTAGTTAATGTAGAGCCGTGGTAATATGATTTCTTGCAGAAACATTTAAAAATTAATTGAATGGAAGAAAAGGCTGAAGGTTAAAAGAGGTCAGTGAAGAGTAATGGCAAAATCCAGAGTCCCCAAAGCAAGGTGTGTAGGAAATCCCTTAGGATGGTTAACAAACCCTCTGACCGCCTCCTTCAAGCTCCACAGGATACAATTACCATTCTGCAAGTTTTTCCTGGAACCTGGGAAATGTCCACACAGTTTGCTCATGGCCTGTCAAGGTGTAGAGCACAGAGATGGCTTATAACACGAGTGCCAAGCGTGAGCCTCCTCTTCACTTTCAAGGCATGTCTGTCTTCTCCGTGCTTCAGCCCAGACTGCTCTGGACTCATCATCCTGAATGACATTTACTGGGAACTCCCACAGAATGGAAATTTTTTTCCATAATCACAAAGAATATTGCATTACATTAAAAAAAATAATGACCTACCTGCTGTTAAAAATGGAACAATTAGCTCAACGTTCTCCACCTAATTTCTGGATGTTGACATTGAAAAATCCCTGTAGCTAACATGATTATTAGAAAACTTGTAGGTGCTCAATATATGTCTAGTGAATGAATGATTCATTAATATAATTTGATGGTGTTAGATGGTTGCAAATCTCAGTTTAAAATATTCCAAATTACACACCCTATTTATTCATTAATATAATTCATATATAAGATATACCCAACAGTTAAGAAAGAGTTGCTTCTAATTATAACCAGTCAATGCTTATAAATCCTATTTTTAAAATAATCAAAATAATTTATCTTACTCTCAATCCACGTGGATAGTAAAATAAGAAGTACTACGTGTAGAGTATGTAAATGACTAAAATAGATTATAGGAACATCTAACAAAGCAGGTTGACAGTTGAAATATATACATGCACATTAAATGACCCCATTAAAAGCCATATTAATCATTATTATAAGTTATAAGCAATATGCACTAGTTTATAAAACATTCTCACCCCCAAACATTATATATCCAGGTTATTTATGAAGTATAATTCCTGGCTATTTCATACTTGGTTATTCTTGCTCATTTCCCAAAGTGAGTATCCCTGCCCACTGGCAGGCCAATGAGATGATGAGGGGAAGGCTGCAGGAGAAGTTACCTCCATTTATTCTGGTTCTGGGTGATCATGCTGAAATGTTTAATTGCCAGGGAGGAGCACAGACTAGAGAATGGTAGGTCAAATAAATTGGGGAACCTGTGCAATTTGCTGGGACTCTAGCTCATAAAAAAATAACCATTACCTATACCATAATCAGATCAGTAATACTTATTTATTCATTTATTTTCCAACAAAAATGAGATTCTTTTATTTTTAGGAAAATTTTTAAAAATCGTTTTATTCGGGGCTCATACAGCTCTTACCACAATCCACACATACATGCATTGTGTCTAGCACATTTGTGCATTTGTTGCCATCATCACTTTCAAAACATTTTCTTTCTACTTGAGCCTTTGGTATCAGCTCCTCATCTTTTCCCCTCCCCTCCCCACCCTCCCTCTTTCACAAACCCTTGGTAATTTATAAATTATTTTTTTGTGTCTTGCACTGACCAATGTGTCCCTTCACCCACTTTTCTGTTGTCCCAGGGAGGGGATTAAATGTAGATTATTGTGATCAGTTCCCTCTTTCTTCCCCCACCTTCCCCTCCTGGTATCACTACTCTCAGGTCCTGAGGGGTTTATCTGTCTTGTATTCCCTGTGTTTTCAGCTCTTATCTGTACCGTGTGCATGCTCTGGTCTAGCTGGATTTGTAAAGCAAAATTAGGATCATGATAGTGGGGGGGTGGGGGTGGGGAGGAAGCATTAAAGAACTAGAGAAAGTTATGTTTCATCATTGCTACACTGCACCCTGACTAGCTCGTCTCTTTCTTATGACCCTTCTGTGAGGGGATGTTCAATTTTCTACAGATGGGCTTTGGGTCTCCACTCTGCAACCCCCCTCATTCACATTGGTATGATTTTTTTGTTCTGGGTCTTTGATGCCTGATACCAGATCCCATCCACACCTCCTGATCACACAAATTGATGTGCTTCTTCCATGTGGATTTTGTTGCTTGTTTGTCTTCAAGCCTTTAAGACCCCAGATGCTATATTTTTTTATATCCAGGCATCATCAGCTTTCTTCACCACATTTGCTTTGCACCCATTTTGTCTTCAGTGATTGTTTCAGGAAGATGAGCATCACAGAATGCCAGTTTATTAGAACAAAATGTTCTTGCATTGAGGGAATACTTGAGTAGAGGCCCAATGTCTGCCTGCTATCTTGATATTTAACATATAAATAAATATATAGATAGATAGATCTATTTCACAATCATTATATATAAATATATTTACATATATACATGCCTGTATTTAGACGTCTATAAATGTCCTTTGACTCCTAGTTCTTTCCTCTATTTCCTTTTACTTTCCTCTTGTCCCACTATCGTGTTCAGCCTTAATTTGGGTTTCAGTAATTCCTTTCAGTTACATGGCCCCCTTGATCAAGCCCTACAGGCATCCTACACCCCCCTCACCATCGATTTTAGATCACTTGTTGCTCCCTTGTTCCTGGGTTTGTTAACACCCACTTCCTTTCCCTGCCTCCCCTCTCCCATGTCCTCTTGGAACTCTAGGTCCTATTGTTTTCTCATCCAGATTGTTTATCGTGCTTATCTTATCTAGATAGACATGCAGAGTCAATAATAAGTACAAAAACAAGGCAGAGCAAAACAAAACCAACCAACCAAACAACAACCAAAAAAACTCAACAACAACAAAAAAGCCTATAAATAGTTCCAGGTCTGTTTGTTGACATTTAGGACTGTTTGTCTGCCGAGACTGATGGGATGCCCCAAAGTCTATTTTTGGTATTTCCTGGGGACTTCATTGCTTTGCTCCCCTTGCTGCTCTGTTGTATACCCCTAGTGTTTCACCCCAGTGTAGTTGGGTCAGATTGGGTACAATTCCCACACTGTGCCTCCAGTGTTGTCCTTTGGAGTGATATGGGTCAGTGAGGGATGTCTTATCTCATGGTGGGGCCAGCCCCAGATCAGTAATATGTAAAGAACAAGATTCAAATAATCTTATTCTTAGTTTAAGAAACACTGGTGGCAGCATGGGTTAAGCATTGGGCTGCTAGTTGAAACCTTCTAGTTCCTACGCAGGAGAAAGATGAAGCAGTCTGCTTCCATAAAGATAAGCAGGCTCAGAATCCCACAGGAGCAGTTCTGCCATGTTCTACAGGATGTGTATGGCTCAGACTTCCATGCCATACGTTTATTTGTTTTGAGTTTTTTTGCTTTTACTGAGTTTCATACTCGTCTCCCTTGTGAAGTCAGCTGTTTTTCAGGTCAGGCTTTAGTTATCCTAAGACTTCCCACATTCAAATTGACCAGCTACACTAAAATTGGGTGGCAAAAAAATGTATATATTTGGTGACTTACAACAAAATGAAATGATTGGAGATTGCTTAAGCATAAAAGTTTAAAATGGTGCTGCGTGCTCAGCAGAGAGAGGTTTTGGAGAATGTAACCTATCTGTAACAAACTGCACAATAAAGTGATTCAACATGAGCGCTCATTCAGCAGACTTCCTGGGGCCAACATCTTGGTAAAGTCAACTCTACTCGAGTCTAGCATTTCTAATCTTGTTTCCTTGGTATTTTCTGCCCAGTTCTGTCTCTCTTCTTCCCTGATTGGCTTTTATCTTTTTGACTCTTCTCCTACCAGGTGGTAAACCAATCCCTGCTGAGTGGTAAACAAACCTCTAGGCTAGGCAGGACCTCTGGGAGTTGCAGCTGCCAGAGTTATAAAAAGAACTTCAAGTCTTAAAGAGATGGGAACCTTTAAGAGAAGTGGAGAGAGCCAAGTGTTGACGTTTTTTCTAGAGTTTTACCGTTTGTACAAAACACGCTGAAAAGAAGCCAGTAAGAGGGGAGGATAGCTACAGGCAATGGAACATGGAGAACTATTCAAAGCAATGGGCTTCAAATATATTTTCTTTGAAAGAAATAGCAGTGCCCTAAGTCAAATATTATTTCTCTGGCTTTTTCGTAAACCAAGCCCTGGCAGCCACCTTAGAGGAAAGCGTGAACTCCTCCCAAGGGATTTTGAAACTACAAACTTCTATCAGAGCAGCAGCCTCCATCCTCCTGAAAATGGTCTGTTGGGTTTGAAATACCAACCTTTTGGTTAGTATTCCAACACCTAACCCACAAGGCCTAAATCCTAAATTGCCTACAAGGTGCCAGTACAGAACTTTACCTACAATAAAACTTTAGTGACAAGGAGTTGAAATAAAGCCAGCTCATAAACAACTGAAGTCCTCGAGGAGCAGTGACCAAACCGGAGAGTTTGTGCATTCCTCTACCACATCGATTGCTCGACTTAAGTTCTAAACTAACTATATTTAGTTATGACCTATGTTCTTAAGCTATCACCTTTTGTCAGGAGAGCATGTCTAGCATTGGAAACAGAAACTACTCATCACACCCTAACCCTCCATCACCATTCCTGTGAGAACGGAACTGCCCTTTAGAGTTCCTCCTTTAACTCACAGTACATGACTTCACCACTCGGTGTCACACAGACAGCTGCTAGGAGGGTGAAACCAATATACCAGTGTGTCAAGGTTGTATCCTCTTACCATGCTTATTCAAGCTGTACACTGAGCAAATAGTCCAAGAAGCTGAAATGTATCGAGGACACAGCATCAAGATCAGAGGAAAGATTATTAACAACCTTCCGTATGCAAATGACAAAACCTGGCTTACTGAAAGTGAGGTGAACATGAAGCAGTTGCTGATGAAGATCAAAGTCGCAGCCTTCCATATGGATTACAACTCAATGTAAAGACAACCACAATCTTCACCATTGGACCAATAGGTAACATCATGGTTTTGTTGTTAGGTGTCGGCTAGTCTGTTCCAACCCAAAGCCACTTTATGCACAAGAGAATGGAATACTGCCCAGGCCTGGACCATCCTCACAAGTGTCCCTATGCGTTCGTCCATTGTTGTCACTGTGCCAGTCCAGCTTCCTTTGCTTCCCCTTTTCTTTACCAAGGGTTTCTCTTGACAATATGTCAAAAGTATTCAAGACAAATTCTCATCATCCTTGCAACTAAGGAGCATTCTGGCTGTACTAATTCCAAGACAGATTGCTTGGTCCTTTTATCAGTCTATGGTACTTCCAATATCCTTTCCCGGTACCACAATTCAAATGCATGGATTTTTCTTTGATCTTTACCCAGGGTCCAATTTTCACATGTGTAAGAGTCTTAGTCCTCAAAATAAAATCTTTCTTTTTCGGTACTCAAAGGAGGTCTTGTGCAACAGGTTTACCCTTTGCAACTTTTCTTGTAATATCTTAATTGTTGCTTCTATGAGCATTGATTGTGGATTCAAGCAAGACAATATCCTTGATAAGTTCAAATATTTCTCCATTTACCATGATGTTATCTGTTGGTCTAGTTATGAGGATTTTGATCTCTTTTACATGGAGTCTAATTCATACTGAAGGTAGAAATACTTGATTTTCATCAGCAAGAGCTTCAAGTCCTCCTCACTTTCAGCAAACAAGATTGTGCCATCTGCATATTCTAGATTGTTTATAAATCTCCCTACAATTCTGATCCACATACTTATTCACATAATCCAGTTTCTCTAATGATTTGGTTGGCATAGAGATTGAATAAGTATGGTGAAAATAGAACCCTGTCCCATACCTTTCCTGATTTTAAACCATGCAGTATTTCCGTGTGCTGGTTGTACAACTGCCTCTTGACCTATGCACAGCTTCTACATGAGCACAATGAAATATTCTGGAATCCCCATTCTTCACAATGCCACCCATAGTTTGTTATAATCCATGCAGTTGAATGTTTTGTCATAATCCATAAAACACAAGTAAAAGTCATTCTGATTTCTCTCCTTTCAGCCAAGGTCCATCTGATATCACCAATAGTATCCCTTGTTCTACATCCTCTAGTGAATCCATCCTGAACCTCTGGCAGTTCCCTGTCAGCATACTACTGCAACCACTGTTGGATGATCTTTCAGCAGAATTTTAATTGCATGTGATATCAGTGATATTGTATTATACTTCAAGAATTCTATTGAGTCACCTATCTTTGGAATAGGTACGAATATGTATCTCTTCTGTTCAATTGGCCAAGTAGCTGTGTTCTAAATTGCCTGGCATAGACAAGTGAGTGCTTGCAGTGTCTAATCAGCTTGTGGAAACATTTAATTTGGTATTCCAGCAACTCTTGGGGCCTTGTTTTTGGCTAATGATTTCAGTGTTACTTGACTTCTTCCTTAAGCACCAGTGATTCTCATGCATATGCTACCTCCTGAAATGGTAGACTGTTGACTAGTTCTGTTGGGTACAGTGATTCTATGTATTCTTTCCATCTTTTTCTTGATGCTTCCTACATCATTCAAATTTTGCCCATAGAATCTTTCAAGATTGTATCTCAAGTCTTGAATTTTTTTAGTTATTTCATTTTAAGATATGCTGAACATGTTAAAATTACGATAGCCAGAATAAACAGAAAAGATTGAAGTTGTCCAGAATTTCAACTTGCTTGAATCCACAACCAATGCTTTGGGAATAAGCATCAGTATTGCATAGGACCCATTACATTGGGTAAATATGCTGTCCAAGACTTCTGCAAAGCAAAGATGTTATTTTGAGGACAACGATGTGCCTGGCCCAAGCCCTGGCATTTTCATTTGTCTCACAAGCATGTAAAAGCTGTACATTGAATAAGGAAAACCAATGAAGAATTAACGCATCTGAATTATAGTGCTGACAAAGAATATTGAAAGTACAATGGACTTCTAGGGTGACAAGCACATCTGCCTTAGAAAACGTACAGCCAGAATGCTCCTTAGAACAAAGGGTGGTGATACTTCATCTCATGTACTTTGAACATGTAATCAGGAGAGACCAGTTCCTGAAAAATGACATCATGCTAGCTAAAGTAGAGGAGCAGCAAAAAATAGAAGAAGACTCTTGATGGGATGAATTTACCAAGAAGCTGCAATAATGGACTCACACATCAAAACAATTAAGAGGATGAGGCACAACCCATCTGTCTTTTGATCTTTGATACCCAGGGTCACTATGCTTCTGAACAGACTCAGTGGCACTGAGAAAATCACATACAGGGTCAGATCAACAGGCTCATGGAGTGTTTTAAGCTTAGTAACTGTCTTAGATAGTGATACTATAACAGAAACATCACAAGGAGGTGGCTTTAATGAACAGGCTTTTAAAATTATTTTTTTATTATTCTTACTCCCCCCCCCCCCGCCACCATCGTTTAGGAGCTTTGAGATCTTGCTTTGGGTAGCAGCTCTAGAACGATACTTCTGGAGAAAGGGGGTATTTCTTTCCAGCTTCTGCTCCCTCCTCTGTGTTGCCTTGTTTCTTTGCCTAACCTGTTCTTTTATATCTCAAACGTGGTTGAAGATGATTCTATAACTTTGAATTATGGTGTCAGCTAAGAATAGTTGTTGGCACTGTCTTCCAGAAAAACAAACAAATATGTCTTAGAAGGGTAAAGCTGAGTGTCCTCTAGAAACAAGAGTGAGAGTCCTCCCATATTTTTGACATGTTATTAGGAAGGAATCTTACTAGGCCACGTTTTAAAGAGAGAAAAAAATGCATGGACACTCATATATGGATAAGAAAATGGTTTAATCAAAAAATAGTTATATATCAAGAAGGCATCCCAGCCCAGTCCATCTGAAGTCCATAAATCTGATGCTTGTCCATGTATACACCATTAGTCCATAAATCCAATGCTAATCCATAAATCTCTCTTCAGACTCACTTAGCTCGGGTGGGGTGGGGGGGCGCCGGGGATGATGCAGAAAAATGAAGCAGGAATCAGGAAGACCACAAGCCAGTGGCTGTCTAGTCACATGGTTGAACCCAGGGCAGCTCACATGACGCCCTGCCTGGAGTCCGAGTCCCAGGAAGCAGAAAGGTGAAAACAGAGAGAAAGGGAAGTTCCCAGTTTCCCCACTTAAAAGAAGGCCATTCTTAAGGACACATCATCAGGCTGTGACCTGATTGACAGGTTTGACTCTACTTCTAAACATTCATGAAAGTTCAAGTTTATATAAGATCATCTAATATAAGAACAGTCCTTGGAGAAAGAGATCATGCTTGATAAAATAGAGAGTTAACATAAAAGACGAAGATCCTCAATAAGATTGATTGACATGGTGGCTAAAATAAGGAACTCAAACACAGTAGCAATGTCACAGCCAATGTTTGATCCTGCTGTACATGGTGTTTCTCTGAGTCAGAACAGACTGGAAGGCACCTGACAAAACTACACTGGTATGACTTCATTAACATGAAGAAAGGAAACCTGATGCACAGATGGGAATCTATACACAGTTAAAGGGTTAGAATTTGCATCACAATTTTAGGAGGACATACATTTTTCTATAATAATATTTAAATATACTAAAAGCAATGATTGATTAGTGTATATTTTGGTAACAAAAAATTAATTACAGAAGTTGACAGAAATTTCTTCCCTGGTTTTTTTGATTATTTTGGGGGGGGGACCTTTTCCTTCTTAGACATTATTAGTATTTTTGTCTGTATACTTTTATGTTTTAACCATAACCATCTTAGAGAAATGTTGTTTTCTGTTGTATTTTGTTGGGTCTCCCAGCTGTGAAGCACAGGAGGAGTGGATGCATAATGATAATAACTGATACAAGGGGATACAGGGAATACAGAGGTGGTTGGGGAGACAGGGAGGGAAAGGGGATTTTGGGAGTAAATAATTAAGTCAGAAGGAAGGAGGGAGCACTAGAAGGGATTGTTATTACATGAATCTTCTCAACGCCATTTGACCATGGAAGAGGGGTAAGGCTCTAAAATCAATGTGGGGTGAGTGTATAATTTTCCAAGGTATGGTTGAATGACTGAATTATTGAATTGTATGATATGTAAATTACATGTGAATAAAAGTGTTGAAAAAAATTAATGGCGACAACAATAACAAAAAAACCTAGAAAAAGATAAGTTCATTTCCTTTTCCATATAATGATAGTAATAACCCTTCCTACAAAGATCAGTTTCTAAAGTCTAAATAAAATTTTATTAAGAACTTTGATGTGATTGAACTATGGAATGATATTATATCTGTATTAATTCCCAATAAAATGGTGTTGGGAAATAATTTACTAACAATACCATTATTGAACATGCTTGTGGCATATTCATCTTGCTCTGGTCTCCCTTTTTTTTTTTTAAATATTAAAATTGAAATCACAACAGTAGGGGGGGTGTAGAATTGAGGGGAAAATTGCATTGTTAAAGTAATTCCCAGCTCCCAAAGTTACTCTCATCCTAAGTATGGTTTTATAAAATTCAATTCACATAAGAACATAAAGGTTTTTTTTTATTATAGGCTGTTTCCAGTACTAAATTAGTTATTGTTCCATGCTAAATTACGCAAAATTTAGCAGATTAAAACAACAGTGCAAGCTTATTTTCTATCAAATTTCCTGGGTCAACGAGTCTGAATTGGCTTAAAGCTAACAATAGTGACAGGGGTTTTAGCTCAGGCTTTTTCATAAAGTTGCAAATAAGACTCCAGATGGAACTGCAATGATCAGAGGCTTAGGTGGGGCTGAAGTATCTTCTCTGATGTTCCACCTGTAGTTTACAAACTAATGTTAGGGTTGATTCTGCACATGAGGATAATTCAGTTACTGCGATACGGAGTTACCCCACATTGGCCCAATATCCCTCTCTCAACAGGGCTTTTAAAAATTAGTTCCAATTGAACAATTCTGCTTGGTGTGATTGATCTATGGAATGACATGAGATATGTGTTACCTTCCAATTAATAATAAAATTTTAAAAATCAGTATCAGGGATTAATGAAAGACAAAATTAATGGAAGATTGCTATGCCTTACGGGTTGATTGATAAAGCTCTGTACCATAAATTAACAAGAAGGTTTTGAAAAGGAGCCAAAGGCAGATTTAAGACAATAACAACAACAACTCAATGATCCAGTAATGGATTTTGGGCCTCCACTCTATCCTACCTTCAACATGAGAGCAATTAGTGCTTACATCATGATCCCCTGCTTGATACTTGCCCACAGGGAGGGAACACAGAAGGTATGAGTACAATGGCAAAGTGTGGTGAAGGAATTAGATGGTATCCAGTTATCAGATAAAATAGCATCTGGGACCATAAAGGTTTGTTTTCCAAATGAGCAGTCATATAAATGAGATGTCAACTAAGTCCACAAGGAAGAAGCATACCATCATCAGTCACCGAAGGATTGTAAAATAATACAACCCAAAGTTGAAGGGGGGAATAGTATCAGAGTCTAAATTGTGGGCATCTGGTTTGCAGGAGTCTATGGATGACTGTGGGAGTCCAAGATACATTTGTGGGATATGCGTAGGAAATAAAGCTCTAGTGATTCCCCTCTATCCATAATAGAGGGATTGGAAGAAAGGGGTTACAAAACAGAGTGTTCAGTGAGATGGTTATAGAAGATCAAAATGATAAACCTGAATTGAACTGTTAAAACCTTTTCGGTTGATCCTGCCTTGGATGCATGTTAGGCCTGATCTGGTTTTCAAACATTTTTGTATGATTTTGTTTGTTAAACCCCAAGTTTCTCTCAGGTATGTTATGTCATTGGGGTCACCCATTTGAATTTTTGATATATGTTTTTGTTTTTCAGTATATGAAACTGGGATTGATGAACTTAGAAAGACAACAAGTAGAATAAGGGTCTCTGGGGGATACAGTGGTTGGTGGCGGGGGAGGCGGTAGCAATTGTACAATACTTCTTGATGTGATTAAGCTATGGGGTGATATGATATCTGTATTAACTCCCCATAAAATGGTTTTGAAAACAAATAAATAAAATTTAAAAGCTGACAAAATGTTACTTGAAGAACAAATTTCTTTAAAAAAGATTATTTCAGGAGAACAAATGGAGTTAGACAAAGAGGTTTGGGCCACCAAACGGGCTGGGAAAGTGCCTACCTCTTCTCTCTTACTGTGGAGTCCCCAGAACACCTCAGAACAGGCCAGACAGTGTTTATAGCCAACACAAGTTCCTCACGAAATAACTCCTGTCAGACAAAAATGTCCTGTGTGCTTAGTGGTAGAAATGTACCACTTTTTCCTCCTTTCTTTCCTTAAAAAACAGACAAACAGAAATTTGTGATTCCATAACATATGCCCATATTCATTTAGAGTGAAAGATAAATACTTCAGATTGCCCACATTTCAATAAACATTCCTTAATTTCTTGGGATCCTATAGCCAAGCTGCACTGGAGGAAAAATAAACTTCTCTAGTGGGCTCAGAGCAAACCAGAACCCAATGGGTTAAAAATATTTAGCATTCAATTGCTAGTTCACTTCTTGCCCTCTGATAACCAGGAACAAAATTGCTTTTCTGTTGCATAAAGTATCTTTCAAATTCAATTGCTTATCTCCTCATTCATTCAAGAAAGAGAGACCTCAGATTTACAGGAACCAGAGCCCATAATACAAATATACTATATTAAACATACAGCAGACATCTTCTGAAAAATAACCAAAACACAGTCTATTGATTTTAACCTTCTATATCAAGGTATTCTCCAGTGGTCTCAACTGGATGCTGGCTATGAGAAATTCCAATTATTTGAATTTCTATATATAGGATAAGCATTTAGTTATCAACACACACCATAAAACATATTTTCATCTGTTATTAGAGCACTATTACTATGTGGAATTGAATGCATTTCTACTGTGAACTCAACTGTCAGTGAAGCAGGCAAGGCAGCATTTTCTGTCGGCGATTCCCTTTACTGAGCTCTTTTATGAGCACTGTCCTGTAGCAACCTTTGGATTTGCTTTTGGGTAAATAAAATCAAGCCCACAGAGAGATTTTGACATGCCTTCTTCTTCACTCACACCCTTCCACCTCCTATTATATGCAACTGCTCAATGTGTTGGCTTTAATGAGCTGACCAGTTATAAAACAATCAGGTTTTTCTCTATTAATCACTATGTCCAATGTTTGTAAACTTATAGAACCCCATCTGGTGCTGGGTGATCTCTTACAGGATCCTGAGCACACTGAATTTTAGTCCCACACTGAACAGTGGGTCTGAGAGGTACATGACTTCTTATCACACTGATTTCAATTTTGATTAAAACAAGTTTTCAGATTATGAAATGGAGCCAAATTAAATGCATTTCTATGATGGCATGGGTGTGGGTGATATGAGTGTTGGTTAGAATCTCCTAAAAGCACCAGTGCTCTTCATGGTTCAGAGACTAGCTGAATTGGATAAGGGTGGAGAACAGAGAGCAGGGAAAGAGCCAGAGGGATGATGGAAGCTGGTTTCACCCAGAAGGGAGAGAAAGGAAAAAAAAAATCAAACTCAGAGTTCTCTTTCTGTACCAATTGATTTCCAGGATAACTTGGTGGGTTTTCCATGTGCCTGGGCAGATGTTTGGTCCAAACTTGATAGCAAAGAAAACAAAACTCGGACTTCCGGGAAGATGGCGACGGAGTGACACGCACCAGAGGGACTCCGCAGAATCCAGCCCAGGAGAGCTGCTTAGAGGGAACTTTAACACAACTAGAACACAGGAGGAGCACCATAAAGATAAGTAGGCACAGACCCACGGGGTTTTGAGGGGCTTGGGGCTTTTGGCTTACCTCAGTGGAAGCCGGCTGGGGCTTGACCTTGGCCCAGCTACTGTCGCTGCCGGAGCGGGAAAACCGGCAGGGGCTTGACCTTGGCCCAGCCACTGTTGCTGCCGGAGCCGGGAACATTTGGAGCCCGTAGGGGGGTTTGGTTCCAACACAGCCACAGTTTACCCCC
>NW_022104341.1:22790627-22805200 GCF_000313985.2 Echinops telfairi
GTCATTTTGACTTTTGTTTTACTCTCTAACTTTATAACTCTTACAATTTACTTTTAAGGTTAAAAAAGTGAGAGTGAAAACTAATGCATAGAGGATGAAATTAAATGTACCTGGAATTTCAGAGATAACTACTTCTAACAACCCGGGCAGGTTAATCTCGGGGTTTTCCATGCACATATGGTTACTGTAGTTTGTTGCGGTTGTTAGGTACGGTCCAGTCTGTTCAGACTCATAGCGAACCCACGGACAACAGAACAAAAGACTGCCCATCCTGTGCCATCCTCACAAAGGCTCTCACATTTGAGTCCATGAATGCAGCCATTATGCCAGGCAATGTTGGTGAAGGTCTTCGTCTGCTTTAATGCCCCAATATGCTACCAAGCATGAGGCCCTTCTCCATGCTATTTATGAAACTCTGTGTTCTATGCGGTTCACCACGTGTTACATTATTAATGATGTTTCCTGTCTTTCACCATGAATTACTTCAGCCGATAAATATATCATATTTTATTGACAACCTCTATGTTATTTAATATTGAACCCTAAAAAGTAGCAACACAAAACCACAATAAACATCTTTACAAATATATTTTAGTCTGTGCTTCCAATTATTTTCTCAGAATGAATTTATAGATTAGGAATTTTTTAACAGCAATTCATCATAATAAAGACACTCTCCAATAGGATCATTTATTTGACAAGTAATTAAAATAATAAGGATAGGAAAGCTAAGAAAGCCTTTATCCACTTTTTAATAAGGTCATTGGTGTATTTGCTTTTATTTTTTGACCTTTTCTTTGTTTATTGAGGTATAATTTGGATACAGTGAAGTGCTCTTATCTTAGTGACAGAGGTTGACTTTTTTGGACAAATTCATACCCCTATGTAATTCACACCTCTATCTATATTGTGGAAAAACCCTGGGATGCAAATGCTAAGCACTCAGCTGCTTACAGAAAGGGTGATGGGTGTAGCCCACCCGGGGAATAGTGAGAGAAATACCTGGAGAGAAGACCACTTGATTTTTCTCCCGTGGAGGGGCTGGGCAATCGTGAACTGCCAGGCTTCCTGTTAGCAATGGAGTGGTTCACATCCGTAAAGATTGCAGCCAAGAGAACTGTATGGCACCTTTCTGCTCAGTCATGGTGGGGGGGGGCTATGCATTGAAAATTGACTCAACATCACCATTTAACAGCAATTTATAAAATACTTCTATCAAACTAAATATTCCCAGGTACCCCTTCCCAATCAATCCCCATTTCTAGAACATCCCTGATTGTGATTTTCCATTGTGCATTAATGTTAGCCTATTCTAGATCTCCCAATAAATGCACATACACAAAATATGTTATGTGTCCTGCTCCTTCCTCTTAGCATCCTAGTTTTGAGATTTATGCATGCTGTGGTGTGTATCAGTAGTGGATTCCTTCTATTGTCTAATAATATTGTCCGACACAGATTGCCAGTTTATTGTGCTTTGGTGGTTTGCATGTTGCACAAAGCTTCACTGTTGGTGTATCAGATACCAGCTGGTTTACTCATGGTGAACAGCGATTAGAAATGCAATAATACAAAACAAAGTCTTGCCATGCTAGCCTCTAAGAAGTACTCTGGCTGTACTTCTTCCAAGAAAAACTTTGTTTCCTTTAGCAGTCCCTGGTACTTTCAATATTCTTCTGTGGCATCACAATTCAAACACATTGTTTCTTTTTCGATCTTCCTTATACAATGCCTAACTCTCACAGGTGGCTTGAGTCAGGCACACCTTAGTCCTCAAAGTAGCAGCCTTGCTTTTCCATATTCAGAAGAAGTCTTGTGCAGTGGATTTACCCAATGCAACATGTCTTGATCTCCGGCCTGTCACTTCACTGAACACTGGCTTGTGGTGCTGGAGAAGAATACTGAACGTGCCCTGGGTTGCTAGAAGACAAACCAATCTGTCTTGGAAGAAGTTAGGCCACAGTTCTCCTTAGAGGCAAGGATGCAAGATTTAGTCTTCCATATTTTGGACATATTGTCAGGAGAGACTGGTCCTGGAGGATGGCCATCTTGTTGGACAGTGTGGAGAAGGGGAGGAAAGTCCTCAGAGAGCTGGACGGACACAGTGGCGGCATCACTGGGCTCGGTCATGGGAACAATCGAAAGGATGCTGCAGGGCAGCGCAATGCTTCATTCTGTTGTGCATAAAGTTCCTATCTTGAACTACATTGCTGTCTGTTGAAGGCTAATGTCTATTTGCATACAAGGAAATCCCATCAATACAACTATTATTCAAATTTAGGTAACAACTTATAAAGTTAGTGATGGAGAAATCAGACACGCAATCACGGCAAAGTGATAATTCTTGGAAATTGAAATGCAAGAGTTGAAAACAAAGAGTTCTCAAAATAGTTGAGAAATTTGGTCTCGGTGATAAAAGTAAAGCTGGAGATCCCATGATATAATTTCATTAGAGCAAACACTTGTTCATCATAAATACCCTTTGGGAACAAAAACACAAAAAAGTAATTGTATATGTGTACTTCTCCAGATGGAGTTCACTGAAATTAAGTGGACCACATCTGTGGTGGGGGATGGTGGGAACTTAATGCCAGCAACGAGAACCAGGTTGGTGAAAACTGTGACCCAGGCATCAACTCCTCAACTGTCAAGTCAGGCTGAAGTTAAAGAAAATGAACACAAGTTCATGTGAGAAAAGAGAACCTTGAGTATATCCCACTGGAATTCCAGAACATATCAAAAACAAATCTGATACATTAAACACTAATGATATAAGTCCTGATGAGTTGTGGGATGGCCTCACGAACATCTTACATGAAGAAAACAAATGGGGAAATAGATCTATGTATATATATCTGTAAAGGTTTAATATTAAGGTAGCAGATGGACATCGGGCCTCTACTCAAGTTCTCCCTCAGCACAAGAACACTTTGTCCATTAGCCTGGCATTCCATGATGCTCACCTTCTCAACAAGATCAGTGAAGACAAAGTGGGTGCATAAGCAAATGTAGTGAAGAAAGCTGATGGTGTCCAACTATCCCAAGATATAGTGTTTGGGATCTTAAAGGCTTGAAGATAAACAAACGACCATCTAGCAGAGAAGCAACAAAGTCCACATGGAAGAAGCACACCAGGCTGTGTGATCATGGAGTGTTGATAGGATCAGGTGTCAGGCATCAATGAACAAAAAGTCATATCTTTGTGAATGACGGGGCATGCACAGTGGAGACCCCAAGTCCATCTATAGGCAACTGGACATCCCCTTACAGTAAGGAAGAGACAAGCCAGTCAAGGTGCAGTATAGCCCCGATGAAACATAAAACTTTCCTCTAATTGTTTAATGCTTCCTTCCCCTCACTATCACGATCCCAGTTTTACCTTACAAATCCAGCTAGACCAGAGGATATACAGTGGTACAGATAAGAGCTAGAAACACAAGGAATCCAGGACAGATGAACCCCTCAGGACCAATAATGAGAATAGTGATACCAGGAGGGTAAGGGAAAGGTATGGGGAGAAAGAGGGAACGTTGATCTCAATGATCTCCATATAACCCCCTCCCTGGGGGGGATGGACAACAGAAAATTGGGTGAAGGGTAGAGGGAGAAAGGGGAAACGTTGATCACAATGATCTACATATAACCCCCTCCCTGGGGGGGATAGACAACAGAAAAGTGGGTGAAGGGAGACACAGCCAGTGTAAGACATAAAAAAGTAATAATAATTTATTATTATTATTTTTATTATTAATTATTATTAATAATATTTATTATTATCATCAAGGGTGAGTGAGGGAGGGAAGGTGTGGGGGGGAGGGGGAAATGAGGAGCAGATACCAAGGGCTCAAGTAGAAAGAAAATGATGATGGCAACAAATGTACAAATGTGCTTGACACAATGGATAGATGTCTGGATTGTGATAAGAGCCCCCAAGAAAGTGATTTTAAAATAGATAGGACTGGAATAATGATTAGTTGGGGGTATAGCAGGGAAGGTTGGGGAGAAGAAACGGGGAATCAATAAAGAGACTACAAGAATGAAGAAAATGTTCTAAAACTCATTGTGGTGATGATTATATAACTCTTCTTGATTAGATTGGACTATTTAATTTAATGACCTATAAATTATATGTGAATAAAACTGCTAAAAATAAGATAGGAAAGAAAGAAAACACCGAAGCGGATGTCAGAAAAGACTAGGCAATGTGCTCTTTGTCACAGAGTAGTTAAGGCAAATGAACGAATGGCGCAGTCAAAAAGCTGAACAGGTAATTTCAGCGAGCAGCTCGAGCAAAGTAAACTATTATAATGAAATGTGAAAAGACCTAGAGTTAGAAAACCAAAAAGGAAGAACATGCATAATATATCTTAAATTGAAAGAAGAAAAAATTCAAGCCTCAACTTGAAATATTGTAAGAGACTATAGGCAAATGTTGAATAATGCACAGGAAGGATCAAAATAAGTTGTGAAGAATACACAGTTTTTCTCCCATAAAGAGCTAATTGACATCCCACCATTTCAGGGAGTAACATATGAGCAAGAATCCATTGTACTAAAGGAAGAAATGCAAACTCCACAGCCAAAAACAAGACTCCAGGAATTAATGGAATACCACCTGAAATGTTTCCACAGCTGGTGAGACACTGGAGGCACTAACTCATCTATCCAGGAATTTGAAAGACAGCTGGTTGATCAATAAATTGAAAGAGAGCTATATTTTTACCCATTCCAAATAAAGCTGACCCAACAGAATACTCAAAAGCTGACCCAACAGAATACTGAAATACTCAAAAAAATATTAATATCACTTGCCAGTTAAATGTTGCTGAAGATCAAAATCAACAGTCACAGCAGTATTTTGACAGATAGCAGCCAATGGTTCAGGCTTGTTTCAGAAGATGACAAAGAAAAAGCTATATTGCTGACATGAGCTGGATCTTGGCTGAAAACCGAATACCAGAAAGATGTTTACTTGTGTTTCATTAGGTATAAAAAGGCATTTGATTATGTGGACTACAACAAACTATGGATACCTTTGAAAAGAATTGGAATTCTGGAACACTTCATTGTGCTCACGTGGAAGCTCTACATGGATCAAGAGGTAATTTGGGGAGAGCCAGGGAACACTGAATGTTTTAAAATCAGGAAAAGTGTGTGTCAGGGTTGCATATGTCGCCATACTTGTTCCATCTGTGTGCAGAGCAAACAATGAGAGTAGCTGGATCACATGAAGAAGAGTACAGCATCGAGATTGGAGGAAAGCTTATTAATAACCTTTGATATACAAGTGACACAACCTGGCTTGCAGAATGTGAGGAAGACTTGGAGCACTTGCTGATAAAGATCAAGGATTGCAACTTCAGTGTGGATTATAGCTAAATATAAAGAAATCTCAAATCCTCATAACCGGACCAATAAATAACATCATGACAAGTGGAAAAAAGATTGAAGTTGTTACAGGATTCATTTGTTTGTATCCATGCTCCATGCTCATGGAAGCAGCAGTCAAGCGATAAAAAGATGGGTTGCATTAGGTATTGCTCATGAGCCCTTCAAAGTATTTAAACCTATTGCACACGGACTTTTTAGAAAAACAAGGGTGACTGATGACTAACGTGTGCTTTACCAAGGCCATGATATTTTCAATGGCCTCATATGCATGCGATGGTTGAACATTTCTGCATTTGAACGATGATGTTGGTGAGTAATGTTGAACCAGGTATAACCAAAAGAGCAAGCAGCTATGTCTTGAAAGAAGTATAGCCAGATGCAAGGATGGGGAGACTTGGTCTCATGCACTTTGGACATGTCATCAGGAGAGACCAGTCCCTGGAAAAGGAAGTGTCTTTGGTAAAGTGGAGGTGCTTTGAAAAAGGGGAAGAGCTTCAATAAGAAGGACCGACACCGTGGCTGCAGCAACGGGCTCAAACATCAGAACCATTCAGAGGAGGGCACAGGACTGGGCGGTGTTACTTTCTGTTGGACATAGACGTGCTGTGCGTCAGAACTGACTCAGTGGCACCTAGCAACAGTGTGACACCTCAGTTTTAACATCGCACGGGTCTTAATAACTTCACCAAAACAAATAGCGAGGTCTTTAACTCTCCTAATTTTCACCTATGATGAAGTACTCATTTCTTACTGTTCAGGGAATAGTCTGCCTTCAAAATCACAACTTAGACTCTATTTTTTGTAATCTCCCTTCATATCAGCTAAGCACATACATATTTATATACAAAATACTTATTGGGATATGCTTTTCAACATGATAGCTGTAAGAGGTTGAGCGAAACTGCTTTTATGAAAAAAAAAAATTCACTTTGACCAGAGAGGACCTTCCCAGGCAATGCCATTAGGCACACTAACTCAGAGAAAGTTGATCGATACTCGCTTAGCGAGAAAACAGCATACTACAAAAATTCTGCCCAGTGGAGCTTTCATCCAGTTTTTTTTTTTTTTTTTTGAGGGGGTTACCCTCTTCTTGCAAACAAACAGGGTAAACAAAAGGAGAAAAAATGGGTTAAACCATTTCGTTTGGTTTCCCCAAAAGCAAGCTCTGAGAAAGGGACTTATGTTCAGGTAATTTATTTAGATTGTGATGCAAGGAAGTGCAGGTGAGGGAATGGGAAAAGTGAAACAGGAAAGGAGAAAAACCAGGAGGTGGTACTTTCACATAGGTTTCCATAGTGGACAAATTGAAGCCCGATCTTTGTGGAATTTATTACACTGTTCCTCAAAATGTCGCACGAGAGACAGGAAAGCCGGTGGAGTAGTTCAAAACCTCATATCATTTATGAATTATAGCTGCTCTACAGGTGTCAGAGCCTGGCAAGGAAAAGCTCTATTGCTTTTGTCAACCATACTCTAGTGCTCACGATGGCATCTTCGCTTTTTTAACCAATGAACAAATAGTTTTTAGAAGGTTTGCCCAGTGCAATGCAATATTTGATTTCTTGACAGTTTCTTCCCGGGCTGTTGATTTGGGATGTAAGTAAAATGAAATCCTTGACATCAACTTTTCTTTTGTTACCATGAGATAGCATATGATCACGAATCAATGACTGAAAGAAGAATTTCAAACTGCACTGAAGGCACTGGTTGAAAATCAAGCCCCAGAAATTAGAGAAATAGGAAATGAGCTATTTCAACAAATGGAGGCCATTCTGGAAGTGGTCATTACCTATATTAGGAAATTTAGAAAACAGGTACCTAGTTAACCATTCCAAATAAAGGTGACCCAATAGAGTGTGAAAATTACCAAATATTAATACTATCTATCACAAAATAGTAAAATTTTGTGAAAATTATTTAAGAAATGATTGCAGCAATACATGACATGTGAAACTTGGATAATTAATAAGGTAGACTAAAGAACAATTTATGCCTTTGAAATATAATATTGAATATACAAAAAGACCAAGTTTGTCTTGGAAGAAGTACAGAAAAAATGCTCCTTAGACATGAGGATGGAGAAACATTGTCTCATGTACTTTGGACACGTTATCATGAGGGATCTAACCAAGAAAAATGAGAAAACCTGCCAGCAGATGAATTGACGCAGTGGCTGTCACAATGTGCTCAAACATAGCGATGGGTTTGAGGGTGGTACAGGACCAGCTTGTATTTTGTTCTTTTGCACATAGGGTCACTATGAGAAGTGACATGATGAAACTCAACAGGAATAAGGGTTTTAATGATATGTCTAGTACTGGGGATGACATGGCTCACTGCATAAGAATAATTACTTATTACAGATAGCATTTCCTTATAATATGACACAGCCAATGTTCTCTATGTGTTATGTGTATCAATCCATTGACTCTCTACATTATAAAACAAGTATGATACCGATATCACCGTACATTGTAGATGTGGAGTTGGAGACTCAGAGAAAGTGTGTTCATCAGCTATGAGAACTCTGCCAACACACCTAATCGTAGTGACAAAAAGCATTCAGTGCTCTCACGTGTTTGTGGGCTAACTAGAATGGCTCTGTGAGCTTGGCTGGGATTAACTGGGCTTGAGTTATGTGGCAAATTTGTCTTAGGTCATCTCCTCAAGATATCTCTCATCCTGGGATAGTAATCATCCAAAGTAGGCTTTTTCTTATGGCAGTTGTGAAATGCAGGAGACCAAACCAAGCCAGGTTAAAATGATTGACATTGGGAATCCAGTTGATAGTGCTCCATTTAGAGCCTCCTCTTGCTACCTTATCTTGCAAATGGTAAAGGCAAATCCCCCATCACTGAGACAGAGCAATATAGCCCTTTATGGAAAAAGTGAAGTTTCATAAAACAATAATGTGATCTACCCAGATATTAAGCAACATTCCCCTGG
Organism: Echinops telfairi; assembly: GCF_000313985.2. Lineage (NCBI taxonomy): Eukaryota > Metazoa > Chordata > Mammalia > Afrosoricida > Tenrecidae > Echinops > Echinops telfairi. Next base: position 22,798,965 of record NW_022104341.1, read on the forward strand.
TCACTAACATATGGTAGAACTAGACGAAAATCTAGGTTTTTTTCCACCTCTGATTTGAACCTTTACAACAGTCACTTGAAAGGGCTAGCAGGAGCTGTTGAACAGTTTGAAACACTTAAAAACTATTTTCCAAATATATCACTTAAATTTACATTGCGTAAAGGAACTGGTGGGAAGTGAGGGGAAAGGATTGGTAGAATTCTACTCTTAGCATTGGTGAAGGTGTAGCTCACAAAGTCTCAATTACTAGCACATTCAGACCAGTAGGCTAGACATCAACACTGTCTAATAAGAGGAGCCAGATCCTTTGGCTTAATTCTGATCTGTCACTTTCTAAAGCGGCCCCATTTCTGGTTTGTTCTAAGCCTTGGGCTCCTCCACTGAAAATTTTAAGAAAAGCACTTGGCACTCATACTCTATGCTTCTAAGAAACCTTTAAGGTTTGTTTGAGAGAGGTTACAAAATGGCCTCTTCCCACTCTGTCCCCATAGTATATAGAAGGTCAGAAATACAAAATGGGGTTGAACAGGAACTACTCCAAATCTGTAAAAAGACAGAAATTAGCCTAAGGGATACATTTCACACAAAAAAGTTGACAAAAATTTCTTAGTTATGACACTTAAAAATTGTTCCTTAATTTGTAAGATGTTCAGAGAGTTTTCTATAAATTCTCAGTCTCTTTTTGAAGATACTGCATGTTTGTCTTGACAAAAAGTTAGCTAAGTCAAAAATTTCAAACACCACCTTCCAGAGAAGTATATAGTTTACACAAAGTGTTATTCAGCTTTCGACAGCTCTTCCACCAAAGGGCAATGAAATACCATTCCAAGAATATATCAAATACCAAAGGAAGAAAACATTCTGCTGAACTTTTTTACTCCATAGCGGGTTAGAAAAGAAAGAACTGTTTGGGTTACTCTCTATACACACAACAGAGTTCAGTTGAAAAAGGAAATATCCGCCCCGTTTCTCTGCATTTCACAGACAATAAACAGTTAAAATGCACTCACACACAAAACCATGGCCACAAAGTCATTTTCCACTTATGGCCACTCTTGTATTACAGAGTACGAGTACTAAATGGAGTTCTCCTGGAGGTAATATTTTTGTTATTATTGTTGCCAATATGCATCAATGCAAACCATTCAACATGGACAGTTCAGTGACACTGACGGCTACTCAAACTGCACAACCATCCTCACCCTCTTTTCTGAGTCCATCTTTCCACGTGACCATGAACTCACTGCCCCCTAGTCAAACCTTTCAAGCTCCTGATTTCAATTTGATCCCACACAAGTACTTGTGAGAACACAATGCTCAAGGCAGACACTTTTGGCTAATCTGTGGTTTGATTTTTTATTTTTTAAGTCAGGAGACTTCGTTCTAAGTAAAGGTAGAAGATCCCCAATCCTTTCCTATGTGGCACTGTGAGGTAGGTTTGAGCCACTAACTTTTAGGTTAGCCACTCATTACAAACCACTTACACGACCTTGGAACCTACACCGGCTGTGTAACCAAACAGTTCACTGTCATTGAGTGGATGCCAACTCGTAACGACCTCTTAGGACAGACTAGACCTGCCCCTGTGGATTCTGAGATTGTGCCTCTTTACAATAGAAGAAAACCCTACTTTTATCCCTGAGAGCAATGGGGGACTGATGGTTTTAAACTGTGGACCTTGGGGTTAGCAGCCCAGGAAGTAACCCACTATATGACCAGGGCTCCTTACTAAACCAAAAATTTCTTGAGGCCTTGGAATTCATGTTATTCTCAGGTGTATTTCTTGTACACCCAGTTCTATTTGGTATTTAGAATGTTTCATTAAAGATTTATGAAATGAATGAATAATTAATAAGTGACTCTCAGTGATTGTTGTTATTTTCCTTCTATCCATATGAGCCACATTGTACAAACATAGACTAGATGTAATACAGTTAAAAGATTTTTTGGAAGATATGACATGCCTCTAAAGTACAGTGATCATAAAGTCAGAGAGAATAGAAAATGGATGGATACCATTGGAACAAAATCAGTCTACTCCACCTAAATAATCAGTGGCGACAAAAGCACACCGAAATAAATCCACACCAGAAACCCCAGGAAAGATAATTCAAAATAAACTAAGGAGAACCAGTTTCGATTACGTTGAATCTGACTCATGGCAACCCCATGTGTTTTGGAGTAAAACCTCTTTTCCTTTGGTTTTAGTGCCTAATTATCAGTATCATATCATAGATGATATGATATGATACTGAAAATTAGAAGCTGGATTATATGAAGAACAACGTGACATCAGGATTGGAGGAAAGCGTACTAACAACCCATGATATGCAGATGGCACAATCTTGATCACTGAAATTGAGGAGGAATTGAAGCACTTGCTGATGAAGATCAAGGATTTCATCCTTCAGCATGGATTACACTCAATGAAGGAAGACTTAAATCTCACAACTGGACCAATAGATAATATCATGATGAGTGGAGAAAACGTTAAAATTTGTTAAGGATTTTGTCTTGCCTTGTCAAGGATTTGTGGATCCACAATGCTCATGGAAGCAGCACTCAAGAGATCAAAAAATGTGCTGCATAAGGTAAATCTACTTCTCAAGATTTTTAGAATACTCTTTAAAGTATTGAAAAGTAAAGGTGTTACTTTGAGGACTAAAGTGTGCCGGACACAAGCCATGGCATTCTCCATTGCATCATATGCAGGTGAAAACTGGACATTGAGTAAGGAAAACTGTGAAAGAATTGATGCATTGGCACTATGGTGCTGGAGAAGAATACTGAAAATATCGTGGTACCATGAGATGATGAAAGGACAAACTTATCTATCTTGGAAGAAATAGGATCAGAGTACTCCTTAGAGGAAAGGCTGGCAAGATGTTGTCTTACATATTTGGGACATGTTGTCCTCATGTTTGGTAAAGTGAAGGGGTGGTTAGCAAGGTCCTGGATGGGATAGATTGACACAGTGGCTGCATCAATGGGCTTGAGCATAGAAAAAATTGTGAGGGTAGCCCGAGACATGTAATGTTTCATTCTGTTGTACATAAGGTCACTACAGGTTCGAGCTCAAGGCACCTAACAACAATTTTCAGTAGATCTCCAGGACAATCTTTCAGGTACCTTAGGGTAGACTCATTCCTCCAACCTTCTGTTAGTAGCTGGGTACATTAACCGTTTTCAGTATCCAGGATCATTGGATATATTCTCCCTATATCAATATTTCCTTGACATAAGGTATATTTTAATTAAGACAAAACAGACTTTCAACTTTGTGTTGTTTATGTGTGTGTTGTTTACATCTTATTATTATTAATATGAACTACTTACAATGCTGCAATATGTAATTTGCTGATGCTGTCATTCTCAGATGTCACTTGCAGATGTTCAAGGTAGATTTATAAAGATACTAGTAATAAATGGCAAAAGTAATAATGAAAAAAGGTGCCTATGTCAGAATTAACTTATAGTGGAGTTGTAAGAATGGAGCTCCATTATACATTTAGTAGTACCTGTCCATCTAGTTTAGGGTTCAGCAATTTAAAGAAAACATGGATGATTTTATGTTGCTAAAAATAGGATGAATAAACATTAATTTATCTAAATAAATGATAAAATAATTGAGTTAATCCAATTTAAATCTGGTGGAAATGACAAATTTGGGAGAAATAGTGTCACCCTCAAAGGACTGAGGAAGAGCTGCCTTTTCAACATGGAGTCGATGATGACGACATGATGGAATGGAGCCTGTGGGAGGTAGGTCTTTGGGACCTTCATTAACTGATAAGGCAGGCCCCCAAATGAGACAAAAAAAGAAACAGCTGAAAGCATCAATTAATTATCATAACAGGGAATATGCAAAATATGGGTCTGGAAAAATTGGAAGTAGTGAGAAATAAAATGGAATGCATAAAATTGACATTCTAGGCCTCAGTGAGACAAAAGATACTGGAATTGGCTACTTTGAATCAGAAAATTATATGGTTTACTCTTCTGTGAATGAAACAATCAAACGGAATGGTGTTGCATTCCTCATCAGAAAGACATGTCAAGATCTATCTTGAAGTACAATGTTGTCTGTGATAGGATTATATCTATTCCCATCCAAGGAAATCCAATCAAAACAACCATTGTTCAAATGTATTAACCAAATACAAAAGCAAAAGATGAAGAAATTCTATAGTTCTGAATTTTATAATTCAGCCTGAAATTGATCAAACAGTCAGTCAAGGTGCATTGATAATTATAGGCGATTGGAATGCAATAGTTAGAAAAAAAGGAATTAACAGTAATTGGAGAATATGGTTTTCATGATAGAAAGGAAACCTGTGATCAGACGGTAGATTTTTGCAAGACCAATGACTTCGCCACAGTAAATAGCTTTTTACAACAACACAGAAGGTGAATATGCATGTGTAATTCTGTAGATGAAATACACAGGAATCAAATTGACTACATCTGTGGGAAGGTATAACGAAGAAGCTCAATATCAGCAGCTAAAACTAGGCCAGGGGCTGAATGTGGAACTGACCATCAGTAGTTCATATGTAAGTGCAGGTTGAAATGGGAGAAATTGAAAACAAGTCCATAAAAGGTTACATATGACCTTGAGTCCATCCCATCTGAATTTTGAGAACATCTCAAGAACATATTTGAAGCAATGAAAACTAATGACAGAAGACCTGAAAAGGCATGGAATCATATCAAGAATATCATACATGAACAATGCAAAGTGTCATTAAAAAGACAGGGAAGAAAAACACATCAAAGTGGATGTCAAAGAGACTCTAGAAACTTGCTCGTAATCGAAGAGCAGCTAAGGCACATGGACAAAATGATGCAAAGAGCTGAATAGAACATTTCAATGGGCAGATCAGGAGGAGAGAGTAAAAATATGCAAAGATCTAGAATTAGAAAATCAAAAATGAAGAACATGCTCAGCATGCCTTAAACAGAAGGAACTCAAGAAACAATTCAAGCCTTAAGTTGCAGTATTGAAAGACGCTATGGGTTAAACATTGAACAATATAAAAAGCATTAAAAGAAGATGGAAAGAATAAACATAGTCACTATTCAAAAGGGAACTAGTTAACATTCAACCATTGCAAGAGGTAGTGTATTAGCAAGAACCAATGATGCTGGAGGAAGAAGTTCAAGCTGCACTGAAGGCATTGGCCAAGAACACAGATCCAGAACCAGATGGATTCCAATTGAAATGTTGAAACACTGGAAGCACTCACTTTTCTGCACAGGAAAAGTGAGAGGGCCGCTGTTTTTCACTGATGGAAAGAGATCCATATTTGAATTTATTTCAGGAAAAGTGACCCCAGAGAGTGCTCAAAGTATAGAACAATATCATGAATACCACACGCAAGTAAAATTTTCTGTGGATCATTTGCAGCAACACATTGACAAGAAGCTGCCAAAAGTTCAGGATGAATTTATGAGAGAGCGGGGAACAACAGGCGTCCTTGCTGATGTCAGAGGGATCTTGGCTGAAAGGAAAGAAAATGAGAAAGATGTCCACTGTGTTTCATGGACTATGCAAAGGCATGGGACTCTGAGGATAATAACTATGGAAACCCTCGAGAAGCTTGGAGATTTCAGAATATTTCTTTGTGCTCTTGCAGAAGCTATCCATGGATCAAGAGGCAGTGGTTCTAACAGAATAAGAGAACATTTCACAGTTTAAAGTCAAGAAAGGTATGTGTCAGGGTTGTATCCCCTAACCATAGTTATTCAATCTATATGTTGAGCAGGTAATCAAAGAAACTGCATTTGATCAAGGAGAATATGGCTTCAGAATTGGAGGAAAGATTATTAACAATGTGTGCTATGCAAATGATACAATCTTGCTTGCTGAAAATGAGGAGAACTTGAAGCACTTGCTGATGAAGATCAAGGATGGAAGGCTTTGACAACCCAATGAAAAGAAAAACCCAAATCCCAATAACTGGAACAATATGTAACCTCATGACAGATGGAGTACAGTGAACCCTTGTTTATCACGGTTAATCGGTTCTAGACCCTACCGTGATAAATGAAATTCCACGAAGTAGGATTCCTTATTTGTAAATCAAATATTTTCGTAAGTAGAGCATAGAGGACATGAAAAAACACCCTTTAGTCACCATTACACTCGTGTTACCCAATTTATTAAACGAAAAAGGGAAAATACAGTAAAACATTTTGGACGTTACAATTATCATTTATTATTTATTATATTATTT
>NW_022104341.1:22809191-22832059 GCF_000313985.2 Echinops telfairi
AGCTGATTCCAAGGGCTCAAGTAGAAAGCAAATGTTTTGAGAATGATGAGGGGAACAAATGTACAAATGTGCTTGGCACAATGGATGCATGTATGGATTTTGATAAGAGTTGTATGAGTCCCCAAGAAAATGATTTAAAAAAATAAAGCGTTGAAAAGCAAAGAGGTTACTTTGAGGACTAAAGTGTGCCTGACCCAAGCCATGGTGCTTTTAACATTTTCACACATGCTTGTGAAAGTTGGGACATTGAATAAAGAAACAGAAAAAGAATTGATGCTTTTGAATTGTGGTCCCTGAGAAGAATGCTGAAAATACTATGGACAGCTGACAGAAGAAGTATGGCCAAAGTGCTCTTTAGAGGCAAGGGATGTGAGACTTTGCATAACATACTTTGGACATGTTTCCAGGAGAGAGACCAGTCCCTGAAGAACATCATGTTTGGAAATAGAGGGACAGCAAAAAAATCAATCAATCAATCAAAAGGCCTTAAAGATTGATTCACACCGTGGCTGGCACAATGGCCTCAACTCGCAAAATTATGAGGATGGTGCAGAACAGGGCAGTGCTTCGTTCTGTTGTGCATAAGATCACGAGGGGATTGGAACTGACTGGAAGGCACCTAATCACAGCAACATAGGAATGTGAATGTTAGATCTTGAATCAGGAAGCCCAAAGAAGAATGGAAGCATTTGAATTCTGTTACTGGAAGAATATGGAACATACCATGGATCAATAGAACAAACACATTTGTCCTGGAGGAAGAACAGACAGATTGCTTCTTGGAAGCAAGAGCAGAGCGACTTGGTCTCATGTGCTTTGGACATGCTACAAGGAGAGACTAGTCCCTGGAAGAGAACATCATTCTTGGTAAAGTCGAGGAGCAGAAAAAGAGAGAAAGATTGGATATGATGGATTGACAAAGTGACTGCAACAATGGGCTCAGGCCTGTGAGGATGTATAGTGCAGGTCTGAGTAGAGTTTTGACCTACTATATGTAGAGTTACTATACATGGATGACTAGAAAGCACTGAATATAAATAACAACAAAGCACGGTGGGAGGTGAGGGCTACAGGAACATATCTACCATCTTCAGAAACTCTCCTATATCCTTACCTGGCAAGACACCTGTTATATACTGGCTAGTCATGCATCTCTCATGTTCTTCTTCCTTCTTACTCCCTCGGCAAGATAAATATCCATTGTCTTTCACTTTGTTTTCCTTTTCCAAACTCTCTCATCCTTCCCAAGCAATTCTCAGAAAGCTCAATCACTTGTTTATAGTACTAACTTTCAAAATGTCTTACCACCAATGCTACCCAGTCCAGTAGCTGCATACACGTAGCCTGAACTAGACCAGTCCTCTACACATGCTTCATACCACCCATAACATCTACCCAGTTGTGCCTATCATTTCATACCCAAGCTTAAATTAGAGAAATCTTAAATTAGAGAAAGCCTTGGTATTTTCCCTGTGATATGACTGAGTTGGTTATTTAAAAGGTCTAGTGGTTTATTTCTGAGCTGTCCCCAGGCAACAGAGTACTTTCTAAAATAACTCCATAAATAGAATAACCAGCTCGCTCTGTAATTTGGTTCTCAAACTACAATTTGGCTTTGCCATTGCTTGGCAAGGGTACTATTACCTCTCATTAAATTCTGGGTCATATTCCAAAGTGAATATTCCAAACATCCCCTCAGTCCTTGAACTATAAAGTTTCTCTCCAAATATTCCCCAACATTTCCACCTGATTCAGTGTTGCCTGGTTGATTACCTTGTGTTTCATATATCAGGAATTTTACATGTGGGAACCTCCTTTAATTTCAGCATACACTGTACTTGATTTCCATCAATTATTCTCTTCCAAGGATCACATTCCATCTCTACAATTGTATTTGTTGCTATATGCACTTAGGAAAATGTCTTTACTGTTTGGGGTTTGATTTTTATATTACTAAAATGCAAATACTGTATAGTGTTCTGTTTCCTGTGAGATCAACAATTCTAACCCATCAGGTGTTCCTTGGGAGAACGAGGAGGCTTTGAGCTCCTGCAAAGATTTTCAGCCTTGGAAACACAAAAGAGTTAGTTCGACTCTGTGTTTACGGGTTGCTATGAGTCAGAATTAATTTGATTCTTCCCCCACAATATGGGAAACAAAGGCTGGACTGGCCAGTAAGACAAGCACTACATTTAGCCACAAATATTAGCTCGTAAACTACGTGTAACCACAATGGTAGCTCATGACCCACATTGAGCTACTCAGAATCCACCTGATGAATGTACCCAGAAAAATCTCATAGTCATCTCTGGGATTACTTGCTACAAGGAACATGTAAACCTGGAATTTCCAGGGTTATTTTTGCCACCTAAAAAGGAGAACAAGCATAAAGATGAAGTGGAAATTGAAGAAGGTAAAGCTGAGTCGCCGAAGAACACCTAGAGTGCTCTCCGGCAGGACTGCCGGGTGTTATGTAGCGATGCAGTTTCGTTTTCCTTATGTTAGGGTGAATTGGGTTGATAGCCAATGCAACCAAGTCCCCATGCAGCCAAGACTCAGCATGTGGGCTACCACACGGTGTGGGCAATGCCCTTCTCCACATTCTCAGAGAAAGAAACGTCCTTCTCTAAAGAACTAGGCTTTCTCTCTCTACACACAATCTCAGTTTAACTTCCCTTCAAGGGCATTATTCCCACACTTAGCCTGCTCCTCGCCATCTTAAATTGCTCCTTTTTGCTCTGCTTACTTAATTACTGCTTTTAGTATACTCCAAAATCAAAATCCATTATTCATGTTTCTTTACAATTTGTTAGTTTATAAAGCACGTGCATATGCAATTAATTCTTTGAGATCACTCCCTTTTCCCCAGCTCTTTTTTCATCAAAGCATCTGTCTTCTCTCTGCTAATTCTCATGCAGACCACCACATCTCGAGCATTGTAATCATCTAGTAAGAAGTATTTGACCTGCAGATTCTGCCACGAAATCAATTTCTTAAATGCCCTGTTCTGCAGGTCTCTTCTCTATTGATGAGCCCCACACATTCCAGGTAGTTTTCAAATAAAACCCACTTTGTTATTCCTATCAATCCATCTTGTCTGCCAGGAGTTACCACTTCATTTGCTCAACTTTATCTTGGTGTCAGATAGTCTTTGAATAAGATCTAAGTCCTAACTATTATGAGCGATGCAACCTTGGTCAATTAGTTTCCCTTCTGTAAGACTCTGCCCCCACAATGCAACAACCTTAGGACTTTCTCTAAGATCCTTACTCATACTCCTCTCATTTCCTTTGCTTATTTGTAAAAAGATGTCTATTGTTGCTAGGTGCCATTGATTCGTTCTGACACACAGAGGCCCCGTATGCAACCTAAGGAAATGCTGTCCAGTCCTGCGCCATCCTCACAATACCACAAAACTCGCCCATTTGTGTGTGCCATTTTTAAATGTTTTTAGTTAAATTTACAGTTTTGAGACATCACCATCATCCAGTTTTAGAATGTTTTTATCACCTATCAAGAGCTTTTGTAACCTTTTATAATAATCCCCATTTATGTCTATCTCCAGAGATTTTCCCTTCCTGAGTATTTCATGTTCCTTGGTGCCTTTTTTTTCTCACTTAGCATAAAATACCAGATTGTACATGTAGGTGTGCCTCAAACACAATTTCTCCCTTCCTTGCTGTGGAATTATTTCTTTCAGAATAATTAATAGAAGACTGGTCCCAAGGAGTTGGAAATGACCCCACTTCTACCCTACAAATCAGGCTAGACCAGCTCATGTACACTGGTACAGATAAGAGCTCTCAACACAGAAAATCCCAGACAGATTAAATCCCTCAGGAACAGTAATGGGAGTAGTGATACCATGAGGGTAAGGGAAAGGTGGTGGAAGAAGGGTGAGAAAGGAGGAACCCATAGCAATGATTGACTTATAACCACCACCCAACTCCCAGGGGGGACGAACAAAAGAAACATGAGTGAAGGAAGACAGTGGACAGTGTAAGATATGAAAATAATAATAATTTATAATTTTTCTAGGGTTCATGAAAAATTATAATTTATAATTTTTCAAGGCTGGGAGGCTGGAGAAAGGAGGGAAAATAGAGGAACTGATACCAAGGACTCAAGTATTAAAAAAATTTTTTGAAAATGATGAGGACAACATATGTACAAATGTGCTTAGTACAATTGATGTATGGATTTTTATAAGAGCTGTAAGAGCCTCCAATAAAATGATTTATTAAAAAAAAAGTTGGGTGGACTTCAAGAATGACCCCCCCCAAAATGTTCAACTCTTTCAAGATATTATTCTGTTCCATTCTTTCCCCCACCCCCACCTCCACTCCCTACTCTACCCTTGAAATTCCCTCATGTCCCTGGTACTACATCCCACAAAAACTCACAAAACTTTAAGGGAATGTCTCAGGTGATTGTGGGTTCTATTCAGTTTCAAATCCAAGGTCAGGCACAGGTGAGCCAAATGCAGGGTCCAGAGTCAGAAGTCAAAAATGTCCAAAAGTCAAAACACATCTTTTTTGCTTCTACCAAAGCTCAGCCAAGAAGTTGAGGTATGGCTTTTATTAAGGTGTAGTTTTTGTCTTTTAGTCGAACATACTCCCAAGGAACACACTGGATGGTGTCTTAAGTCACATCCTCTAGTAAAGTTGTCTTAGAGATGCCCCCAAGTAAGAAAGGGTGTGACTTGATTCAAACCTTCTTCTACTTAAACCCGGTATTAATGCCACCCAAATTCTATCTGATAATGTTTCCATTTGGTCCACAAGGTTTTCCGTGCCTAATTTTTCAGAAGTGGACAATCTATTCCTACTTTGTAGTCTCTTCTTAGTCTATAAGCTCTGCTGAAACATGTCAACCGTCGGTGAACTTGCTAGCATTTGAAATATTGGTAACATATCTTCCAGCATCAAAGCAACACACAAGCTACCAGAGTAAACAAACTGACAGACAAGTGGTTGCTTGTGTGTTACTGTGATACTTGTCAAGAGAAAGAAAAATTCTTTATGGTTACATACAATTTGAGAACAAAATAAATAATCCTTGAAAAATAACAAATTAAGACATTCCTATTTAATCTTGCTTGGATCCACAATCAATGCTCATGGAAGCAGAAGTCAAGAGAGCAACAGAGTCATTGGATCAGGTGCACCTGGAAGACCTCTTCAACTGTTGAAAACCAAAGAGGTTGCTTTGAGGAATCAGGTGAGCCTGATCCAAGCCAGGATATTTTCAATCACTTCATATTCATGTAAAAATTGGGCATTAAATAAGGAGACCAAAGAGAATAAATGCATTTTAATTATGGTGCTGATGAAGAATACTGAGGGCACGACGGACTGCCAAAGGAACAAACCGATCTGTCGTGGAAGAGGTACAGTCAGAATGTTCCATAGAGGCAAGGATGCTGAGGCCTCAGCTCGTATTTGTGGACATGTTGTCAGGTGAGATCAGGTCCGGGGGAACGACGTCATGCTTCGTAGAGAAGCAGTGTAAAGGAGGACGAGCTCCCTGTATTGCCACAGTGATTATGCAGATGGGATCAGACATAAGAACCATTGTGAGGCTGGCACAGGACCAGATAGTGTTTCTTTCTGTTGTACTTGAGGTCACTATGAATCAGAAGCAACTGGATCGCACTTACCACACCACCAATCCTGTCCGTTAGTAGAGAGTGCCCTCCAGGGTGGGATTATAGCAACAACTATAGCATTTAGAATTATAGTGCATCACATGAGGCTGGATGGCTAGAAAACCCATATGATTGACTACAACTCACTTCCCACCTCCCCAAATCCTTCATTATTAGGGTCATTGCCAATGTTGTTTTTCTGAGGGAAAATTGAAGACACATCCCTTTTACAATATTACTCTAGATTCATTCCACAATTTCTCTCTTCATGACTCTAATTCCTCAGAGGATCCTCTAGGTTTGAGTTCTTCCATAGTAGCTCTGCACTAATACTGTATTATTCTTGTCAAGATGAAGAAAAGCTCTTTATGGTTAGATGCATTTGAGAACAAAATAAATATTCCTTGAAATATAACGAATTATATATTCCTATTCATATTTCTCCATACCCCAAACAATCTACACAAGAATGAGCCATGTACTGAGAGAAGCTCACCTTAAGGGAGAATTTGATCTAGCTGCAGAAGGGGATCATCTTGACACCTGACATACTGATTTGGAGATTTTTGAGCCAGAGTAGCTGCTGATTGACTGGACATATCCCACTGCTCTCAGCGAGCCAGTCCTTTCCTAACACTGCTTTCCCCACAAATCCCCAGATTTAGGGCCTTTCAAATTTCTGTGTTCGCGGTCTTTGTCCCCACCCTAGTGCACAGCCACTCTCTTAGATGTAGTAGATGCTAAATCAATAAATAGCCATCGAATTGATGAGTGAATGAGCCCATGAGTGAGTTCTGGACTTTGGGTGAGCAGGTGGGATGTGGCCACAGCAATCTCAGAGGTAGCAGTCAGGTATCTTCCGTGAGGCATTCCAGTTTGCATAGTATAAACGCCAAGGAAGGAGCCGCAGTGATTGCACCTTAATCTGTTAGATACACAGAAAGAAATATAAGACTTTACCCACGGAGACCTTGCTGGAAAAGTACAGACCCAGACCAAAATCAAACGAAGATCAAACCTTCTTTACATCTAAGAACTTTTTACAGCTATGAAAGCCTCTTACTGTCCCAGGCTAACACACTCATGATGCGGGGTACTGTTTAAATGTCACTTTCTTTGGAAAGCATTCCCTGGCATCCTAGGTTTGATGAAATTCCTTTCAGCTCATCATACTTATCATATTTTATCATGAGAGTTAGCCCTTCTCCAACTCTATATTGAATACCTACTGTGCACCAGATACTCTTGTAAGGGCTAGTGATACAGTAGTGAACAAAAGAACAAAATTCCTGGTACTCCGTGAACTTACGGTCCAGTGGTTCCCAGGTCATTACATCTTCCTGTTTCATTGTCTATATTCTAAACTCCAGAAGGTCAGAAATCAATTTGGCTATACCTATAATATCAAGACAAGGCCTAACACTTCGTCATTAATGCCTATATATTAAATTAAGGGAGGAATAAGTTACCATTGTTAATCATATTGTTACCTTATTTGAGCTTCACAATTGACCTGAGAAGAACATATACACCTACCCATTAATCAATAGATTCCGTAGCTCTAATTTAGAGAAGTCCATTAAGTTATCCAAAGTCACAAAGCACAATGAATGGCCTGGTGGTCTAGTGGTTAGAACTGCTGAGGGGTAAGCAGTTGCAAACCACCAGGTGCTCCTTAGAAGAAAGATTAGGCTGTCTACGCCTATAAGAGTTAGAGTCCCGGAGACCCCCAGGGCAGTTCTCCTCTGTGCTTTAGGGTGGCTGTGAGTCTCCATAGACTGAATGGTGGTGGATATTTAATCCCAGACCCATGTTCTTTCCTTTCCCTCCTATGCCACTTAAGGAAAGGGACAATATAAGAAAAGTCATTAGGATACAGGTCCAATCTAACTGGATCTATTTGGACCAGATTAAAGATTCCCATGTTAATGAGCACAACTCAAGTGAATTTGAAGTCCTAGCAGCTTAAAAGCTAGGATGGCAAGACTTTGTCTCATACTTTGGACCTGTAACCGGCAGAAATCTGTGCCTGGAAAGGGGCATCGTGCTTGGTAAAGCAGAGGGGTCCGTTAAAAAGAGGAAGGCTCGGGAAAAAATGTCTTGGTGCACTGACTACAGTAATGACTCATTCATATCAATTATGAAGATGGGGCCAGATGGGGCCATGCTCCGCTCTATTCTATACCAGGTTACTGTGCGTCAGAGTCAACTCAACAGGGCCTAACACCGACAGGGTGGAAAGGGATAAGATGCTCATTTTAGAATCTGTGACAGAAGAACGTGACAGCTATCTCGAGAACAACCAGTCAAACAGCATCTCAAACACTCATTCACCAATGTCTTCCTAAACAAGTTTATTTCCCCCCAAATGTTCTAGCTTCTACAGTCTCAAGAATGAAAATGACAAACAAAAACCAACAACATTGTTTGCTACAAACCTGAAAATCCTGGGGTGATGCGACACCAACAATATAGTTTAATAATTTGCCATCTTACAGTGTTTCTAATGATGGCATATGTCTAAATCTCCTTTCCCCCAAACCTGCATGGTCCCCACAAGCGTAAATTCCTTGACGCTCCACAGGCAGGACCCCACAGAATGCGGCACTGTAGACCCAGCGCCGAGCCTAAGGAATGAACATCAATTTAAAAATTCTGGTCCGGGGCTGACGGTTTCCCCTGTCAAATTGGGCCTCCAAGATTTTATCCTGCTCATCCATGTCATGGAGAACAGCGCCAGCTTTTATGATGTTTCCAGATCATTCCAGAAACATCAGTGGCTATTCATCTCCTCCCATAATAGGGAAAAACGGAGATTACATTTAAAAATTAGATCTGCTCCATTTAGGGCATTTCTGTCAGAAAATGTGCCAAAATTCACACGAATGGTAGGAAGAATCTGTGCCTGAGAGAGAGAGAGAGAGAGAGCAAAAGAAGGCACGTGTGCGCGCACTGGTGGGCGGGTGCGTTTCCACAGACGCCCCTCAGCTCTGGGGGGGCTCACAGCCCGTGCCATGGAAACAGTGGTTACCATGGAAAGAAGGCGCTATTGTGACGAGCTGAAGAAATGCCTATGTAAAATCATCTTACCATGTAAGCCTTACACTTTCCTGCATTAAAAAAATATATACGACAGGATTAGAGCTCAGTCCTCTGGGGAGTCCCAGTCCTCTCCATGATCTTCCGAAACAATCAGGGAATCGAGATGATGAAGTGCAGGGCTCTGTGTACCTTGCTAAAGGGCTTGACAAGCAGTTAGGTAGAGAAATTGCCAACATCATTTATCTATGGACTACACTGCACGCTACTAAATATGTTTCTGTTAAAGCCCACAAAGTATTACAAATGAAGAGAAAACATGGACAAAATTAACTTAAAGCGAATGGTTTCCCAACTTAACGGGAATCAGAATTGATGTGTTTCATCTAACTTATCTGTTAATAGGCTTTCTTGATGCCCTCGTGTTACCATAATCTCCAAAGTACTGGACGAACCAGTACATTTGTTTATCGTTATCACTCTTTGCTTACTAAAGAACTTGCTTTTATTAAAGAGATCAATCACCTGCACGCCGTTTAATAGTTTGTGCAGAATATACAAGGTAAAAAAAGACAGAGAGGGAGAGAAAAGGGGCAAAGGGCGAGAGTCGTGTTTTGACAAAGCCCCCAAAGCATTAAAGGGGCAGGAAAATAAGCTTTCATTTAAAATATATATGTTTTGTGTGTATGTATAGATGTGTGTTGGAGATATAGATATATTTCTTAGTGGAGGGGGAGTAATACCAAAACTAGGCATCAAAACAATTTAAAATGAGAAAGTAGAGACTTAAAAGCAATCAGGGCCTCTGTCTCAATTTTCCTGTTTGCTTTAGTAAACAGTTGAACGATGGTAAATGGAGAGATGATGGTAAATGGAGAGATGGACGGAGTCCGTTACGTGCGGGACCACACGGGCTCCTCTCAATGACTCACAAGGAAAGGCCAGCCATTTGTGTCTCGAGTTCAACCATGAAACCAAAGACCCACCCTTGCTTGATGAGAATGTGGCCCCCCAAGACCCTGATTCCAATCTCAGGCCGGAGGCAATATGGGAAAGGGGGCACCGGCGCTCACTGCCAGCATCCTGATATCCCAGGGATGAAGCTCCCGCGGCAGCTTGTTCCTGACACTGTTCCGACCCACTGTGAAAACAACCCTCTCCACAGCCTCTCACTGCAAGAAGCATAATATCGTACTTTATCGAGTCTTTGGGGATTAAAATTATTGATTAAAATTTTCATTGGAAGCTTTTCTTAAAAGACAAATTC
This sequence comes from Echinops telfairi, assembly GCF_000313985.2. Taxonomy (NCBI): domain Eukaryota; kingdom Metazoa; phylum Chordata; class Mammalia; order Afrosoricida; family Tenrecidae; genus Echinops; species Echinops telfairi. Next base: position 22,819,145 of record NW_022104341.1, read on the forward strand.
TTCCCAGACCTCTTCTTTCTACTCCATTGCAAGTCAGCTACTTTTCTTGCCAAAATGCAGGAAAGCAATTAGGCTCAAGGGTTTTATAAGCTGCACCAGTTCAGGGCAAATCTATTGAACTTTGCAGAGAAATTCTTATTCATTCACTGTGAAAATGTTTAATGGTTTTATTCCCTTTCTTGATAAACACCTAGTTTTAGAAACCCGTGTAACAGGTGTGCCACAGTCTTTAAGGAGAGGCTGTTCTAATTAAGGGTGATGGTGTTAAACAGGAAGGCAATAGACATATTCTTTAAGAGAGGCAATTTCAAGCTCAAACACCCATTGCAGAGCACTACCACTAAAAGACAAGAACAGTGTGCTGCAGTAGTGATGGCTAAGAGGAATTATAGTCAATCCAGCCTCCCCCCCCCCACCTTCGGCTGGTCCCACTTAATGGGAAACTCATACTTGGCCTTTACTGTTATGTAAACTGACCCCCATACCCTCCAAATGCTTAAACTGTAATCGCAACAAATTCTTCATCACCATTGTCTTTATTGGGGCACATGCAGCTTTTAAATCATCATCTTGCCTAAAGTAAGGCTAAATACGAATCCCGTGGCACCTGTTCCGACTTGCCTACAAATTTGACTTTAAAAAGAAACACTTAGGAACATTTGTAACCCAGCAACTGGCTGTTTGAAGGTGACCTGCAAAGAACCTCACAGGTTTTGAGAATGAGGGAGGAGAAGAAAGGAGCGGAGTCTCCATCTTCTATCAGCTGTTCCTGTTGCTGGTGATTACAGCCATATTTCACAGAGAACATATGGCCTTGTTCGTAGCCACCAGGCTGCGTTTCACAGCGCTACCACACCATGTGTCCACCAACTAGCCTCCCTGATTGCAGTTAATTAGAGAGGAAGTGGGAGGCAGTCTCTAAGTAGCATTAAGGCACAAAGTTCCCAGGCCTATTTGTGAGATGAAGGTACAGGAGAGAGACCAATATTAAAACCGTAATGAGTCAAGAGAAGCAAATATTTGCAGCAGTCTCTTCCTAACCGATGAGACCCAATAAAGCAACAACAACGAAAGGAAGAACAAGAAAGCAATTGAACACAAAGAAGGGAGAGCAGCACAATACATCTGCAAGGTGTTACTTGGGAAACCAGTAGAAATAAGAAAATGCTTAAAACTCCCTAAAGTGCCATTTCAGGGGAAAGAATCCAAATCAAAAATGCCGTCACAACATCTCCAAGAGTCACTTCAAAGTTAGCAAATCTAAGATGCTGTGTATTTGATATAAAATTCTATAGAGGCCAATTAAATGTCATTGAATATATGCTCAAGTCCAATATTACGGTCCAATAATGCTGTTCTTTCTTCTGTTCAATTCCCACATAAAATGCAGAGGAGCATATGTCACCAGGTAAGTGCTTAGTATGATTTAAGGGCCTCAGCTTTTCCAAATCCCCCCCTTAGAGTTTGGTACATTTCCTCCCAATGTCCCTCGAAATAGGGAATTGGCCACCGAGGTTCCACAAGAAGTGAACTGGGCTCACATTTACACGGAGGGTGGATCTAGTCGCTCTCTTTCTCCTGCGGGTGACAAGCATCCTCTCCAAAGGGCTGCTGGTGGTGGTGCTGGTGCTGATGCTTGCAGTGGAGGTGGTGTTGTGTGTGTGTGTGTGTGTGTGTGTGTGTGCCATTCCATCTATTACAGACACTTCTTCCTTCAGGCTCTTTTGAAAGTCTGGGAACACGTATACCAGTAATTGTCTCATTTTTTTTTTCTATTTCTCGACTCTGCTGAGACTGGACTGTAATGACATTAGATAGGCCGCATGATGGCAATTTAATGGCCTGAGCTCAATCCACAGGTACATCATTGTGGTCGCCTTGGGATCTGTTCCCATTGCTGTGACATGACAGAAAATGCCAGCAGAGTCAGAATGTATGCCCCTCTGCAGTGGGGGGGAAAGCATATCGGTGAGTGTAGACCACACTGAGTCAGAGAACCCAGAGCTGGCCCAGCAGCTGCGAAGTGGCCCTGACCACCTCCCCACGCTGCCCTCCCCTATGCTGTGAGCACTGTACTCACCAGCACTCATTATTCAGGTCTCCATGGGGCACTGGGGCCACAGGGACAAGAGAGCACCTCCAGGCCTGGCTCTCAAGTGGCTTATTGTTTCTTAGGAAAGAGGCATAAACATTTGAATAAATGAAGGCACTAAAATAGAGACACTGGAATAAGCTCATGTAGGAAATATAATGGTAGTCCATGATAGCAATGGAGCTGAGCTGCCTTTAACAATTCAATATGGTTGTATGGGGATGTAGGGAGGAAGAATTTAAGGAATTTAAGAGACCAAGAGTAAATAGTAAAAAGAAAGGACAGGGAATATTTCTGAAGGCCCATGTGAATAGTTGGGCTGAATCTGGACACCTTCGAAGAACAAATACATAAAACAAATTTAGAAATTCTGAGCACATTGAGAAGAAAAAACTATGTATACATTCAAAGCATTATAGTTTTCCGACAATTGGCTAAGCATAGAATCCACAACCACAATGAATGCGCTCATTTCTTAGCAAGCCCACATCATAATACTCCATTTAATCAGGAAATTGTGCAAGAGTGGTAATCACTTTTAGGCTTTTTAGACTCAGAAGAGATAACTTGTGTGTACATACACACGTAAATAAATATAAGACATTACACCTATACATGCACATAGATAGGATCCTTGGGTGAAGCTCATGGTCAAGTGCTCAACTCAAGAGTCAGTTGTTCAAATCTACCCAGAGGAGCCTTGGGAGAAAAGCCTGGTGATCTGCTTCTGAAAAGGTCAGAGACTTGAAACTCTCTGGCGCATCATTCTGCTCTGAAAGACATAGGGTTGCTATGACTTGGAATCAATTCAAGGGCATTTGTTTGTTGGAGTTTGCATTTGTATGCACACACTTATTTAAATGATAAACTTTTATAGCATCTAGAGTACCATGCAGACCTCAGTAGACGTTCTGGTTGTATTGCTATAAGTCTCTCTCTCTCTCTCTCTCTCTCTCTCTCTCTCTCTCTCTGTGTGTGTGTGTGTGTAAGGATGAACTGGTGAGATGCAGCCGACCGCATGTAGCATGTCCGTTTTCATTGGTCCAGTGGAAGAGATGAGTTGTTAAACTGCAACAGCATGGTTTCCAATGTCTGAAGTCTGTACTATCTGGTTTACAAAAGAATGTTTCCAGACTCCTGCTCTAAAATCTTCACTATGATATCAATCTATCTTTCCAAAAGGATTGTTGCATAAAATCCATTGCTAGGAAAGTGGATGCTATGATCCATAGAAAGCACCACATTATTACCCTCTTACAGATGTATAACACGCCCAGCTCAAAAACACTCACCGCAGTGGAGAGACGTCCCTAACTGCTTTTCGTGAACATATATTAACAACTATGGCAGATGTGGTGGACTGGCCCCCCAAGAGCCACTTACAGCCCATTGTGCCTCTCTATCTTAGTGAACCTGGGACATCAGACATTTTAGAGCATGGCCTTCCTTGTGTCTATCCTTAGCTGTGGCCCACAGGTACAGGGGTTAAGAGATGGACCCTCCTGAGGGAGCTATCCTTCCAGAATGAACAAGCAAACCCTCGCTGTGACAAAGTCCGCTTTACAGAAGTCATTGTCCTTCCCGTACTTCTTGGTCAGAAATTAATGGTGTTGCCATCGTCTTGTGATTATAAAGCTTGTGAGCAAAATCAAAATTATACAAGCATACCTAGCCTTATGGTACTTCACTCTAGTATACTTTGCTAACATCATATTTTTTTACAAAATGGAGTTTTGAGGTAATCACCTGTCAAGAGAATCTATCGGTGTCAGTTTTCCAAGAGTCCTTTCTCACTTCATGTCTTTGTGTCACATGTTGATCAAGTCTCGATTACTTCCATCTTTCTCATAATGCTTATTGCACATTTAATAGACTACAGTCTGTTGTAAAGGTAACTTTCATATGGACCCAGAAACCAAAAACGGTGTGACTTGCTTTATGGCCATGTTCACTGTAGGGCAGTGGGATGGAACTGAATCCTGAGAAGGCCAAATGCTTAGCGAGGGCAGCAAAAAGATGTCAAAAGCCCAGGTCTCTGACTGCTTCACAGAAACTCCCTAGCTCAAAATCACCTTCCTCTGAACTTCACGCCTTCTATTCACAGCATTGTAGTAAGGAAGGAATTCTCATACTTTAATGTGTATGTGAATCACCAGAGATTTGTTAAAATGTCCCTCTGATTTCAGCAGATTTGTTAAAATGTCCCTCTGATTTCAGTAGGGCTCAAGTTTCTAAATTTTGAACCAAGTCACATGAGATGGAGATTCTGGTCCAAGCAAGGCAATTGGGTGTCCCATTATCTGTAGAGAAACACAATCATAATGGACAGATCTTCTTAAATTCTTCTTCCATGGAACACTGACAACTTATGAGACTCCTCAGCATCCTCTTTTACTGAAAACCATTTAGGAGGATTCTTGGGGATCTCATCTGGGTGTCTTTCAAGCATCATTTCTCATATGATGTGTTTCTTATTAGGGCCCACATGGGCAGGGTCAAACCTACAGTGAGTCAATGTGAAAACTAAGTGAAAAAACATTTCACAAGTTCTCCGGTAGAGCTATGACTGATAAAGATTTTATTATTTTAACAACATAGATGGTAAATTTCTTAATGACTGTCTCATTGTCTTATTTACAGGTAAGGAATCTAACTAAGTCCAACAAAAGTCACACGGAGAATAGGAAGGGCATAACTGGGTAAAATTGATTTTGCCTGAGTGTCCAAGCCTCAGAGGAGTTCCTGAGCGGTGTAAATAGTCAATGCTCTTGAATGGTGTGGTGAAGTGAAACTTCTTAATATGGCTCTTCTAGCCATGTCTCTGCTACTCCCATCAAATGATTGGGTGGGACCACGCAAATAGGGAGTGTGAAACTTTCAGAGAGGGGCATTGGTCAGTTTTCATTACCATCCCACTGCCTATAAGAAAGAGCCATCTCCGAAGCAGGAACAGAGAGAACTCCTGAAACCTTCAAGGAAGAAGAGGCACCAGTGGAGCACATTGGGATTCCTGCATGAAGCAGTTGGGGCAGCAGATGCTAGGCCACGCTGAGACCAGGGGCTGAGGCAAGGAGACTATGAAGAGGATGGCAGAGGAGCAGCATGGAGATTATGAGGTTGTGAGGCAGAGCAGTGGGCAGAAACAGAAGCCAAGGAAATGTGTAGCTGAGAGGCTGACGATCAGAGAGAGAGATGTGGTGCTGGCTGAGGATAGGTGTTTCTGTGGACCAATGACTATATCTTCAATGTTTTCGGATCCTGACTTGTGGTTAAAGTTTTAACTTTCCTAATAAACCCCCATAATCAGGATTATTGTCTGTTAGTTCACTGTGGACATTACAGCAGAATACCAAACCCAGAACAGAAGTAGAGAATTGTGGGAGGAATGGTTGGTGCAGAATATGGTCAAAAAAGGATGGAGAGTGGAGGCTTGTCTGACTCTACCTGGTGGCAATAAGTTTTGGGCTGAGGAGCGGGTTCCCCTTTTCCCTAGTGTGGCCAGAGGAGATCACCCTCTGCTATTTTTCATATGCCAACAGAGGATGATTTAAAGGACAATTTAAATCTCCAATAAGCATCTCAGAAGAAAAGCCTGAGCAAAATGGTAATTCTGTTCTGAAAAACCAGCTATTAAAACCTTATGGATCAGGAGGTCAGTCATGAATTGGAATCAACTTGATAACTAACAACAATTTCATTAATTCATTTGCTCATTAGAGATTTATTGAACACTTACTGTATGCCAACCACCACGGTCGGTGTTGTTAGATGCTGCCAAGTCGGTGCTGAATCATAGTGTCCTATGTGCAGCATAATCAAACACTGTTCAGCCCTGTCTTACACCATCCTCACAATCATAGCTACATTTTGAGCCCACTGTTGCAGCCATTGTGCCAATCCATCTAGTTGAGTTTCCTTTTCACTGACCCTTAACCTTACCTAGCATAATATCCTTTTGCAATGATTGCTCCCTTCTTATACCATGTCCAAAGTACCGATGTGAAGTCTTACCAGTCTCACTTCTAGTGAGAATTCTGGTTATCCGTCTTCCAACACAGATATGCTTATTCTTCTGGAAGTCCATGGTATAATTCAAGGACATCGGTTCTTATATACTCAAGATCCCTTCTATCGAGCCATTTCTGAATCTTGATGACCCTATATTGACCCTATTCGTCTTAGGCCATCCTTATTCATTATCTACTTTTCACATGTGAATGAGGTGACTTAAAATACCGTCACTTGAGTCTACTGAGGAAATCGTCAGAGACGCTGGATTAAGTGTGCAGCATCCGGATGGCAGGAAGACTTATTAACAGCCTGCAGTGTGCAGATGATGCAACCTTTCATGCTGAAAGTGAGGAGGCATTGAAGCATTTGCTGATGGAGATCAATAATTGTAGCCATCAAAAGAGATTACAATTCAGTGTGAAGGAGACCAAAATTCTCACAACTGGACCAATAGGTAACATAATGATCAATGGAGAAAATGTTGAAGGATATTACCTTACTTGGATCCACCATCAACGCTCATAGAAGCAGCAGTTAAGACATCAAAAGTTGTTTGCATTGGGTAAATCTTCTGCACAAGACCTCTTTAGAGTATTGAAGAGCAAGGATATTACTTTAAGGACTAAGATGTGCCTGACCCAAGCCATGGTATTCTCCATTGCATCACATGCATGTGAAAGTTGGACATTGAATAAGGAAAACCATAGAAGAATCAATGCATTTACATTGTAGCGCTGGAAAAGAATACTGAAAGTACCATGGACTGCTAAAAGGACAAACTGATCTATATTGGACAAAGTAAGGCCAAAGAGAACTCCGTAGTGGCAAGGACAGGAAGCCTTGCCATTGTACATATTTTGACATATTGTCAGGAGAGACCAGTCCTGGGAGAAGGACACTATGTTTGGTAAAGGGGAGTGGCAACAAAGAAGAAGGCCCTCAGTGAGATGGATTGATCCAGTGGCTCCTACAGAAACGGGCTCAGGCATAGGAACAATGTTGAGGATGCAGCAGGAATGTGCAGTGGTTAGTTCTTTTGTGCACAGGGTTGCTATGAGGGAAGCCAACTTGCTGGCACCTAATAACAACATGGCTTAGGTCAGCTGCCACTGTAATCCTCAAGGTGATACCTCGATTTTTTAATACTTTAAAGAGATCATTTTGCAACAAAATTCCTCAAAGAATTGTCGTAGGCCCTAATTGAAGATAAACATGGCCTAGCCCTCTATCAAGTAGTAGCTCCCTCTTTAGCATAGAAAAACTTTTCAGAATTGCAGACTCCTCAATCATAGTGTGCCCCTTACATCACATGTGTTTGCTATAGTAGGAAATATCAAGGTTACATTTCCAAACGCTTCCCACTGCTATGTATATTAAGTGACAGCCATGTCAGCATTTCTCACTGTGATTAGCACAGAATGTTAGCAAACCTCCCGTCTATTTGGAGATAGAGATCTGAAAGAAGGCTTTCCTGGTTTCCTTCTCTCACAGATCAGTTCCTCTTGACCTCATTTGGGTTTGGGAGTTTCCAAATTTACATTTTTCATCTATGCACTTCCAACTGTGGTTTAACAATGGAGTACATGACCATATTGAGATCTTTCACAGATTCTTTATTAATTAATCCAATTTTTTAAAATTTTAGCGTTGTGAGCATTATCAGAGCACATTAAAAGTAGAGGGAATGTTGGAAGAGCTAACAATTGCTGAAATGTTCTAATTTTTTCTTTGTCATAATTGGTGCTAAAGAAGGAAAATGGGCTGTGGATTTTAAGTGCTATTTTAGAAAGGAAGAAGTTAACTTTTAAGTGTTTGGACACACAAAGGAAGGGTTCAGGGTCAGTCGGCAATAACTTTGTCTTGCTCATGCATTTGATTGCACCCGCGCCTGTGCTCCAGAAGTTAGCTTTTAACACAAGTACCGCTTATGCCTTCTGTGGCTCTCCATGCTCATTTGGTTTGTTAGGATCCTTTAATTAGTCAATGCCCAATTTCACTTTGAGTTTGTATAGTAATTCTGTTTCAAAGCTCAGGTAAGTAAGGTCAAATTTAAAAGGTGATTTCCTCAGAGCCATCAAACCAGGCCATGGCATTTCTTTTAAAATTGTTCATTGAAAACATTAAATCATTGTCCTCACCATTGATTCTAACACAATTTCTGCCAATGCCTATCCAACTTTTTAATGTGACACTAGATTAGGCACTTACCTACAGAGGTAGAAGTTGACCAGGCCAGGAATTATACCTTCTGGATTCTAGTCTTAGTTCATTAGGAACTCAGATACATCCTCATTTTCTGTGAAACTTCATTTTATGAGTAATTTAGGTAAATGTAGTAGAGTCAGTATGAGTTCTGGTAGTGCTGTTATGGAAGCACTGAACTGGTAGCCACAAGGTTGGCAGTTCAAATCCATTACTCCTTCCATGAAAGAAGAATGGATTTATCTGCTCCCCATAAAGACTTGTACCCTCAGAAGCCAATAGAGTATTTTTTGTAAGTTAGAAACAACTCCACAGCAGTATGTTAATGGAATAAATAATTCCACACGAAGATGTTTACATGTAGAAACTAAATGGCTCAGACAATAAATATTAACATCTTATCGGAAATGGTCGTTCAAGACACCTCAGTAGAAAGACCTGATGATCTACTTCAAAATAATCAACCGTGGAAAACTGTATGAAAGGAACACAGATATACTCTCATATGCCTAGGGTCACCATGAATCAAAAGCCATTCAATGGCAACATTTAAAAAAAAGGACATTTATATCCTAATCTCTGCAACCTATGAATATGGTGCCTTTCATGATAAAAAGACTTTGAAGATGTGATTAAATGAAGGTTCTTTACATGGAAAGATGATGCTGGATTATCCGCATGGGCCCCATAGAAACATAAACGTTCTTATACTAGAGACACAGCCAAATCAGATGCAGAAAAGGGTACGATGATGGAAGAAGGAGGTCAGAAGTGGAAAGAGAGGTGTCAGATTTGAAGATGCTAAACTACTGACGTTTGGTGGAGGATGAGCCACAAGCCAAGGAATGCCAGAGCCCTCAGGAAGCTGGAAAAGGCAAGAGAACACATCCTTACTGTAAAGTTTCTGGAGGTTGCGTGGCCTACTGACATTTTGATCTGGGTTTAATGAAACTTATTTTGAACTTCTAGCCTCCAAAACTGTAAAATAGTAAATATGCGCTGTTTCTAGCCACTAAGTTTATAGCAATTTGTTAGCGTATCAATAGGAAACTAATACAGTATAATAATATTTTTTCCACTTAGTCCCTAGGATTAATGTACTAAAGGGAAAACTAAGAGAACACACTGATTTTAATATCATCATGATTGAAATTAATTTTATAGCTATTTTAGGCACTTACTTCTAGATTCTATATGAATGGAGGAATTAATAAATAAAATTAGTTTCTTGTAGACCAAATTGTTTCACAAGTGAACAGTGAATCCAAGCAAAGGTTGTGTGCATATCTCAGTTCTACCATTTATAATGTACATAACCTCACTTAACTGCTGTGCACCTCCCCTATTAAAAATAAATCAAGTTCATTGACATTGAGTTGACTCCAACACATTGTGACCTGTTGCTGTTGTTAAGTATCATAGCGAGTCTATGTGCAACAGAAAACACTGCCTGGTACTGCACCATCCTCACAATTGTTATGTTCATGCTCGAAGTTGCAGCCACTACGTCAATTCATCTTGTCAAGGCTCTTCCTTAATTATTTCCTTTTCCAGGGACTGGTATTTCCTGATAACTATAGGTTGTGCAAATACTATACACACAACTATTAACACAAAACCATGCAGCAGTAAGGAAGAGACAAGCCAGTTATGGTGCAGTATAGCATCTATGAAACATACAACTTTCCTCTAGTTCTTTAATGCTTTCTCCTCCCCACCCCACTATCATGATCCGAATTCTACCTTACAAATCTAGCTAGACCAGAGCATGTACAAGGTACAAATAAAAGCTGGAAACACAGGGAATCCAGGACAGATAAGACCCTCAGGACCAATAATGAGTAGCGATACCAGGAAGGTAAGGTGAAGGTGGGCAAGAAAAGGAAAACTGATCATGGTGATCTACATATAACCCCCTCTGAGGAGGACAGACCAAAGAAAAGTGGGTGAAAGGAGACATCGGTCAGCATAAGTCATGAAAAAATAATAATAATTTAAAAATTATGAAGGATCCATAAGGGAGGGAATATGGGAGAGGGAGAGAAAAATTAAGGAGCTATACCAAGGGCTCGAGTAGAAAGAAAATGTTTTGAAAATGATGATGGTAACATATGTACAAATGTGTTCACACAATGTATGGATGGATGGATTGTGATAAAAGCTGTATAATCGCCCAATAAAATGATTTTTTTAAACTTCAGCAGTCCAAACCCACCCAATGGTGCTATGGAGAAAAGGTCTAATATCTGCTTCTGTATATTTTATCTTCAGAATATGTACCACATAGAGTGTTATGGAATGTAATTTGCTCGTATTATCATTCTCATGCCGTCCCCCAAAGAAAAATAGAGATGATAATTATAAAGAAACTGACAGTAAAAGGCAATAATAATGAAAACTAAAATGATAAGAGAAATATTTGATTTATGTCAGAACTAACATAGTACTGACCTTATAAACAAACCCTCACTCACAGTATCCAATAAATATTTATCAATGTTACCATTATCTCTTTAATCTTTATAACTCTTTGTTGAAGATGCATGATTAAATCCATTTTGTCAATTAAAAAATATATCAATATATCAAAAGGGCCTAAGTGAGCTATGGATCCATAGCTCACATTCAACTAATATTATATACTATCTGAGATTGAATTAGCTTAAATTATCCTAGAAGCCAGAGCCAACCAAGCCTAGTTTGATCTTTCACTAAAGCTTTTCACAACTGATCTGATGACTTTGGAAAAGTCTTTAACCACTCAGTGCTGTAATGATAAAATGGGCAAAATAACATTAGCACTTCAATGTGCAGAGAGGAAGGAGTCCTGATTACTAAAAACTAAAAGATTGATGGTTTACACGTGTAATACTCTACACCAAAGTGGGCACACCTTCTATGGCACTCCCATTGCAGCAGGCACCCTTGCACACCCTTTGCAGCACCCCAAGCCACCATAGGCCACACCACGATGGCTTCCTATGAGACCATCTGAGATAATTAAGGTTTATTGTGTCAACCTGGCTGATAAACACATGTGGGATTAATTGAAGGGCAAAGAGATAAATGGCTTGGCCAGCCATGCCTTTCTTATCTCTTGCTCTCTGATGGTCACACCAGGAAGCAGCTGCCTTACCCAGTTCCCTGCTTCACCTGGAAAGGCTCACTTCTGTGAGACATCCCTGGGGAGAAGTCACATGGACCTACCTGGATGCAGCCGTGGGTGCTGGAGCAGCCATGTGGAGACCCCTGCCAGCACTGAGATGCTTACATGCTCACTAGTTCAGTTTTCCTCCTGCAGTCAGCATCATTGCGTGTGCTTTGTGAGATTGAGAAGGATTTTGTAGATTGGTGTTGGGCATATGAGCTAATGTTGGACTTATTGGCTTGGACAGCACTAGGTTGGGATTATTTCTTAATGTACACTTACCCTTTATATAAAACTCTCTCTTATACATATGAGTTTCTGTGGATTTTTTCTCCAGTCTGCCCAGCTTAATGAATGAAAACCAAGCAATAATTCAAGAGGCCAAAAGAACCCCAGCTAGACAGAATCCCAAGAAGAAGTCATCATCCAATGAAGCACCATCCTCATTGGTCCATAAGTACCCAACCAGCATCCCCTGAGAGGACCCTCCAAACTGCCCTCCAAATAGCAGGTTGATTAGGGAAAGAGTGAAACCACAGGGGGATAAAGAGGTAGCCCAAACCCACAGTGCAATTAGCTGCAGGCAGTTCAAAGAAGCATGCCTACGAGGTGCTTTTCAAATCTCTGGAAAATGGCATGGGCTCCTCTAAAACAGCACAATGCAAAGAGTAATCAGCCCCAACACGCTTAACAAAAAAAACAGAGAAACAAAAGGCAAGGTCGGAAGAAGTCCTGAACCTAATTACATGCATAGAAGCAGCAGAACATTGATCCCCAACAGAAGGAAATCTTCAGAATGCTTCTTGGAGTCATAGAGGAAATGAGGGAAACTATACAGGAAAAGGATGAAATGATAGAGGAGATAAAGGCCACACACCAAAGATAAATACAAGACCTAAGTGATGAGCTAACAAAAGCCAGTAACAAATTCACAGACATCACCAAATGACTTGAGGAGGCAGAGAACTTCAACAGTGACCTAGAGGACAACCAGGCAGACTTCACCAAATGGGAAAGGCAGTCAAATAAGATCATCAGAGAAGCTGAAAAAAATCTGAGAGCCATGTCTGATGCTATGAATAGGAACAACATTAGAATTATTGGACAACCTGAACAAGACTCAACAAAGAAGCCAACAGCCAAAATAGCAAGGCAATTCTTAGGGGAAAACTTCCCCAGCTTAATGAATGAAAACCAAGCAATAATTCAAGAGGCCAAAAGAACCCCAGCTAGACAGAATCCCAAGAAGAAGTCACCACGGCATATAATAAACTAACCAACTTTGAGGAAAAGGAAAAAATCATGAGAGGAGCTAGGGAAAAACAAGCAGTAACATATAAATATACCCAAATAAGAATATGCTCAGAACCGGAGTGGAGATCCAAAGCCCATTAGTAGGCCACTGGAGATCCCCTTGCAGAGGGGTCTCGGGGAGGAGATGAGCCAGTCAGGGTGCGATGTA
>NW_022104341.1:22832836-22835036 GCF_000313985.2 Echinops telfairi
AAAAGCACTCACAGAGCACAAATAAGAGACTGCCACATAGAACATCCTCACCCAGAGGGCAACAAAGAGAATAGAGCCCCCAAGATAGTATTGGCTTAAACGTGGAAAGAAGTCACACACGCACAACATACTGATAAGAAAGGGAGGTAGGAAAACACCCAACACAAAAGGTATAAGATGATATGACAGAGTCCACAGATGGATGTAATAACCCTGAATATCAGTGGGCTGATCTCATGCATTAAAAGGCAGAGGCTTGCAGACTGGCTTAGGAAACACAGCCCATGAATCTGCTGCCTACAGGAGACACATCTCAAGATTACAGACAAAAACAGGCTGAGAATCAAAGGCTGAAGAAAAATATACCAAGTAACAAAGCAATTCAAAAAAAGCAGGGGTTGCAAAGGTACAAGCCATAACTATAGATAAGGAGGGGCACTATATAATGCTCAAGGGAACAGTAGACCAAGAACCAGTGAGTATAATAAATATATATGTGCCCAATGAGATGCTTGTGAAATTCATCCAAAAGATGAAAAGCGAAATTATAGGCTCAAAATTATAGTAGGTGGATTTCATACACCACTCTCTGAGAAAGATAGATCACAGGGAAAGAAATTTCACATTGATTAGACAACTTGACCTCATAGATGTTTTCAGAGTTCTCTACCTAGGTGAAGAAAAAAAAATCATTCTTTTCAAGCCCACATGGCACATGCTCAAAGATAGACCACATGCTAAGAAACAAGTCAAGCCTGTGCAAATTCAAGCATATAGAGATTATACATATGGCAGCCAACTAAAAAGAAGGTGAAAAGAAAGAAAAACAACAAAAAATGTCATGGGTAGTGGGAAAACAGGGCACCCACTCGAGGGGAGGGTGTTGTTTATATCTCCACAATAGAGGGGGAGAGGGACCAGACTTCAACCCAGCACACCAAGATATGATTGCAACATACTGGCATGAAACAGGGAACCAATCCCAACTACATGGACATCCCCCCTCTACCCCACTCCAAAGAATTCACTTCAGAGGACAGCACTGAAGCTACAGCTCAGGGAGAGGGGCACTTCTGATCAGAGCACACAGAAACAAATGAAGAGGGAAGGAAGAGAGAGTAGAGCACATTGTGGCCCACCACCTCCCGAGAACAAGATATTCTTGCTCAGAGCAGGCAAAAACCATAGAGTCAGCCCTTTCACGAGGCACAATATCCCTCACAGACCCATAGCAATTTGAGAAACAACACTGTAGGCACACTGTGTGAATTGTGCCCCATCTGACGACACCACACTGGGGGAAATTGTTTTTGTTGTTTGTTTTCTTTTGCTTTGTCTTGTTTTAGTGCTCATTATTGTCTCTGCATGTCTATGTAGATAAGATAGGCGAGATAAAAAATCTTGGGGAGAAAACAATGGGACTGATGGTTCCAGGGGGATATGGGAGAGGGGTAGGTGGGGGAAAGGAAGTGGGTGTTAACAAACCCAGGGACAAGGGAACAGCAAGTGATCTAAAATCAATAGTGAGGAAGGTGTAGATGCCTAATGGGGCTTGATCAAGGGTGATGTAACCCACAGTAATTACTGAAGGCCGAATGAAGGCCAAGCATGGTAGTGGGACAAGAGCAGTGTAAAAGGAAATTTAGGAAAGAGTTAAGAGGCAAAGGGCACTTACAGAGGTCTAAATACAGACACACATATGTAAATATATTTATATATAACAATAGGGAAATAGATCTATGTACATATTTGTATATGTTAAGTATGAAGGCAGCAAACAAACATTGGGCCTCTACTCAAGTACTCCCTCAATGCAAGAACACTTTTTTTGAATAAGCTGACATTCCATGATGCTCACCTTCCTTACATGATCATTGATGACAAAATGGGTGCATAAGCAATGTAGTGAAGAAATATGATTGTTCCCAGCTATCAAAAGGTACAGCATCTGGGGTCTTAAATGCTTGAATTTAAACAAGTGGCTATTGTAGTATTAAATTAAAAGTGATGACGAGGGGGTTGGGGGGCCTGCCCCACCCGCTGCTTGAACTCACTGGTTCAGTAATACTACTTCTGGGTTCAGTAATGCACAATTGTACGGTTGAGATATATAAGCATTATATTAAAGTCATCGAGAGCACGAGAGATAATACAATAATACAGCAGACATATTACATGGTAGCATTGCTCACCTCCACCC
>NW_022104341.1:22835531-22837844 GCF_000313985.2 Echinops telfairi
CTCTGACCTATTTTCGCTGCCTAATGAACAGTCATTCTCAAGCTAAGTCTGGCATATATTTTGGGGAGACAACTTAAGAGAAATCCTTCTGTTCCTCACAGGCTATCTAGCTGAGAAGTAATGAAGTCCACATGGAAGAAGCATACCAGCCTGTGTGATCATGAGGTGTTGATGGTATTAGATATCAGGCATCAAAGACTCAGAACAAAAAATCATGTCATTGTGAATGAGGGGGAGTACAGAGTGGAGACCCAAAGCCCATCTGTAGGCAACTGGACATCCCTTACAGAATGGTTTTGCAGAAGAGACACGTCACTTAGGGTACAGTATAGTAACCATGAAGCATACAACTTTCCTCCAGTTCTTTAATGCTTCCTCTCCCCACTATCATGATCCCAGTTCTACCTTACAAATCCAGCTAGACCTAAGGATATACACTGGTACAGATAAGAGCTGGAAACACAGGGACTCCAGGACAAATAAACCCTCAGGATCAATAATGAGAATAACCATACCAGGTGGGGAGAGAAAGGGGGAACTGGTCACAATAATCTACATATAATCCCCTCCCAGGAGGACGGCCAACAGAAAAGAGGGTGAAGGTTGCCATCAGTCAGTGTAAAGGTTCATGAGGGAGGGTGGGGGAGGAGAGAGGGGAGAAAATGAAGAGCTGATACCAAGGCCCCAAGTAGAAAGAAAATGTTTTGAAAATGATGATGGCAACAATTGTACAAATGTGCTTGACACAATGGATGGATGGATGTGATAAGAGCCGTATGAGCCCCCAATAAATTTTTTGTTTAAATGGTTGGTGGCTTGATCCCACTGAGCAACTCGATGGAAACAAGCTGATGATCGGCTTCTGGAAAGAGAGCAGCCAGGAAAATCTATGAGACAATGGAATCCTGCCGTGTGTGGGCACCAGAATAAGAAATCATCAGCAAAAATAACAAACAGTGAGGAATGAATGATTCAAAAAAATTCTGTATCATAGATAGGTCTAACACAGAGAATTCTCAAAGTATTTTACCTACCATAATAAATATCATTAGTAAGACCCTAACGATCAAGGAGCCTGTGCCATAATGATGGAAACTCTGGCCTGCTATCCAAAAGTTTGATGGTTTGAATCCACCAACAGCTCTATGGGAGAAAAGATCTGTCCCATTAGGTTTCTAGCCTTGGAAACTTCTACTGTTTTTCAGTGTCAATGGGTGTCAGAAGCAACTCTATGATAATGAGTTTTGTTGCTGTTGTTTTATGTCTCTTTTTGGTTTAAAAACCAACAATTATTTGGTGATCTTTCTATGTTGAAAAACTGAACACCAAATTTTAATTTGTAACAAGTTTAAAGGCTTATTCAGCATATTTTCCTCATATCATCACCTTAACCTAAGCCCTTGCTCAAAGAGCAACCTGGCTCAGTGCTGGAAAAACATTTGTCCATGAGAAGCAGTTCATGGGATATGAGTGAAGTGTCTACTGGTCAATGAAGAGCTAATGAGAGCCCAGAGAGGCAAACAAATGACTTTACTTGACTTGGAGTCCTCAACTCCTCTAGTCCTTGGATGACAAAACTGAAAGGTAGCAAGCCAGATTACGGTATGGGAAAACTAGTTGGAAAGGGAAAAATCATTTAAGGTTAATTACAGGGTGAAAACTATCACTAATAAAGCAGCTCAACTTCCACAGGAGCAAAATATAGTCTCTGAACCATTATTATAACTCCTATACTTTCACACAGTGTTTAAAATGATGGTGGGATAATTGATTTCACATTAGCAATTTCAAGTAGAGAGCGTAAGAAATATTGCAAACCTTCTCCCTTGTTGTTTGCCAAAGCAACCTTTAAAACTTGTCAAGGAAAACAAAATACTTTTATTATTTTAATTTAGAGAAAGCATTTTATGTCCTAATTCTGTGAAAGTCCCCTCATTGTGGTGGTACCATTCAAGTATTCATAGTATTACTCAAGTTGGAGGGGAAGTGAAGTTGTTGGAAGAGGATAATGTAGGCAAACAGAAGCCTGACTAAAATAGAGTTCTATTGTATCACTGTGAAAGTTCATGCCATTTGGTTATTAACAGAAAGAATGGTGGTTCGAATCCATCTAGAGCAGCAATTCTCCTTTTCTTTTTTAATTTATTAATTAACTTTTTAATCGTTTTATTAGGGGCTCATACAACTCATCATAATCCATACATACGTCAATTGTGTAAAGTGCATTTGTACATTTATTGCCTTCATCATTCTCAAAACATTTCCTCTCCACTTAAGCCCCCAGCATTAGGTCCTCATTTTTCCCCTCCCTCC
>NW_022104341.1:22837944-22861165 GCF_000313985.2 Echinops telfairi
CCCTTGATAATTTATAAATTATTATTTTGTCATATCTTTCCCTGTCCAATGTATCCCTTCACCCACTTTTCTATTGTCCATCCCCCAGGGAGGAGGTCACATATAGTTCCTTGTAATCGGTTCCCTCATTCCAACCCACTCTCCCTCTACCCTCCCAGTATTGCCACTCCCAGTATCACCACTGGTCCTGAAGGGATCATCTGTAGGCCTGGCCTTTCTTGGAGATTGCCATGCATCTTAGCATTCTCAGTGCAGAGACCCCCAGTCCAAAGGATGCACTGTACTCAAAGATCTTCTCTCTTGGTAGCAGTAGTTCCCTCTGACATTTGCTGCTTGTTTTTCTCATCGTTCATCTCTTGTAAGAGAAAAGGTGTTGGTGTTACTGGCCACACACAGTGGAGAAACTCCCCTTGCATCAGGTGAGGGCTTATGACTTGATTAAGGCACTACTTCCTACCCTCATCCACTTAAAGCTAATTGGTTTATCACATCCTGGGGCATCATTACATAACAGCCAAACCAAAGAATCATGACCCAGTTATGATGGAACATATTTTGGGGGGACACAATTCAATCCATGAAAATGCCATCTCACTTTTAAAGCATAGCATCCAGAAATGGGGGCAGAAATAGGAATCTTTCTCTGTGGGAAATTATATTCTGGTAGTCTTCATATCCAAATATAATCAAACCAAAGATGCTAGAATATTAAAGCAAGGCAAAACAAAACATATTTAATTGTGTTATACCTAACACATACTGATTTTCTTTTCCCTCCTCAATTTGAACAGGCACCCTCAAGGTTCTGACTCTGAAATGTAAGTCTGCCTTGCTTCCTTCCTTCCACTGCCTTTTTAATTTTTTTTTGCTTTGGCCAGTGGATAGCAACCCTTTGGCCAACTAATAGCAACCCTATAAGACAGAATAGAACTGCCCACAAGCAAGCCTCGCTGTAGTCCTTATAATAAAAGGTGGTGTGGTCTTTTCTCCTGTGGAGCCATTGGGTGTGTTAGTCAGAATCACCATTCAGTACTTACCCATCGTCACCAGCATTCTTAGTCAGACTCTAGAAACACAGTTAGAGGGCAACAGTTTACAGTCTACAGGAACATAGGTAAAGATGATCATTGAAAATGAATGGGGCTGGATTGGCTTTTAATCTTCTTGGCACTGACCTATGCCATCTGCACAAGGCAAGACAGGAACCACCTTGAACTGTTTTGATGATCTGCAAATAAGATTCATGAGTCATATGAGAAAATACAGGGACTAAGGATTATGGTGGTAAGGGAAAATCCATACTCTAGAAATGAGGTGATACTAGCAATTCACCCACATGGCAGAAAGCATTTCAACTAGGGTACGCCTGGTCTTTGTTTTCAGAGATGATCCTGCTGACAACACCTAAGGTTAGAAGGAACCAGATTTGTCAAAGGAGCTCCTATCGACTCCAAGCCCTTTCATCCCTCCCAGACAAACCTGAAGCATAAACTTTAGGACATTTTCACCGGACCCAATTGAATATCTTCACCTGCACTATCATAACTGGCTTGGTTGAAATGCTATGTGTGTTATTTTAAGAAGAGAAACAAAAATAAATATCTTCTTTGTCCCATTTCCTCTGATTTTTTAAATGCGTATTCAACTTATTTGAGGTAGGCACTGAATGACATTTTCTCTGTTCTGTTGGAGGCTTTTATTCCCGGCTGTGCCTACAAAAGACAATTCACAGTAAAGAGGTTTGTAAGGGTGACTGCCATCTACGTCTCCCCCATCCCCAGGTTTTCATAATGGAGGCAGCCAGGCAAGGAAGACAGCTGTCACCATTTCCCAAATATACACCAAAATGGGAGTGACTGGAGCACAGGCCAAAGCGACGAGCAGTTTGCCTCATAGAGCAGATCTAGAAGTTTATCGGCAACAATTTGAACTGCTCGGGGGAATACAGTGCTTTGTGTGCATGTCTACAGATAGATCTGTCCACACGTCCTGCTGTTGCCCTTGTTTTCAGTTCCAAAACTCACCGATAAGTCTTCACCATCCCCTAATACTTGATATGGTCAAGGATCAAAAAAAGATTGGAGCAGATGAGAGAAAATGAATGATTCACCTGGACCAGACATCAGAAAGGTTTGTTTAATCTTCCTCCCATGTGCATCTTCATGTTACAAATTCCAATCGTAGTGGAAATGCCAGGATGCTCAGAGAGAAGGTTGTCCTTGTAAATATGTCTTGGCCAATTGGAATTTGGCAGCATGCAAGATCTCTTGAGAACTTCTTCTTGCCAAGCTTCTAGGACATTTCCCAAGACCTAGTGCCTTGGCCAATTTGACAACATTTCACTAAGCAAACAAACTTCTCATAGCACAATCCGACTTTTTGGAATTCACAGTTGTGAGCAGGGTAGAAGAAAAACAAAACAAAAAAATGAAGCTACACTTTTCCTACTCAATAGGGTCTGAATATCATCAGCAATGTTCATAAAAAAGTGAGTGATAACATATATTCCCTCCAAAGCAAGGCTAAGGAAGAGTTACACCTAAAGTCATAGGAAAGCTAAGAGCACAGATGAAACCCATTTTAACAGATTAACTCAATTGTGAGCCTTATAAGAGCTTAACCTTTTGTTCAGGATCACTTATAATGTCATTAACTCTATGCAAAGAAAATGTATTTAACCTGGGCACAGAACAGAAAAGGTCAGAACTAGAAGAGAAAGATATATTTCTAAATTACTAGTTGAATTCAACCTTTTGGAAAGAAACATTGTGTATTTATTAAGAATCTTTTCATTTTTTAACTGTAGGGGGAATAATTGCTAAATCCTTGGCTGAGGATCAATGATAGGAATTATGTGAATGCCCACTTCACTAGAACCTTCCTAAAATTATGGTGTTGATTCATATGTAATTAAAAACACCCTCAGAAAATAGTCTACAGCTTGTGATGGGGGTGGTGGTGTCATTAAATAAATTAGACTAATTATAATTTTACAAATGCAATTATAAATTAAATAAAGGACCAAAAACAAATCTGATCACAGCTGTTTGGAAGAGTTTTCAGCTTAAAAACTTCACGTACCACCAAATAATATAATCAAGCAATTACCAACTGACAACGGAGTGATGATTATAGCAGTCAAAGCAAAAGGGCAGAAGTCTTAAACTCCCACAGAAGTCATTCACAGAGAGATCACACAAAACCAAAAATGGTCTCTGTTGCCTCATTTTGTCTTACTTACTGGTTAGCAATAGCTTTGCCAAACCGAGCTTACGGCCTGAGCCAACTTATCTGTCATGCACAGTAGCACAGGACCTAGAACCCACAATACTTTCAGGGGTCTATTACACTGATTTACTTTAAAAGCAGCAGAAACAAAAACCTTTTCATTCACTTAAAATGTTTTAATATATAATACTAAAACATTCACCTTTATCTCAAACTATTTATAAAATGTAATTTATTTACTTTTTTATTCATATGGATGTAAAAGTGTCCAAGGCCTACCCAAGTCATTAACTGACCCTGGCATCACAGAATGAGTAAACTGATTCAGTGATTTCCAGCAAGGGCTGAATGAGTAGTAGGAGAAAGTTGGGTAAAAGGTAGATTGGAGAGGAAAGGGTTTAGGATAAAATGCATCTATAGGATCAAGAGGAAGGGCAGGGCTGAGGATACAGGCTGCATAAGGTAGAGTTGTTTTCTTTACTACTGTCTACTGATTCACAATAATCCAAGCAACCAACCCACTGCCAGAAAGCCAATTATGACTCACAGCAATTACTCCCTCCACAGTAAAATGATTCTTAATAAATACAATTTCCCCTCCAAATATCGGATTCAGCTAGTAACTTAGAGATATATCTAAATTAGAACTCCTTAGGGTTTCTGAGACTTTTTCTCCCTCGGAACATCAGATGGATTTGAACCATTGATCTTGCTGTTAGCTGCCCAATGACTAACACACACCTCTTACCAGGGCTCCTTTAAGCACTCAGTATTTGAGACTGTATAAATGAATCTATGATAAAGTATAGAGATTACTGGACAGAAGCAGAAAGAGACATGTCTTGTCATGCAGTCCTTTACCCTATTTTTATAACTATTCTTACTCACTGCTAGGGAGTTGATTCTGACTCATAGAGACCCTGTAGGACAAGGTAGAATGTCTGTAACTCTATCCAGGAGTAGAAAGCCTCATCTGTCTCCTAAAAGGCAGCTGGAGATTTTGAACTGCTAACCTTATCTTGAGGTTATCTTGAGGGCTGTTGTTGTTGAGTGGAATCGAGTTGGTTCTGACCCATAGTGGTTTTCTGCACAGCAGGACAAAACACCATCTTGTCCTGTCCCGTGCACGCAATGACTGTGTTTGAGCCCATTGCTGCAGCCGCTGTGTCAATCCATCTCATCTAGGGCCCCCCTCTTTTCCTTGTCCTTCTACTTTACTGAGCATGAAGCTTTTTCCCAGGGACTGGTCTCTCCTGATCACGTGTCCGATGAAGGTAAGACAAAGTCTCGGCCACCTTTGCCTCTAAGGAGCACTCTGGCTATACTTTTTCCAAGACAGATTTATTTGTCCTTTTGCAGTCCGTGGTACTTTCATCAGCAACACAATTTAAACGCATCAGTTCTCCTTCGGTCTTCCTTAGTAGAAGTCCAACATGCGCACGCATATGAGGCAATTGAAAATACCATGGCGTGGGTCAGGTGCACCTTAATCTTCAAAGTAACACCCTTATTTTGCAACATTTAAAGAGGTCTTGTACAGCACATTTATTTTTTAAAAATGAGTCTTTTATCTCATGCCGACTGCTTCCATGAGCACTGAGGTGGAGTCAAGCAAGACAAAATCCTTGACTTCAATCTTTTCTCCATTTATTATGACATCACCCAATTGAGAGGATTGTGTTCTTCTTGACATTGAGCCGTAATCCATACTGAAGACTGCAACCCTTGATCTTCATCAGCAAGTGTCTCAAGTCCGCCTCACTTTCAGCAAGCAAACTTGCGTCATCTGCATATCACAGGTTATTAATAAGCCTTCTTCCAATCCTGATGTCTCCTTCTTCTTCATAAAATGCAGTTCCTCAGATGATTTGCTCAGCATACAGACTGAATAAACATGGTGAGAGGACACCACCCTCCCGCACACGTGGGCTGATTTTAAACTATGCGGTATTCTTAAGATGGGGTAGCAGGGGCAAAATGAAGAGGTTAGTCAAATGTGTTCTAGGACCAAGGCGAATTGGGCTAGTGAGCTTTGGACGTGGCTAGCACTGCCTTGTACATAACCACTGCCAACTGCCAGAGCGATTTCAACCCACTTCCACGCCACCTGTCAGTACTGCTGTCCTTCTGGTTTCAACTGTGGCTTTTTGGGAAGTAGACGGTCAGATCCTTCTTCTAAGCTACCTCGGCCGGACTCAAATCTCCAACCTCAACTCGACACGCTGAGTTTGTTCGTCCTTTGCATCAACCAGAGGAGTCAGCCTCATGGGCACTGGGGAAAATGAAAAGGGTTGCCTCTTTAAACAGGGTGTCCAATGAGCATAATTAATCATGGATCCAGACCCTTCGTAACAACCCTATGAAATAAATAAAAATAAATCTTATTTAGAAGACAAACTAATTAGAGTTTTCATGAAGTTTTAAATCCATTTTTATTCATCAGAAAGTTAATAATGTTAAAAGTATTTTGGCTAAACCCCTTTATTATATCCTGAAACATGGAAAAAGTGTTTTCTTCTCCAGTTTCTCAATATGAACAGCATCCAGATATTAAAATCCCATAAACTTAAGTGTAAAGATTAAGTGTAAATTTTAAAGTTCATTTAAAATTTTTAGTATTTTATAATCTGAAATTTTGCTTAAAATGATCCTAAAAGTGAAGGGGATGGGAACCATTACCTATTGCCAACAGGCTGCAAATAAAATATGCCATTGTTTCAACATATTGCAAATATAAATTGTCTAATGTATTCAAATTGACATTATTCCCTTAAAATGCTACCTATCAACTGCCTGGGCTTTGCATCTTCTACCACCATTCCATAATTAGTCAGGTATTACTCCTATCAATTATGAGAAGCAAATGAATAATATGATTATCAATCACATTTAAGTCACATTTTAGTTAACTTTAAAATTTTCTGGCTATGATATGAATTTATAGTAAATTTATCCAATTTAGAAAGTTTTCTACAGCTATTCTGTGTCCATTTGAACCCTTTAATTTGAGCAACTAAGTCCTGACTGGCTGTATCATTATTTCTGCTATTGGCAGATGATTGAGTTTATCATTTTCTCTCCTAATAACCAAGTACTGATCCGACTTACAATCATACTTTTCTCCTCTTTTGTCCCACCTCTGTTCTCTTCAAGACTACCCAAACTGCTAGTAACAATCACTTTCAAATACCAATGGGAAAGTCATCAGGATTCTAATAGTTTTACTTCGTCAAACTCACAAATAACCCTTTATTCTCTTGCTTATATTCCAGATACTTCATCTGTAAATTAACTGGGTTTATTCTAATTAATTCACAAGGTTTCCCCTCTCCATGTCCTAGTACAGCACACAGACCTCAACAGGTGATCTTAATAGCCCCCTGACCAGTCACCTCATTTGCAGATGAGGACTACTAAGTTCTTGTTTTCTTTAATAACTAATGGAGAATGTACATGTTAAGCTATTTATAGTAACTCTCCTCTGCCTAGGGGTCCCCAGAAGTTGGAATTGACCCAATGGCAATGTTTTTGGTTTGTTTTCGGTTGCCTACCAGAAAATTCCAGAAAATATAGAAATGACTCATAAAGCACCAGCAATTCTTTCAGAATATGCCAGCTATTTCCCCAACCCATTTCATTCTATTTGGCCTTCTCCTCCTGCTATAAACATTAGACCTCTCCCTACTTCTACCTATGTCCTTATTTTCTGTCATACAGTGTCACACCTGACTCCCTTGCCTGTCTTTTTTATTTCCCCAGAGCAACTCCTGTCAGTTTCTCTGACTTCTATTCTATATCGTATTTTGGGCTCCCTCCCTATGTTTCGGATAGCCTCCTGCCCTGAGTACCCTCTATCTTCATCCTCAACTAGCTTTTGAAAGCCTGCTTGCGCTGGGAGCCTCATTATGCTGATTCTGCCGCCAGCTGCATTCCCCAGGCATCATTCCATGAACGTATCCTGGCCAAATCAAAGTGCAGTCAAAGACACTGTCTGCTTCCATCTCTTCTAAAGTACCGAGACTTGGACTGGGAACAACGTCTCCCATCTAAACAAGAATCCCAGCTCTGTCCTAGTCCACCAGCCACGCCCGGGTCAGCAGTGCTGAGTCAGCTTCCACGGTTTCTTCCGTCTTCCTTCCTTTCCTTTTTCTTTCTTTCTTTCTTTCTTTTTTTTTTTCAATTCGTCAAGTTTTTGAGAAGCTTGAGGGTCAAAAGTCCCCAGAAGGTGAAAAGGAAGGACAGATAGTTCTTATAATAAAAGGATAAGAAGAGCCATTGCACACATTGTATGGGTCATTTTGTGCGAGCAGCTAAAGGGCTGACTATTCTTAAGATACAGAAATGAAAAGCTGGGTGATTTAATAAAAGCTCCGAGGCTTCTCTGGCCTTATCTCCCATTGCTTTCATTTTCCGAGATATATCAAAGGGAGTTCACAATAGTAGCGGTCGCTCATCAGTTTGGGGCTCTCAAAATTCAAGTTATCTGAAAGTTTTCTATTGGCATTTCATTGTTAAGAGGAATAATTACTCTAACTACTCCTAAAATGTGTGTTCCTACCATGTATGTGTGCAAAGTCAT
Source organism: Echinops telfairi (assembly GCF_000313985.2). Classification (NCBI taxonomy): domain Eukaryota; kingdom Metazoa; phylum Chordata; class Mammalia; order Afrosoricida; family Tenrecidae; genus Echinops; species Echinops telfairi. The sequence goes on from NW_022104341.1 coordinate 22,845,752, forward strand.
TGTTACTTTTATAAACAGATATATTGAAGCAGAAAGCAGGTTTCCAACCTAATTTTCATTTCACATACATTCAGGAGATGGGAGGGGAAAAAAGATGTCTACATATATATTTTAATGGAAACATTAGAAAGAAGGAACCAATTATGCAAGACTCCATTATGTTTTAATTGCCTTAAAGTACAAACTGCTAAGGTTTTATAGGCTCATATTAAATAAAAATACTTACCACCTAATTCCAGATATCTCATGGTCTATGAACCAGGGGACAGAATCATTGTATCTCCAGGGCAAGAACAACACTGAATGGGAAGAAAGGAAACCACGCCTGTCAATAATAAAGATCAAATATAAAAAATTTCATCCCCAAATAAGTCTTTTCTGAAGTTTTCCAATGTTTGACTTTTTTCAAAAAAACCTTACTTGTTTTGGATCTGCATACATCTGGTGAGAATCTTCCTTTTTTATGTTTCCAGCCCTTCAATCATACAGTGATTATTTGAAGTATATTATTTACCAGGTGTTATGAAGTGTGACAAGTACTTTAGACAGCTTACCAGGAGAGGCCACGCCCTGGAAAAGGACATCACATTGGGTAAGTGGACGGTCAGTGAAAGAGTAATAATGCCAATTGACACAGTGACTGAAACAATGGGGGCTAACATAACAATGAGGATGGTGCAGGATGCAGGACCAAGCACCTAACAACAATAACATAAAGTGTGACCTCCACCTAGGGTTGAAGTCTTAACCCCAGTATTTGGGAACTTGGCCTTCCTTGGAAATATTAGCAGGCTTCAAAAGGTTTGTGGAAAATGGAATTAAAAGAGAACGAAGGGTTTCCCTGAACTTTTTAAAGCTCCTTTGTACGGTCTTTGAAGCTGTTACCAGTTAAGCGAACAGAAAGCAATACCAGAATCAGGTGGGTCCTCATCTGAACTGAACAAAGTTCCATGAAGGAGAAGCAGCAGCACAGGAATGGGGAGAAAACAGCAATGTGATGACAGTTCTGCAGCTATGGAATGCCTAGACCTACCAGACGAAGAGAGCCATCACAGAGAACAAGGGCTGCCAAATCCAGAGTGGGAGAAAACGAATTTGACAATGTGGTCATTGTCATCGTGTACCATACAGTGGCGTTCTCAGATGCCATCCAACTTGATGGACTTCATTTCAGCAGTAACTAATACAGCAGGTACTAGTCGGACTTGCTAAATTAAAATAACTCTGTGTAACTTATTTAATTAAACCGAAACTGCACACTCTGATCTCTTCTGCAATTAATTGGATGGCCTAGGCACTGCACAATGGCCAGGACCGCCAGCGCTCAATCCAGAAATGGGCCTGGGAAACCCAGGGCCCCTGCAGGCAGGTCAAGGCTGAGACAAGGCCAGATCTGGGTCAAGACACCAAGAAGCAGAGGAGGCCCCCCCCACCACCCGAAATTCACAAAGCAAATGGCTGTCAGCCGAGGACGGCGCCCCAGGTTCTGTGCTCAGGGTTCCATTCCAGAAGTAGCACAGGGCATATTTGGCTACAGAAAACTAGAGTGGGTCTCCTGTTTATTAAAATGCCTATATTCCAGTGTTATTTCTGTTTCGGAGGATGTTTTATCTTTGTCTTGTCTTTCAATTATCTGCTTTTAAGTAGGACTTTTAAATAAAAGGGCAATATAATTGTGGGATCCACCCTACAGCAAAAGCAGATGAATCACTACCTGTATTATCTGTGATTATCTCTTTGTTCCCACAGTAACAGACTTTTTTTTATTAAAATGAAGTTATTATTTACTAGAAAACATTCAGTGCTTCTTAGCACTTTTCTCCTATCCATACCAGGCCAGTAATTGTTGAATGGACGGGAATTTTGTTCAATCAGTAAGCAAGGCCTTCTGCTTGGTGGCAATGGCCTTTAACCCTAAGGGAGTTTGTGGTTTGGAAAAGTACTATATATGTACTACAGACTATAGTAATAATGATAAATTATTATGTGTGAGCTCTCAAATAACGGTAATATATACAAAAAAGATGGGGAAAATGAGGGTAGTATAAAAGCACAAGACAAAATATGGGTCAAAATAGTCACATTAGAAAAGAGTTGTTTGACAATAGAGGAGCTTATACAAAGGGCTCAAATAGAAAGCAAATGCTTAGAAAATGAAGATAACAACATACGTACAAATATACTTGATACAATGATGTATGGATTGTGATAAGAGCTGTAACAGCTGCCAATACAATGATCTTTAAAAAAAGAGAGAGTTGCTTGGCATTATGTTATATATAGGTATTATATTATAGAATGGGCAAAAAACTGTGTCTGAATTGTGTTGGGGTCTCATCCAGTGAGACCCTCACGTAGTGACTCGAAGGGACGACGAACCTGGATGGAGAAAAGACACGGAGATGTGGAGCAAGACAAATGCTGATCAAGCTCATTTATTTGGGCAAAGCTCGGGGTATATATTTACGGCAGAAGAGGAACTGGGAGGTACATATTCTAATAAGGCGTGCTGTATAACATCCAATCCAATATGTATATTATAATGAAGCATAAGAATGTTAACCAATCAGCTGCAGGTTAAAAGGGCGCACGCTAGTCCCCAAAGACGTCCACATGCAAATTAAGGTTCATCAGGCGTATTGCTAAATCCATTGTATTCCTAATATGGTATGTCTGTAGTCCAATGAGTGCTTGGTATTTTTAACCAATGGGTGAAGGGTGGGGAGGATAACCAACCAAGGCCACGGAGCTGCACAACAGTTACAGCTGCACAATAGTCAAAGAACATTTCGGGGCGGGGTAACACAAACCGCAAACTGTCTCAATATAGGAACAGACAGTTTCATAGAACAAGGAAGCTTTGGTGGCTAAGATATCTTTTTAAAGGCATAACCACCTGCCAGTTATTTTCCACTAGGGCCAGTTTGAAGGACCTTGAGAATGTCCACTAGGGCTGGCTCCCAACAGAATTGAATCATATAATTGGGTCACATGGTAAAGAAGGAGGATAGAATTATGGAAGCACTGGCTCGAACCTCTTTCCAAACTATGTTCTCCTTCTAAGGCTCATTCCATTGTTTTCCTCATGTCTTCCACGTAACAGGAATGGGACCCCAGAGCTCAGGTCTCAGACATTTTGTATTTTGCATTTATACTCCCACCCTTTGAGAATTTATCCAGTGCTTGACTTTAAGGACCATCGATATTCCAATACCACCACTTGTCTGTCAGTTTGTCGTACAGTGGTAGCACCTATATTGATGTGATGCTGGAAGCTATTTCGCTGGTATTTTAAATGCCAGCAGGGTCACCCAAAGTGAACAGGTTTCAGCAGAGCTTCCAGATTAAGAACAGATCATGAAAAAGGTCTTGGCTATCCACTTTAGGGGAATTAACTGCTGACAACCTTATACATAGCAACCAAACACTAACATATATCAAAGGCCTAATGAATAGAAACAGACCATTGTTAAAGATAGTGCAGAATAACTGCCCCTCGGGTCAGAAGACACTCAAACTATGACTGAGGAACAGCTGCCTTCTGGAAGTCAAGTCGACCATAAAGACATGAATGGAGTAGAGTCTGTGGGAAGAAAGTCTTCAGGATCTTCACTTGCTGGTGGAGCACAACTGAAACTGAGAAGAAACTGCTGCAAACATTTGCTACCAATCAAAACTTGAAATGTACAAAGCATGAATCTAGGAAAATTGGAAGTGGACAAAATTAAATGGAATGCATAAAGATTGATATCCTAGGTGTTAATGAGCTGAAATGGACTAGAAAATGAATCAGAAAATCATTTGATTAACTATACTTGGAACCACATAATCAATTGGATTATGTGGCATTACATTTATCATCAAAAAAGGACATGTTAAGCTCTATCTTTAACTACAATCTGTGAAAGGATTATATCTATTTGCCTTCAAATAAATCTAACCAATACAACTATTATTCATATTTATGCACCAAAAACTAAAGCTAATAATGAGCAAGTTGGAGAATTATACCAATGTCATCAGTGTAAAATCACTGAAACATCAAATCAAGATGCACTGATAACTATTGGCAATTGGAATGAAAAAAACTGGAAACAAAGAGGAAGGAACAGTAAGTAGAAAACAAGGTCTTGGTGATAGAAACAAAGATGAAAATCACGTGGTAGAATTTTGCACAACCAATGCATCTCATTCCAAATAACACAATAGCACAAATTGCAACTATACATAAGGGCTTCTCCATAGAGAATACACAGAGACCAAATGGAATACATCTATGAACAAAAGACCCGAGAGAAGCTCAATCTCAGCAGCTAAAATGAGGCCAGAGACTGTTTGTGGGATAGACCCACTGTTTATCATCTGTAAATTCAGATTGAAGCTGAGGAAAATTAAAACAAGTCCATGAGAAACCAAAGTACAACCTTGAATATATCTTGAGTTTCCACATCTCAAAAACAGATTTCATACATTGAACACTGATGAAAAGAGACCGATGAGCTGTTGGATAACATAAAGAGCTTCATACATGAAGAAGCATGGAACGATCAAAGTGGATGTCAGGATGCTGAAATTTGCTCTAACTGTAGAGGAGCAAGAGGCAGTTGTGTGCACAGAACAAGGGAATATTGCATGGTTTAAACTTGGGAGGTGTGCATTACGGTTGTATCCTCTCGCCATACTGATTAAATTTGTATGCTGGGAAAATCATCAGAGAAGTTGAATTCTATGCAGAAGAATGTCCTATCTTGAAGGCAGATGACACAACCTTACTTGATGAAAGGGCAGAGGACGTGAAGCACTTGTTGATGAAGATCAAGGATTTCAGCCTTCAGTATGGATTACAACTCAATGTAAAGAAGACCAAATTCCTTATTATTGAACCAATAGGTAACATCATGATAAATGGATAAAATGTCGTTATCAAGGTGTTTGTCTCACTTGTATCCACAATCAATGCTCATGGAAGCAGCCGTGAAGAGCTAAAAAGAACCATTACATTGGGTAAATCTGCTGCACAAGACTTTTTAATATATTGAAAAGTAAGAAGGTTGCATTGAGAACCCAAAGCATTGTATTTTCAAAAGCCTCCTATGCATCTAAAAGATGCACATTGAATAAGGAAGACTGAAGAAGAATCTATGGTTTTGAATTATGGTGCTGGTGACAAATATTGAAAATACCATGGAGTTTAAAAAGAACAAACATATTTGTCTTGGAAGAAGTACAACCAGAATGCTCCTTAGAATCAGTGATGATGCGACTGTCTCATGTACTTTAGACACGCTGTCAGAAGAGACAAAGCCCGGAAGAAGGACATCATCTCTGATAAAGTAGAAGGCAGCATTAAAAAAGAGAGATGGAAGGTCCTCAACAAGTGGATTGGCATAGTGGCTGCAACAATGGGCTCAAATGGAAGAGCGATTGTGAGGATGGTTTTTCGGTTCATTGTACACAGGGTTACTGTGAGTGGGACCCTACCAGATGGCACCCGATAGCAAGATATTCCAGTGACTCCCAGACTGATTTCTCTCATGTACACCCCGAATTCTAGACTTGTGTACCCCCATGCCTATACTCATGTGGGCTGGTAGTAACACTAGTATAATGCCTCCGTAGAATAGTCTACGCTTTCATCTTTACAACAGAAGTTACCAGGTTCTTTCTACCATCTTCTCTCTAGCACAGATGCTAGGTAAGTTCTTCCCCCCTTTTGCTTAGTAACCGATGGCTAAACCATTGTGTCACTAGGGCTCTTTAAAGTCTATTGAGCCTCCCCAAAATATGAGTAATGGTATTTAAATAGCTTCTGCTATTTTTTGCCAAGCCTCTTCCTGTTTTCCTCATACTAGTTAATTACCTTTCAGATCGCTCTGACCAAGAATCTTACAGTCACACCTGTCTCCTTTTGTCTCACAGTCATTAAGTTTATGTTAAAAATAAAGCCAAAATTTGACCATGACACACCACTTTCATTATTACCACTCCAGACTGGCCGCACTGCATTGTGCCTGTACTTCTTTCAGATAGCCGTGGTGAGTTTGAATGCTTCCGGTCTTGCCTTCTGATCTGGAAATCTCAACAGAGTATGATGCTGTGAAAATGCAAGTCTGATGATACAAGTCAGGCAGATCCTGCTCCCTCTACTCAAACCCCAGACTCATAGGAACAGGCGAATCTTCCCATGGGTCCTGCCAGCTTCCATTCCTTTGCCTGAGTGGCCTCCTTTCTGTTCCTTGCTGCTTCCACTTCCAGGCCTTTGTGCATAACAATCACTTTCTTGGAGGTTCTTAATCATGATAACCACATAGCCTATTCTCCCATCTCCTCAAGTCTTCTGTTACTTGTTACCTTCCTGTGGAGATCTACGCAGGCCTTCCCCCTGGCTCATCCGAGCCTTCTTTAAGCTTCATTTTTCTCTTTAGTATCTATCACTGTTGAACATATATACAGAGGTGATTCAAAAAAATTAAAATATAATGCAATTTTCCACAAACTTTTTGAAGCTCTTTGTTGTTTATTCGCAGTCCCCCCTCCTTTTTAATGTAATCTCCAGAACGGTGTACATTTGTGTGTGCATGTATTTTCTGTTCACCGCTGTATTCCCAGAACGTAGGGACAATATCTCTTATGTAAGAATAACTCAACAATATTTGGAGAGTAAATAATGATCCTCTAATGAATATGCCTCAAAGGCAATTAGAAACCATATAAGATTCTTGAATTAAGTCTGAAGAGTGGTGAGCAGCCAGCAAGTCTCTGCCCAAACCTTCCTTGAGATTGTTCAGGCAGCAGTGGTATTTAAGGGTAACTCTCAAAAAACAAAATATCAGAAAACTCCCATCTTCCACCCCAGGATACTTTCAATTCTGCTCATCTCTGACTTGATAATTTCATCAAATCTTGCCATTATGAAAAATGAAAAACAAAAAAGTTAAAATGAAAAGAAACCCTATGTTAAAATTCTGGATCGACTAATGCCAATCTCCTCATCTGTAAAACAGGGGTTCAAAGGGAAACTAGGAGCCCAGATAGCTCAATGAGTAAGCACTGGGCTACAAATTGAAAGGTAGCCACTTGGAAGCCACCCACTGTTCCCATGAGAGAAAAGACGGGGGATCTGTTCGGACAAACACTCCGGCCTCACAGACCTCCCTGCAGCGTGATGAAAGATGCTGGTGGGAAAGCGAAGTCAGCCGGGGAGAGAGGGAACAGACACATCTGGGGAAGACAAGTGCGTGTCTGTTCTGTTGCTAGAAAAGCAGGGAGGACCAACTTCCTACTGGGGGGCAATAATTAACAATCCTTTTAAGGACCCTAAGGGGGAGTATACCTGGTAATATGCACCCAATAAGCCACATTGGTCCAAGTTTCTGTACACACCCCATGGGGCCCCAGGCCAGCTTCCATAGAACACAGGGTCATTGAATCCTGATCTTCAAGGCCCACAACATGTTCAAAGACCATGATGTAGAAACCCAACTAGGTGAATTAGTCTCTCCTCAAACACACCTGTAACCCGAGGCCTTAAGACTAAAAGTATAAGGTGTGAGAGGAAGCTGGAGGGGAGTGGGTGGGTAAGGGTTCTTGCGGGGTACAGTGGGTAGAGATCTGGGGGTAAAGAAGAGCTGATATCAAGGTGTGTGAGAAGGAAGAAAATGTTGTGAAACTGATTTGGGTAGCAATTGTACAATACTGTTCAATATCTTTGAACTATGGAATGGTATGATGATCTAGATTAGGGCCTAATAAAATGGTTTTGAGAAAAAAATTCCAACCTTAAACCTAATGGGTAGAGCTACTCTCCCTGAATGAGCCACTATGACTCATAATTGAGTTGATGGAATATAACAACAAATAATTGAAATGTTTTTAGGACGTATAAGGCTTAAGTGACAAATGTATATAAAGGGTCCAGTCAGGTATCTTAAAAAATCTAAGTTCTTCACTTAATAATAATTATACAAAACAAAGAACAATCTCCTAAACATATCTGCTTCTATTTCCCTAGTTTATTTACAAAAACCCTTGCTAATATTATGGTCTGAAATTATCAACCAGCATTTGACTAGTGGGCTCAACAATAAAATATGCTTGCCATACAACTCCTTCTGCTATGTACCATTAATTTTTCTATGATCCAGGATTTCAAATTCTGCACCTATCTCCTGACTATTCAGGTCCCACTCTTTTTAAATTACCTTATAAAAATAAACTTTTTTTTCAAGTTATTTACTGCATTAAAGATGCATTCAATTTTTACTCTGAACTTTCCACATAAAAAGCTTTGGAAATTATTACCAAAAACAATAAAACAAAAACAGGACATAAGAATCACTACACCCCACTCCAAATGGCCCATCTTATTTCCATAGTGAGCAAAAGAGACTAATTTAGTGACTCTCAATTTTTTTAGTCAGTGGATCCCTTTATAGAGTAAAAAGTGATTGAGGGTTCTCAAAGAGCTTTTGTTTATATGGGTTACATCAATCTATATTCACCCTGTTAAAAATTTAAACTGATAATTTTCTTTAAGTACAAGAGGACAACAGGATACATCCCATCAGCCACCAGAGCAATGACATTATGACACATGTAACATCCAGGAAATTCTGCCTTACAATCATTAGAGAATGGGAGTCAAAGGGCAATGCCTTCTTACGTGATTATGAAAATAGTTTTCCTTTAACAGTTCCTCCTGAGAGGCTCTCGGGGACACTTAGGAGTCCTGGACCACATTCGGAGAAGCATTACACTGATCTTTGTTTTGCAAGACATAAATCCCAAATTCTCAGTGGCTTCACACAATGGGAATCTAGTTTTTGCTCACAGAACGCACATACAGCCTGGCTAGACCACGTGTGGCTTCAAATGGTGCTCTCTGGACAGGCACCTTCACTTCCTCAGAGGGAGGGAAAAATGGGAGAGATATTGAAATGGCTCCTAACAGTCTTGACCCAGAAGTGCGCATATCACTTTCACTCACTGGAGTCCTCACCCAGCACCAGAGAGGCTGGCAAGCTAAATCCACTCTACTGACCCATGGTAAAACTTCTACATGATCCACTCGGCCCCGAATACAGCATTTAGAATCAGAACACAGGAATTCCCCTCACTCTGCTAAACATAGCCGTACAAATGATGTCTAGCGAGGTAGCAATGAGCATAAAAGTGGCAGATAAAATCCAATGCGGGGATGAAGTTCCCAAGGACGATGAAGAAGTGAATGAAACTAGTGCCAAGGTCTCACAAAGTAGGAACGTCTGATTTAATAAATACTTACTACATCCTTGCAAAAAGATGCATTTGCTGACTCATTCAGTGCTGACAACAGTCTTATCCATAGGACACCATTTTTATTGCCAATTGTTAAGAGTAGAAAGGGATAATTAACTCTTTCAGGGTTATGCAGCAAGCATCAGATGTGAGTCTCAATCTGTTGACCTCAGATGCTAAACACTGAACCACTTGGCCTCAAGGTACTTCCTGAATTTTGCATTAGAAAATCTCTCTATAAAGATATTGGGAGTTTCATCAGGTTAACTTTAGCCCCCAAGCTGGGTAAGCTACAAGTGACCTCACTCTTTCCATCCTACAGTATCACTCACTCACACTTGGCAAATCAAATTACCAGTAAGTTAATTGTCCTTCCTCAGAAGGATAAAGATGTGGACGCCAAGTGCATCGGATGCTGGTTCTAGACCCTTCTCTTTACTGCGCAGGTCATGCCCCTGACTGGGGCACTGTTTTCCCCACGTTTCCAGATGAGAGGGCACGGGAAGTACAGGAGGAAATCAGCAGATCTATGGTTGGATACCAATTAGGCCACCACTTACTTCTGAAACAAAAGCCTGGTAACCTCCTGGTTAAGCGCTCAACTATTAACCACAAGGAGCGATTCAAATCCACTAGCCACTTATGTAAGGAAAAGGTGGCAGTGAATATTACAGCCCATCAAACCATCTGGGGCAGCTCTATTATGCTCTATAACATTGCTATGAGTCAGAATCAACTTGACGACGATGAGTTATGGGTTTCTGTGTCCCTGGGCAGTTTCCTTATCTATAAAATGAAAACAGTAATGAAATAATTGAAAAATAAAGTGAGATAATATATTGGATGCACCCTTAGAGGTTCGTGCTTCAAGTACAGACATACACCACCCCAATCTTAACCATACAGGTCCTCTACTTATGGATTTCACATAAAAGGTCTGGTCCAATACATAGACTGTATGATTACCTTTAAATCTTTTAAGTTAAAACATCTGCAACTCCTCACTAGAGCTTCCTCTTAGATAATTAAAATCAAAAACCCATTTATACACCACTCACGTAATATCATTGCTTTTTTTATATAAGGTTTTATTCTCTTCAAATAAATGAAAACATTCATAAAGTCAGTTTGGGAGTATAATTTTTCCCCCTAAGATAAAAATACATAAAATGTGGATTGGCAGTTGTATTAGTCCGGGTAGACTAGATAAACAAATCCATAGACGCTCATATGTGTAGAAGAGAGCATTTTATATAAAGGGTATTTGTACATTGAGAAAGCATCCCAACCCAGCCCAGTCCAAGCCCATAAATTCGATATTGACCATTATGTTCAATACCAATTACGAAGTCCTCTTCAGACTCATGCAACTCATGCAATGATGCGGAATGCAGGATGATCACAACCAGTGGGTAGAAAGTCTTTGGATCCAGTGGTATGGTAAGCATCTCAGTGCTGGCACGGGTCTCTCCGTGGCTTCTCCAGTTCCCAGGGCAGCATCAGGGTAGGTTCATGTGGCTTCTCCTTAGTGATGTCTCACAGGAAGTCAGCAGAGAGAATGTGTGTCTTCTGCAGCCAAAGAGGAAATCACAGAGTTTTCCCCAGAATCCTCAGGGGAGCCCAGGCCTACACAGAGGTCTCATTGGCTATATCCTGATTGACAACCTAGACTCCACCCTACACTCCTAATCCTCCAATTGACACCAGATTATGTAACTACCACAGCAGTTTTGTTTTTCATTTTCTTCCTTGTTTATGCAACAATTATGGGGTCTACCCAATAAGACTTTTAAAAGAGACTGAATGCTATCTCTTTTCAAATTGTATCATTGTATTGTTTCAAAGACTTTTCTTTATATAAATTCAAATGGTCACCAGTAACCCAAAAGTATAGGTGAAAAGTTTAGTGGGCAGAAGCATTGTCATTGAGTTATGCATGTGGAAATTTATAAATGGTCCTTCTATGCATATTTCCACCAAAAGGAAAACAAAACCTAAGGGGAGAGGCATGGGTTCACTTAGTGCTCCTGGCAACATGAATTGGTGCAAGCACCCTTCTAAAGACAGGCTGTTTGGTAATATCGAGAAGAACCTGACCAATAATAGCTTTGGCAAAGAGTTTGTATTAGATGGCCCAGGAGCAAGTTGTGATGGTTGGTGGGGTTGTTTAACATGATCCCACCTGAACTTCCTTTCTGCTTGTTGACGCTGCCACTGACAATGACTGGCTTTTTATCCTAATGCTTGTTGCCGCATGGTGACAAGGTGACCACTGTGGTTTTATACATCACATCTGTTTCTTTTTTTTTTTTAAATCAATCTATTGAGGCTCATACAATTCATCACAATACATAGATCAATTGTGTAAAGCACATCTATACATTTGTTGCCCTCATTATTCCCAAAATTCTCTTTCCTCTTGGGTTCCCGGAATCAGCTCATTTTCCTTTTTTCCCCTCCCTCTCTCTTCCTCCTCCCCTCTCCCCCACGTACCCTTGATAATTTATAAATTATTATTGTGTCTTATATTACACTGCCCGGCATCTCTGTTTCCAGGATCAGGGCAAGGTGAAAATAAGACTACCTGAGCTGTCTCCGCTTGCACCTGTATCTTTCATCAGGAAGTGAAACATTTCCCCTGAAGTCCCATACCAGGCTTGCTGTGTGTCTCATGCGTCAGAGCTGTTCTCGTGAACACCCCCTAAGAAGTGTGGCAACATAAATTTGGGTTTTTTCCACTCCTGTATTGGAGGCAGCAAGGACAGAGGGGCAGCCAATCAGTAGGTAGGAGAAGTGAAGTGACCTAAGGGGAGTGGTAGAGTGGGTGAAAGTTTGAAGCAGCCATATTTGACACCTGGCACAACACTGTGTTGGGAAGGATGGTTTTACCAGGATGAGCTTATTGTAGGACTGAAGGTTGGAGGACACAGTTCTTGGAGGGAAATTTGAAATTCAGGCTGAGCAAGAAAACTGAAGGAAGGTTGCTTTTGGTGCCAAGAGGGTTCTTTATTGTCATGTCATTTTATGTTGAATATCCTATGTTGTTAAATCCCTCCAATCTGTGAGGCATCCATCTTGGAAGGAGACAATTGTATAAACCCACTGTCATCAAGTTAATTCCTGCTCATAGCAACTTGTAGGGCAGAATTGTACGGCTCCCTCGGAGTCTGAGACAATACACCTTTATGGGAAAGGAAAACCTCATTTCTCTGGAGAAGCAGCTGGTTGGTTTGAACTGATAACCTTGCAGTTATCAGCCATTAGATGTGGTATAAGGTAGTGGTTAAAACCAGGCATGTAGAATCTGACAAACTTGGGATAAAAATCGATCCCAACAACTTATCAGCAGTTAGGTCCTTAAAACCCCAACCCAACTCACTGCCGTAGAGACCATTTGACTTATAGTGACCCTGTAGAACAGGACCGGACTGCTTCCTAGGGGTTGTTGTTGTTGTTGTTGTTGTTGGGTGCCTTCGAATCAGTTTTAACTCATAGCCACCCTATGGACAATAGGATGAAACACTGCCTAGGCCTGTGCCATCCTCACAACTGGTCCCATGTGTGAGCCTATTGCTGCAGTTAGGGTGTCAACCGATCATATGGAGGCTCTTCCTCTTTTCTGCTGCCTCTCTACTTCACCAAGCCCGAGGTCCTGTCCCAGAGACTGCTCTCTCCACAAATACGTCCAAAATACATGAGCTAAAGTCTGGATGTTTCAAGACCGCGTATCTTTCACAGGAACAGAAAGATCATCCTTCTTCTAAAGAGTGGCTGGTGCCTTCCAACTGTTGATTTGGCGGTCGACAGTCCAGCATCAGGATTCTCAAGTTGAGTTTTCTCATCTGCAAAATGAAAAAAATCATAATGATGATGATATTACTATTTCACCCTTATTCTGAAATTAAATACAATCATGGATAGAAAACATGTAGCTGCATATTACAATTCTATGAATCTTTTGGAGACATGTGAGTTTACCAAATGCCAGAGGAAAATTAAGGAAGCAATCTAGGCAGCACAATGAATATTAGTAAGTAAATCAGGATAATCATAAAAATCCCAAACCTGTTGCCGTCGGGTTCATTCCCATTCCAAGCAGCCCTGCAGGACGGAGTGGAACGGCTCCATAGTGTCTCCAGGACTAGACTGCCACCTCTTCCTCTCACAGAGCACAGAGTGCATTCAAATGGCCACCCTTCCAGTTAGTGGCTGAACGTTGAACAACCACTGGCCAACTGGGTTACTTAATGAGAACAATAGCTAACGTGGATTGAAAAAATATTGTGTCAGGAACTGAATTCCCAGTATTCAGTTCTGTGGTGCAGTCATGAGGATCAGTCAGTCAGGTTATGCTGTGGTAAGCTATAATTCCTAAATATCAGGCCTTTTTAGGTACAAGCCTCTCTACAGCAATTTGCAAAGCTTCTTTGCCCCAGTGACATCTCCTCTTTAGCCCACGCAGCCAGAGGCACTGAGGCAGGGGAAGGGAAGGTATGGAGAACCCCATAGCTGTCTTCTAATGCTTCCACCCAAACAAGATCATGCCTAAGTGCACAGGGAGGGACAGGGACATTGCAGTTTAAGTCCTGTAGGCTAAGAAGGGAAGAGAACTAGAAGCATTGGCGAAAATAGGTCTAATGTCTAACACAAGTGGGTTGTAAACACATTTCGGAATAATCAAAAAGGAAGATCAGCATACGTGGATGCAGGGCCTTAAGAAGCCCAGAGGAGTCCCTAAGCAAGCTGGCCATGCACTTTCATTCGGTCATGTTATTCACTGCAACAGGGTTACCTTGGGATCAGGAGAAGCTCTCCAAGTCCATTCGTAACCTACTTTAATACATCTTCATCCGTTTTTTAAAATAACGATGTTGTGCCTTTCCATTTTCAGCTTCCCAGGAAACTAGCGGTCTTCTAGGCAGTTTTAAAATGAACGGCCAGCTCAGCCTGTATACCCTCCAACCTCTCCCTTTGTGCTCTGCAGCGAATCTCCTACCCCGGGTATTCTGGCACCGCTTGCTTCTCTGGGCTGTCTTTCCTCGCTGACTATTATTACTTCAGTATGCTTTCTGCTATTACCCTTTGTAACCAAGCCTTCCTCCCCTGTTCCTATGATTTCCTATTTGCTCTTCTTCCCTGTTAAGAAGCCAGGCCATCTTTTCCTTTTGTCACCTTTTCACCCCTCTTCCTTCTCACATCCTTTCCAAATGTTGTTTTACTCTCTGATGACTCTTTTCCCCTATTGCTTGTAGCATCTATTTCTGGGCCTTGCTTTGACCCAGCTTGTCCTTGCTTCCCTTCGTGTTCCAGTAGTTCCCTGTGCACATCTTTTCTAGGGTCCAGATTTATGCCTTTAAAACATCAGCCCCGTCAGATTATTTCTATTACAAATGATTATAGCATAAAGACACTAAAATTGGTATGACTTCATTGTGTCATTTTATTGCCACCCTGCCAGAGACCTTTGGAACTAAGGAAATGGAAAGTTACATTCCTGGTACAGTGAAAGAGGAGCCACAGGACTACAGAGGTGCCACCTTTGTTTCCTAAATTATTTGCCTCCATCTATCGTCATGTTTATTCATGTATTCAATCAGTGTTTACTGTGCATTTGGCATAAGGGAAACATAATCTGCACAAAGGTCAGAAACCCTGGGCTTCAGTCTTGGCTCTAACGCACATGGGTTATATATGTGTACAGAGGTTCTGAATTTTATTCAACCAAAATTCCCTAAAATGTTTTATTCTTGGGAAAACTGTTAAACCTGAGAAGAAGTATGGTTCTTGGGGGAGTCTAAGTGCCTCCATTGGCAGGGAGGCAAGGGGCCTGAGTTGGTGGGGTGAGGCTGCTTCCTAGTATAGCCCCACCTTCCTGAAGTCCAGCGAAACCCCAGACTGTACAAGAGCTGACTGAATTACTCTTCTTTCCCCCATGCATATGGGGTTTCTGGAAAGAAAGTGACCAGTGGGCAATAGAGAGGCTGGTAGGGGACCTGAAGTCTCTGTGAGATATGCTAAGGACAGAAGCAGTGGGGATGGAAGAAAGACAACGTAACCATGCAGTAAGAATACACAATTTGTTTATTCACCCGCTTTGTCTTCAGCGATTGTGTCGGGAAGGTGAGCATCACAGAATGC
>NW_022104341.1:22862286-22887044 GCF_000313985.2 Echinops telfairi
CTGATGCCAGGGCCTTAAGTGGAGAGTGTATGTTTTGAGAATGATGAGGGTAATGAATATACAAATGTGCTTTACACATGTATGTATGTATGGATTGTGTTAAGAGTTGTATGAGCCCCTAATAAAACGATTTAAAAAAAAAAGAAAATGATAATGGCAACATACGCACAAATGTGCTTGATACAATTGATGTGTGGATTGTAATAAGGGCTATAAGAGTCCCCAATTCTATATATATAGAATACACGTTTTCTTTAGGAGACCTAGCAATTATTTTTTTTATTTTTTTAGTTCAAGGTCTGTTTGTTGACCTTTAGGAAAGTTTTTTATTTGCATTTTTCTGAATTTCCAAATTTTCCAGATCAATGCTTTATTACTTTTATGGTTTCTCATTGTGGGGAAAACATGCATCACCAAATTTTGGATAATCTATACATGCGTCCTTCAGTGACATTGATCACGTTTCATGTTGTACAGCCCTTATCAGTTTCCTTTTCCAAATCCTCATACCTCCATTAATTAAATCACAGTGCTCCCTACTATCATCATCATCATCATCATCATCATCATCATCACTATTCTTTCTATAAACCATTTTACTGGGGGCTCTTACAGTTCTTATAACAATCCATACATAAATTGTATCAAGCACATTTGTACATATGTTGCCATCATCATTTTCAAAACATTTTCTTTCTTGGTATCAGCTCCTCTTTTTTTCTCAGAAGTCTGCATCATTATATTTTGGTTTATGGACTGTGTTTCTTTGAATGGGACAACACACTAAAAGTGTATCCCCTGCTGTTCCAGAATCTGTTTGGATTATCTGTGACCTTAAGTGAACCATTCTCCTCCCCTAGAGATACATTTCTCACCTGGAGTACTAGAAGATGAAATGGCATGTGGGAACTGTGGAAAGTGATTATTCAATCCACAGATGGGGACATGGAGCCAGAGGCCAATAGCACAGCTCACACGTGTAGCTCTCTGGGCAGAGCAAATATACCCAACTCACTGGGCAACCTCCATGTGGTTAATCATACTCTTTAATAATCTATGAGTAGTGCTGCTCAGATAATGAAATATTTCAATGCCACCCTTGCCTCTGAATTTTACACAGTTTCCATAAGTAGATGAGCCATTTCTAATCTGAGAGTCAAGGATTATGGCAGGGAAACCCCTTTACATGGAAACTTCGACATAACTGTAGCAATGAGGCTCATTTCCAGTGAAGAGTGCTCTACATCAAACCATGGAAACATTAGTACTGTGGCTATCTTCATTGCACATCACTGGAATAGCACCATTCAGGTCCCACAGGATGGACGTTGGTTTGGACTAATTAGATGGAGTCAGATATCCACCTGGAATCGGCTTGATAGTCCAACAGGCTGAGAGTTGAATTGAAAACTCCCATGTTCCCTTATAGAAATCAAAACCTCTGCGTAGGAATCAACAATAAGCTAAGCAGCACAACAAATTTTAGTCTATCCCACAGGAGTGTGGATATGGTATTTCATCCCTCCTCCAGGGCCACCCCGAGTGGAAACGGTACCTGCAAGGACCTTTGTCGCAGGGTGCTCTCACAGTTTGCTCTGTGAAGAGAAAGCTCAGGTTCATCAGCCGTGCTGCACAGGCTGGATTGCTGCTGTACAGAAAGGAGGGGGGTTTGCTCCTAAACGGAGGAAAACATCGTACTTTTGAGTTGACGTTAAACTGCAAATTGTCCGGAGAGGCTTGAACACACGTGCTTCCAGATCCCCACCAGCACATTAAATGGTCAGTAGAGAATCTTCTAAGGCATAGTTAACTCCTTCATGCCCAGAATTATCTTGGCTACTTCACGCCCAGAGATTTGTAGCACTTACAAAAGAACCCCGTGCCTTCCATACATACCGTCATGCTAATTCTCAATCACGTAAAGGGATTGTAGGAGCTGAGAAACAAACCTTTCTTACACTGTTACAGTCATGCTGTGTTGCTGCTGCCTGCCACAGGAGCAAACAACCTGCAGCTACAAAAATCCTCAGGGAATGGAACTTTAACATCAGGAATTCTAAAAAGAGCAGGTTTACTGGTTGGATTGAGACTGATTGGAACACCCAAAAATTACGGCCCAATTTTCAGCCAATCAACCCATAAGCCTGCAAGGGAAACTATAACAATCCAGCCAAACAATTGGCAGCTCTATACGAGGAACAATAACACTGGGAACATTCTAAACTAATCAGCCAGCTGAGACCCAAAGGGCAGTATTTGTACCAGGAGAGAGTCCAGGAGAATCAGGAATGTAAGCAGGAAATACACAGAGAAAGCCGTCTTCCATTGTGGGGATTGTAATCAGTGATACGAAACAAAATACGTATGAATTGTTGAATGAAAAACTGATTCGCTCTGCAAGTTGAAAAACAAAACGGGAATTTGGGCATTATCTCTAATTATCAGACATCAGAACAATCAAATTATTTTACTCAATGACATGAGGTATCTGAACAATTTCAATTATTCATTTAATCAATTCGTACTTTCATTGGAAAAATATTTAATGAGCATCCACGATACTCGTATGCCAGACATTATTTTAAGTTATTTGGTGAACATAATATAAATAAAAATAAGAAATCCCATTAAATTTCATACTCTGTTTAAAAGTGTCACATCCTATGGAAGAAAGACAAAGTATAACATCTTGTATAACATCAAGTAGAAAGTATAAAAGTATAACATCAAGTGTAACACTATGATCATAGGTCATAGTGATCAGGGGCAAGCTACACTGTTAACTCACTATCAGGTGGTAAGGTTGGGCCTCATTGAGTTTAAATTCTGAAAAGGAAAGAAATAATGAGATTGCCCTCTAACCAGTACGTCTCTTCAAAATGTGAACTTTGATTTGAAATTAAGAAGAGTTTCAAGGATACAAGAGAGGCATGTAAGTGGTAGGCAACACGGTCCAATTTGGTATCAGTCCCTAGCATCGAGGTGTTCTCTCTGCTATCGCCCTTAGCAGTAGGGGGTGACTGCTTCCCTACCATCTAGCCACACATTCTATGCTCAATTTGATTATGACTCTTAGTGACCCTACAGGACAGAGTAGAAGTGCCCTTTGGATTTAAGAGTCTGTAAAGCTTTACAGGAATAGAAGGTCTGACCTTTCTCCTTAGAGGACATTTAGAACTTCTTACCTTGCGGTTATCAATCCAACGTGTAATCCACTCTAACAACAAGTCTCCACTTCCTTTGCTAATTTCCTGGAATTTCCCTTTTGTAGCCACTCTCTCTCTGGCAGACAATATTCTTTGGAGGAAACTGACTCCACCAGAATTGAAATCACTCCAGAATGTGTGATTCAGGTGCTAAGCTAATCTATGTAGACTTACTTCCTGTCCAGTTATTGACTCATGAGTGTGCCCCTTGACTCAATCAGAGGAATGGAGCTTACGATGCTTTTGGTTAGGATACGCTCACAAAGATCATTCTCATTTTCTTACACTTTTATGGAGCAGCTGGACATGAACTGGGTGACTGCATCCGAGGTCTTGTTCCTCTGAAGAAGCCATGCTTAGCACTATGTCAGCATGGAGGAGCCTGAAGTCAGGAAATCTCAAGGGAAGCAGACCCAGAACCCCAGGAAACCATGCTGCCATGGTCTCTGGTGACAGATCAATGAATCCCCATCCTCATATATAGGCACTAGTAAGAGTAAAGGGTTGTTTTTGCAAGTTACTTGCAACTCAAAGCATCTTAACTAATAAACCAAATAAAGGATAACATGGCTGTAGGTCCCACCTTGTGATCCCTAACTCATGTAAAATGTCTTAATCCAGCAACGTCACCCTAATGTTACCTTTAAGAAAGACACAATTTACAGACCAAATCAACATTGTATGCGAGTCACCGAGTAGCCAGTTCTTGAATCAGTACAAAGGATACTTCCAGAACACTAAAAATAGTAGAACCTATTGAATTAGAAATGAAAGGTGCAGATGTTAAGGCAGACTCAGGAGGATCAATTCTAAGGTAATTTAGGAGAAGGAAAGGGCAGGCGCTCTCAACCTCCAGCATAGTAAATTGCTTCTTGATTCCCTCATAATGAAAATATTGTGCATTCCCTTCTCTTCGCTGCAATAGAGTCGATGGATTTTCTTTCCTTCTTTTTTATTTATTTACTTTTTTTGTTTTTGCTTTTACTTCTTGCATAGATTTTGGTATTTTTGTTTTTAATAAAATGGAGGTGTTTCTGAGAATTTATATTGCAACAGTAGGGCTTGAACTTCAGGTCAGCTGAAAGGAAGAGTGTGTGCTGTTTCCATGGAAACCACAGCAGTATAATGTCAGGTACTAAGAGGCCTCAAGTATGAAGGCATAAAATCTCTGCATCATTTGAATAAACATGTCCTACTTACTGTTACTTAACCACAATCTGTGTGCATGTGCTCTATTTCCTAGTAGTCACTCTTTATAAATGTCTTATGACCCCACGCATGCCTTTAAGTCAATAAAGATGAAAAGAATTCCCTCATTAGAGTGTTATGTCTTATTATTCTGAAAACTCTATATATGTCACATATATGTTTTGATGAGGAAAAGCTATCATGGGGAATCAAACAAGGAAGTTGAAAATCAGGGCTTACATTTTGTCTTTAGTCCCTCATTTTATATATCAAGCCCCATTCTGGGTTAATCCTGTTAGGGAGAAAGTAACTACAGAATTTTTAATTTAAAAAAACCACTCTCCTCTCACAATGCCTTTCCCCTCTGTTGTATGTCTAAGTAATACCACGTCTGCAGGAGCGATAAAACTATCTGAAATTAAGAGGCAGCAAGGGAAGGGAATGCAATGCTTATAAGACCACCACAACCCGAGCGCCCCCGTACACACACACACACACACACACACACACACAGAAATTGGTGAGCAGATCGAATAGAGTCCAAATTCACAATTCTCAGTACCTTTCTTTATTCTTCTCACTCACCTTCCCCCAGCCAAGGGGTCCCTGCTCCACTGTTCCATCCTAGATTTTTCTCCACACATGTACCTGGACTTGCGGGAAGAATAAGAGAATGGGAGGTGGGAGGAAGAAAGAGAATCCAAAGGGATTAAAATAAACAAGAAGACAGGCTGGCCAGCACCATCTATCAGCTGCAGGAAAGAAAAACCCAGGGTTTTTCTACCCCATCAAGGACCTGAAAGGGACAATAATGGAGAGAAAGGTTGGTGAACTAAACGAATCTCTTTATTTGTTGCCCAAATTCGGCTTAAGGAAAATTCTGCCAGTTTCCAAGTAAACTAAAACAATAGTCTGTTAAGCCCAGTGAGTGGAAGCCAGAGAGCAAAAGGTCTCTCTGCATCATGACCCAAGAAGTTACAAACACTAACGGGAAAACTACCTTTTCTCACTTCAACACAGAATTATCTGGAAAAGAAAATGATAGAAAAAAAAAAAAAGAAAATGATAGACCCTATGAACCAGAGATTAAGATTTGGCTTCCCTTTTCTTAAATATAGCCCCAATTAAAAAACCTAAGTCTTGCTAGGCCCACCACTAAATCCATGGGATTACAAAAGCGAAAAAAGTACCATCTTTTCTCCCAGGTTGGTAGCAGGGGAATTCCGTACTTGATCTACTGGCCAACACCATCCCCACCACCATCACTCCCCCACTCACTTGAAACTTAGCTGCCTCAGATTTTAAGTTTCTATGTGTCCTGGGAATAGCCAAACAACAGACTCTCAAAAGATGACCAGAAATTGTGTGAAGCAATGTCACAAATGTAAAGGATACAAGTCTTCATTGCAATCCACTCATCTGATTCTGCATAAACCTTTCAACTAAATACCCCTTGGAGTTGACCAGGAGCCATGTCGTGTAGCCATTACACATTGTCCTGATAACCCCAAGGTCAGTCAGGGACTTGAAACTCCTCAGGAGAAAGACAAGACTCTTTACTCCAGGAGAGAGTTACAATCTCAAAACCTACAGGGGTGACTCTACCCTGTCCTGTGGGGTTGCTAGGAATGGGGATTGACTTCATGGCAGTGATTGTGTGCTGGGGTTTTTATGAGGTTTATGACTGTAGCGGTTGTTCTCAAAGCATGATACCAGTAATGGTCATTCATAATGGGACCTTGTGGTCTTCAGTACCCCCAGATAATTTGGAATCAACAAATGAGCTTCAGATGGATGCCCACTGTACAATCTTAAAAGGGTTAACGGCAGCAGAATGTGGTTACCACAAGTCCACTGGAGAATAAGAAAATGTGGTATTTCAGAAGACATATACTAGCAAAGTAGATTTAACTATAATAACAAAATTCTTAAATGCTAATAATTCATTAGACTCCACTAGCTCAAGATGAGCTCTATGGGTAAGGTGACAAGATTTTAAGATTGGTAAAGCGGGACACCATTAACTGAGGCGGGGGTGTGGGGGTGGGGGTGGGTTCTTGATTAAAAATTTGGTCTATATGGAGCAACAAAAATTTTCATAGAACGCAAAAATAGTATTGTAATATTTTTAAAATTTAAACATAAGTACAATTTACAAATATAATACATTAAAATATGTATAGTATTATTTTATTCTTTGGCATATTTCTCATTTGAGTGAATTTTTTTAGTAGATTGCTGTCGGTGTTTAAAAGGTCATGAAATTTTCACAAGAATTTGTTAAATTATATTTCACACATAAAATGGCTTTCAAAGTCTCAACACTTAATTGTGTATTTTCTGATGTCCACGCTTTATTTACCGTAGAAAAAACACATTCAGTCACAGCATTAGTTCCTGATAAGGACAGTGCGTATTCCACAACTTTTAGTGCATTATTGTATGGAACATGGTTTGCTTCAAAATGATGAAATATTTCTAACCATTTGTTCTCTATTGTGATTTTTGCTGATGCCCAAGATTTAACCTTTTCCTTATCAATATATATTTTTAATAATGATACCTCATTAAAAAGATCATTTTTGGAAATATTACTATATGGGAAATTTTGAGTAATAAGATCGAATAATTTTTGCACATCATTCCAGTACTGTCTGCTAAATTCAAGAAAATGTATGTATTTATGAAATAAATAAATTACCTAAATTATCTGAACAGCTGATTTGTTGACATCACTTGTTTAACTAGCACTAGCACGCAGTACGATGTGTATCATCTGAGAGACAGTTACAAAATGTTTTCACCGTTGCCAATGTCCCAAAATGCCATTGTTCATTAAGTCCAAACGATGGTGGTCGAGGAATTCTAACAGCTGATCATCAATGCGAACTTTGATAAGCAGTTTTCGATAATCAGTTCTTAACAATGATTTATTATTAAAGTTTAACATTATAAAATTTACAAAAATAATATAAACTCATATCTTGGCGAAATAGCCACATGGCAGTTGAAAACCGTATATTCCCTTCCCGTTCTCCTGCCGTTCCCTAGATTGTCATGCAATCTTTCCAAAAATCAGGACTTTTTAAAATGCCGCGGGACGCGGGACAAATTGTTAAAAATCAGGACTGTCCCGCCAAAAGCGGGACTTCTGGTCACCTTATCTATGGAGAAAAGGAATTTGATGACATCGGCCACATCCCAGAGAAACTTACAGATTTTACATGAAAAGAGATGAGACAGCTATTCTGCACCTCACAGAGTCTTAGGGAAAGGAAAAATGGAAGAAAATACAGTCTGTATTACTTCTCAAAAACAGCCAATGAAAACTCTGTTGGGTCAGAATAGTCTAATCTGTGACCTCTATCAGGAGACTGGTTCAGGACCAGACAGCATTTCATTCTACTGAGCACAGAGTTTCATTCTACTTCAGACAAACTCAAGGGTAGCTACTAACACTATAAAAATCATAAGCCTGCAGCTAAAACATTCCGTTTAATCCTGAGGACAATTTAAAAAGCACTCGGATTGCAGGACAAAGAAGAGGCTATCTGCTCCCATAAAGACAGAGTCTCAGAAATCCACTCTGAGTAAGGGTAGACTCTGTGGCAATGATTTTGATTTTGATATTTCAGTCCAGGTGTGGACAAATCTTGTCTAGGGTTGTGTTCGATATGGGTTTTAAAATGTCTTAAATCAATTTATTGGGGGCTCGTTCAACTCTCTTATCACAATTCATACATACATCCATTGTGTCAAGCACATTTGTACATTTGTTGCCATCATCATGCTCAAAACATTTGCTTTTTGCTTGAGCCCTTGGTATCAGCGCCTCATTTCCCCCCTCCCTCCCCACTCCCCTTCCCTCATGAACCCTTGATAATTTATAAATTATTATTTTGTCATATTTTACACTGTCCAATGTCTTCATTCACCCACTTTTCTTTTGTCCATCCCCCAGGGAGAAGGTTATATTATATGTAGGTCCTTGTAATTTTTTCCCCCTTTCCCACCCCATCCTCCCTCCACCCTCCTAGTGTTGCCACTCTAAGCACTGGTCCTAAAAGGCTCATCTGCCCTGGGTTCCCTGTGTTTCCAGTTCCTATCTGTACCAGTGTACATCCTCTGGTCTAGCCGGATTTGTAAGATAGAATTAGGATCATGATAGTGGGGTTGGGGGTGGGGGAAGCATTTAAGAACTAGAGGAAAGTTGTGTGTTTCATCATTGCTACACTGCACCCTGACTGGCTTGTCTCCTCCGCGATACCCTTCTGTTAGGGGATGTCCAGTTGCCTACAGATGGGACTTGGGTCCCCAATCTGCCCTCACCCTCATTCACAATGATTTAATTTTTTGTTCTTTGATGCCTGATACCTGATCCCTTTGACACCTCGTGATCACACAAGCTGGTGTGCTTCTTCCACGTGGGCTTTGTTACTTCTGATCTAGATGGCCCCTTGTTTACCTTCAAGCCTTTAAGACCCCAGACACTACATATTTTGATAGCTGGGTACCATCAGCTTTCTTCACCACATTTGCTTATGCACCCAATTGTCTTCAGTGATTGTGTTGGGAAGGTGAGCATCATGGAATACCAGTTTAATAGAACAAAGTATTCTTGTATTGAGGGATTACTTGAGGCCCAATGTCCATCTGCTACTTTAATACTAAACCTGTAAATATATGCACATAGATCTATTTCCCAATCTTCATATATAAATATATTTACATATGTCACCATGCCTGTATTTAGACCTCTATAAATGTCCTTTGCCTCCTAGCTCTTTCCTCTATTTCCTTTTACTTTCCTCTTGTCCCACTATCATACTCAGCCTTCATTTGGATTTCAGTAATTCGTCTCGGTTACGTTACCCTTGATCACAACCTACCAGGCCTCCTCCACCCTCCTCACCACCTCACTTGTTGTTCCCTTATCCCTGGGTTTGTTAACACCACTTCCTTTCCTCCCATCTCACCCTCTCCCACATTTCCCCGGAACCATCGGTCTCGTTTTCTCCTCCAGATTGTTCATCCAGCCTATTTTATTTAGACAGACCGGCAGAGATAATAACTTGCACAAAAACAAGAGAGAGCAAAACAAAGCAACAAAATGAATAAATGAATCCATTTGTGCAGGCTGATCTGAAGCACGCACAGTTTGTCACAACTCTTCTTTGTCTAGCATTCTGCTCAGGTCATACCTTTATTATGTATTTTCTGCTGGTCCTTTGGGATTATTTCACTCCATTCCTGAGAAAACCAGAAAACCAAGACCCAAATGTGTTAACTAATTCACTCAAGATCACTAGACATGTGATGATGGGGGTGAAAGTAGAGATGGGTGAAAGCAAGACTCAACCAATCTTCTGCTAGCCCAGCGATGGCACTGAGCTGGGCCATGATGGCCATTGCCACTGTAAGCAGCCCTTTTCTCCTATCCCTTTTTATAGCATTCTACTGCCAAATCTTCCCATCCACTCCAACATGTATCGTCGAATTTAGGCATAACCAGCCGAGCCCATTGCATCAAGGGTCCAACAGAAATCCTTTTGGTAACATTAGAGTTCCCATTTCTTTTTTCAAAGGAATATTTTTCAATTGTACACTGTATTTATACCAACTAACCATAACACGTAACCTCCTTATCCTTGCCTCACATTGAAATCAATGGAGGCTTAGCATAATAAGTGCAAAGTGAGATCTTTGTAGATACTATTTTTACCCACAGCTATTATATTTATTTTTAGAGCTTGGATTTTTTAATAGGAGGTATGTGGACCATGTATCATATGATAGATTACAAACTGAAACTTTTAAAAACTTCTTTAAAAGGAAGCTTACATTGGGACAACCTCAAT
Organism: Echinops telfairi; assembly: GCF_000313985.2. Classification (NCBI taxonomy): domain Eukaryota; kingdom Metazoa; phylum Chordata; class Mammalia; order Afrosoricida; family Tenrecidae; genus Echinops; species Echinops telfairi. The sequence continues at coordinate 22,872,539 of NW_022104341.1, forward strand.
GGAATTTGCCTTTCTAATCTTTGAAGTATGAATCCCAAATTTGACCTATGCGATCACACTGTTGTTCCTTATGTTCGTTCCATAGGTCTGTCTGCACGCTGAAATCACTTCTCAGACTGCTCTTTCAGAGGGGTGTCCAAGGTCAACAAAACCTGAGATTACAAATAAAAAATTAATTTAAGGACTCAAATAACAAGCATTGGTGGGTCAAGATAGAATCTTCATTCAATCGTCACGTCTATATGCAGGACAAATGCTATGCAAAACAGTCTTTCTTTGTGTGTGTGTGTCTGCGCGTGAGCGCGCGCGCATACGAGCATATGTGTGTGTGTAAGAAAAGCAGGAGATAAGTGAGGATACTCAATTTTACAAGGGGGTCTTTGTGAGATTGGAAGAATAGAATAGATAAACATGCAAGACTGAAAAACAGAGCATCACGATGCTAGACAGGAGTGTTTCTCAGTTAAACAGACATAAGTCTGCCATGTTTCAGGGCTCTCTCGTTTCTATAATCAGACTTTCTTCCTAAAGAAACTGCCCAACTTTAGTTTCAATGTTGAATACGAAGTTACTATGAGAAAGAATTATAAACTTAAATAAAAACTGGATCAAACAAGAAGAAATGTGTTATGAATTGAATTGTGTCTCCCCTCAAATGTGTATTGACTCTTGGCTCCTGCACCTGTGGCTGTGCTTTTTCTTGGAAATAGGGATTTTCTTTTTGTATGCTAATGAAGTCATTGAAGCATAGGGTAGGTCCTAAACCTAATAAATTTTGAGTTATAAAAATAACAGATTATAACCATGCACCTGCAGAGGGAAGACTGATGTCGTATAAGGATTTGTCTAAACACCAAGAGAAGTCAAGAACTACCTAGGCACAACTGAAGCCAAAAGTGGGGCCCACAGAAACCACCAGGATGGCCAACATGATAATTTAGATTTAGCTTCCAGAACTGTGAGAAAATAAAATATATTCCTGTTAGTTAAAGCCACACACTAGTTGTATTTCTGTATGGTAACACTAAGTAACCAAAGCAGGAGTTTTTTCTCCCTTCTTTGTCTCAACATTTTTATTTACATATAATTCACATATCATATAAGTCAATAGTTGAATCAAGTCAAGATAAAAAAGATTTTTTTAAGAAGAAAACAACGTCACTGCTAATGACATTCTCTACCAAGGTTCCTACCACCAGAAATTTGCTAACACTTTCCCTTTCTCAAAACACAGCCCGCCTCACCAGTACTTTTGTCAGCTCAGGGTTTGTTTCCTTTCCACTATTAACAAAAAGGGGGGAAAGCATTATGCTTCATGAGTTCACTTAGTGTGTGCTGTGGCGTGGACTCTGATTCACAGAGACCTTGTATATAACAGCATGATGAGACTGGCTTACAGTCAGTCTTTGGACATGTTGTCAGGAGAAACGAGTCCCTGGAGAATGACATCATGCTTGATAAAGTCAAGGGGCATCGAAAAAGAGGAAGGCCCCTAATGAGATGGATTAACACAGTGGCGGCAATAATGGGTTTAGGCATGGGAACAATTGTGAGGATGGCTCAGGCCCTCGCAGTGTTTCATTCTGTTATTCCCAGGGTCACTGTGGGTCAGAACTGACGCCATGGCACCTAACTACTAGAACAGCGTATGACAGAAAGGAATGTTGTTCAGGCCAGCAACATCCTCAGGCTCATTGTTATGTCTGAATCAGCTTAAGGCATTCCTAGAATCATCTTTTTAAATAGGTGAAGTAAATTATAAAGGCTGTCTTTTTTGTTTTTTTTTAATGAGTATATTGCCTAATGTCCTCATGCAGAAGTGTCATTGAAACCCAAATGTAATCTTAGTCTGAGAAGAATTTCTTATAATCATGAATACAACTAAAGAAATCTCTCAGCAGGAAGCACCAGAGCCAATATCCTATCTTTCTTTAATAACTGTTCTCACAAGCCACCCCATTTTTAATATTTTGTTTTGAGGGTCCTTGAAATGAACACAACTCCCTATATATTCTCTACCCTCGTTTCTTTCCTTGTAGCCTGATCTTTGATAAACCTTAGAATAACCATATTTTCTCAACCACACAGAATCACTCAAGCCTCTCTATGACATTGTATGTGCTATTCCTGTCACCGAGGATCCTCCCTGCTGCTAGCTTCTTTACTTGGAAACATCTTGCTTACTTTCCAAGATTTGGGACCAATTCCATCTCCTCTCAAAACACTTCTCCCACGTCCTTACTAAACTTTATTCATCTTCTCCTTCACTTCCCTCTCCCAGCACATTCTTCACACTTCTCCGATAGGAACTTGTTACAAGGTGTAATGTTCTGGGTTTTTTTGTTTTTTCATCTATTGCCTCCATTTGATGATGGAGATCTTGATCAGAAGACAACATAAAACTTCCATTAGACTTGATAAGTAAAAGAGTGCACCTATGAACTGAATAAGTGCATGGCATAGTAAAGAAGCAGAGTGAATACACAGGATAGTAGGCTACACATCCTTTAAAAAGATTTTTCTACTAACATAAATAAGGCTTCATTCGATTGTAAGCTTTTTATTTTTTTACAGCAAGAATATTTTGTTATCAATTTCTAATTAAAATTGCATGTCACAAATATATTTGTGACAAATATATTATTCTACTTACATTCCTTGGGTTGAGTAGGGTGCCTTAAATATTTGCCTGCTAGTTCGGGGGAAGGGGGCAGAACTGTTGTATCACTTTGCTTTGCAAACAACTGGACTCACTGTGTAATTGATGTGCATGACTCTGAAGGATGAAGGCAGCATTTTGTTCACTTTGTGTTCCAAGGACAGGTTCTAGTGTGTTGGAGATGTCTCATGATTACTGTTTGTTAAATACAAGAAACCCAATAGAGCTCTGGTGGTGCAAAGGTTAATTAATATGCCCTTAGCTGCGAACTGAAAGGTTGGTACATGGTACCCATCTAGAAGCTGTGCAGGAGAAAGACCTGGAAACCTTCTCCCATAAAGATTACAACCCAGAAGATTCTGTGGAGCAGTGCTACTCTGCCAGGTGGATTCACTATGAGTCCAAATGGGTGCGGCATCAGCTAAGAATCTCACAGCTAAGAATCATCAGCTAAGAATCTCATCAGCTAAGAGTCCAAATGGGTGCGGCATCAAAGAAATCTCACATCCTCGGAATCATCTCGAGGACTCTGCATCATCTTCAGACTTTGAGATGCCGGACTCAAGGATAAAGCATAAGAACAAAACAGAAACTTTTCTTAAAGAAATGACTCCTTGGATTAAAAAAGAAGGACGTACTATTTGTTGGCTTCCCAGGGTGCAGTAGGATTGTCCGGAAGAGCAGGTGTCTTCTAATCGCCTATCTCCCAAAGCCTTCTTCAAAATGAAGTGCGGAAGAAGAGGATGAGAAAGGGGAGAGCAGTGAGAAAGTTGGGCCGTCTTGAAGGCTCCATATTCGCACAGAAATAATATGTTCTTCTGGGTACCAAAACTACTGTGCAAGAGAGGATGCGCCTACAAATTGTGGTATTGCGGTCTTCTGAATTTATCCACGTTTTGTAAAACCATATTTCCAACTAAAGGGTTTTGTACACTTTTATTTCATGGATTCCTTCATATACATTAAATCCTCTAGCAATGTGGCATTCAAGAGGTTAACATTATGGGCAACTGAACCTTGGTTCCTCCCAAGAGGGCATACTGGCATGGCTCAGCTAATGTTCTACATTCCACTAATGTGAATGACAACTGCAGAATTTCCCAATGCCCGGAAAGGAAAAGAATATCATCAAACATTCCAACATCTTCCAATTCTCCTTCCCTGCTCAGTGTCTCTTGTGCTGTATAAATGGCCTCATTTTTAACCGAAGTATGACAAACATAACAATAGTACCATTTTGCAGTGACTCTAAAGCGCATTTAAAAAATGCATTTCATTTCCAAGACACTCTAATTTAAGCCTTTCAGACCCTTTATTCTCTTTCTCTCCAGAAGCAGCTCCTGTTCTGAAAGCTATCAGGAGAGCATAGGAAAGCGGGTAGCATCTGCCAGGGACAAGATGCTGCCTCCCAAGTCTTTAGTGATTCACAGGTTGTAAATGTACTGGATGGCGGGAGGATGCATTCACACCAGCAATTTGTAAAGGGGCATTTGCAACTTTCAAATAGTTATCACTTAATTGCGCTCCCTTTCGGATATGTTCTCAAAATGCCAACATCACATTCTCTGTCCTATCATACTGATAGGTACAATTGAGAGGACTGAGGTTTGTTGTTGTTGTTTTGTGGTGCTTCCTTTTATTTAGAGGTAAACACTGTTTTGCTTACTTTATCTTTCCCCAAATCAATATTAAATAAATCTTTTGGTTGCAACTGGGTGTTTTCAGACTCTTTGGAAATTACCCTGAAACACTTGCCATCTAATGACCATATTTACTTAACAGGACATACTGTTTTGTATCGATTTTATATGTGATTTGGTCAAGCTGACAGCTATGAGCAAAACCCTACACACGAGTTGCTTACGGTTGTCTCTGCGACCAAAAACGTGCTACATAGAGTTTCAAGTATCATAAGGATTACAGCTCTAACTGCAGCTTCTGGTTTTAAACTATCTCAGGGTAAAAGGACAAGCTGACCTAATCAGGAGGTCATTTAAATAATTTTATAGTGCAGGGCACAGCTAATGCCTGGTTGACATCCCAACCGAGAGCATTTTTTTCAGCTGTGATTAATGGACTTGACATCCATTTGCCACTGCTTTTGCTAAACATGTAGTTCACGATTTATGGTCAAATACCACTGAGATCATAGGAAACTAAACTCTTATGACTGTGAAAATATTGCGCTGGAGGCCAGAGTTTCTCTACAGAGTTCTGGATCATTTTATAGGTAGTATAAAATGGCCCAGAGTTCTGGTCCAATGAATACTACAATTTCTCACAAGGGAGAAATCTTGAATGGAGAACTGAGGGCTTTGATTGGTAACATGGTCACCCCACAGGGCGAGGAGGAGACGTACAGTACATTTAAAATCAAGACTAGAACTAGGAGTCCGGGGACAGAGGAAGAGGAGACTCTCCTGCTTCATTTATAATGGACTTTCCCATTGTCTTTGTGTCAGAAACACAGCCAGAGACTTAAAATGAGAAGAAAGTAGGAAACCGAAGAGCCCATGTCACTGATCTGAATTATCTACCTTTTACTGTATCATGTTTTAAGGTACAAAGAAGACCCCAAATCTCAAACACAATTTACGGAGAATATTTATTGTCTTAAATAAGACAAAGAGAAGACTATGACAACACACATCATCCAGAATAAGGAAACCATTAACACAAGATCCTAATGGTGTCCAAGGATCTACAGAGGTTTGGGGACTTAAAAAGGATGTGGAAGGGCAAAGGAAACCATCCCAAAGGCTTGATTGGTAGAAGATCAATACACCACAGCAACAGGATTACAGAAGTGGAACTAGATCCTAACTGAGACACATATAGCATGTCAGGAAAGCTTAGATGCTTAGTCCAGGGCTCTCTGACCAAGGCAGCCAGCGTGTGACTCATGCTCTGTGAGCCCCCAGTAAGGCAAACTCCATCAAGGACACACCCAGGCAAGTCCCGAAGGGAGACTGCCGCTTCCTGAGTTTGTCAAGGCATGGTGGTGGTAATCCACCCTCTGAACGCACTCTGCCAGAGTGAAAGACTGTTCACGTCCCTGTTTAGTAGTCAGAAGGTATTCAATGGAGGCTGAATCCACATGAGAACCCTGACAGTGGATTTTGGGCTTTCATAGCCTCCTGCAAACCTGGTGCTCAGAGTGTATGCCCTAATGCAATCAACATGAAACATGTCTTCCAGTCAATTTGCTAATATTAGGATATAAAGTTAGAGCCTAAAGAGAGTCTCTATTCCTTTTAAATCATCGTCCAGTTTTCAGGAGCACAGATGCAAGAGTATGTATTTGTTATTTGTTTCCCTAAAGAAAGCATGACATAGAGAGATCAAGACTTGGTCTTTGTAGTTAAATCAGCTGGATGAGAAATCTTACTTCATTACTTACTGGACTTTAAGACCTTGGGCAACTTATTTAACCTGGTCTCCAAGTCCACATGTATATAAAAAAATATCACTACAATCTATTCATCATGGTATTGTTATAGACATTAAAAGATATATCTTTTAATACAACCTTTTAGGATAAAAAGGGCCTCAATATAGTTTCTCACACACAGAAAATAAAATATCAATAAATATCCGCTATTATTGTTATCAAGAAGCCCTGGTGGGTAAGCATTGCACGACTCACCACAAGTTTGGTGATTCAACTCCACCAGTTGCTCTGAACGAGGAGGCTGCCTCTCCCATAAAATGTACAGCCTTGGCAAGCCCACATCGGGTCGCTGCGGGTTGGAATGGACTCAGTGTCAGCGTGTTTATGATTGCTATCAGGGAGGTGAAATCGTCACTGCTAAAGAGTGGAGAAAATACCTTCGGCTCACAACCCCATTAGACCTAATGTCATTTACCAGCTCTATTTCTTGATATAAACAGCAAAGGACTCCATGACATGTGTGTCAAAGCACACTTCCCGTAAGCTGAGGACAAATTGCAATTCTCCCCTCCAGACTAAGAGTTGAAAGTGACCCTCTCTACATTTCAGTTCATTGGGTGCGCTTTTAAAGCAAGTGGACGTCCTGGCAGAAGCCCAAACACTGGTTAATAGTGACAGCAAAGGAGAACAAGGAGCCAATAGATGAAGATGGATTCAGGTGGTTGTTTGATTAGAATGGGAAATCAATTGTTACTAAATTAAGCTACCACGTGTGAGGTACAAGTGTCGCCACATGAATGTGTTGACTGACTGCATCTCCGCTGTGAAGGGAAACAGGCAAATTTTAAACATACAGTACTTCTGGAACAATGTACACGTTTCCCTATACTTGTGAATTTCAATGCTTTTGTGAAAGCCTAACATCTTACTCAAAGCATGTAAATGATTAGTCTGGAAATTACACATGTAAACAAGATGTGGATTCATTAATTGTTCATTATTCCTGCCTGCTGTGAACATTAGCCCCTGTGACCAGGCTTTGGCTGTGGCAGACAGAACGTGCTCGCACGACACTAGTCTTTCCCTCATCTTCTATTCGGGCCTCAGAGAGTCCGGAATGGGCGCCATTAGCAATTCCTAATGGAGGTTCTAATTTCTACTTAGAAGCAAACAGGAAGAAATTAAATAAATCCAATCGGAAAACATACAGTGGCATTGCCATTTCACAAGGCACACTGTTTAAACAGTTAGCTCGGGGTGAACTCTTCCCGGTCGTTGATTGGGAAGTGGTTCAGACCTTAATTACTGTGTTCCGCCAGTCTGTGACCGGGTCCTGTTTCCACAGGCTTCCTGCCAGAATGCAGCAGGTCCCCTCCCCTGTTGCCCTCCCTTTTAGGAAGACTATACGTGAGATTAAAGCCAGAGGCATTAACTCTTTGTGGGTGTGATCTAATTTCCCGACCAAGTTTGTGTTTTTTAGTAATGTATTTTACTTATGTTGCTGTTGAAAATATACACAGCAAAACATACACCAATTTAAGTTTCTGCATGAGCCATTCAGTGACATTAATTACAGTCTTCAAGCTGCACAACCATTGACACCTTCTCCTGAGTTGTCCCTCCCTTATTAGCATAATCCCATTGTCCCTAAGGTTCCTATATAATCTTTCTAGCTGCGGCTGTCTACTTGATCCCCTATGCGTTCTCAAACTATGGCCCATGGGCCACATGCGGCATGCCGAGGACATTTATCCAGCCCACCGGGTGTTTTTGCCCTGTTTGTTTTTTCACTTCAAGATAAGATATGTGAAGTGTGCATAGGAATTTGTTCATCATTTTTTGTTTGTTTGTTTTTTAACTACAGTCCGGCCTTTCAACGGGTCTGAGGGACAGTGAACTGGCCCCCTGTTTAAAAAGTTTGAGGACCCCTCTGGCATATAGCTCTTAAAAAAGGCACAGTGCCAAAGGTTTCTTTACTTGTTAAGCTAAACTATTGTTAGGTTTTAAGAAGACTTTGAGGGAGAATTTAGGTTTAAAATTTAAAGATTTATCTCAGGTCAATACTCTTAGGGGTTTATCCAACTCCTGTGGCTCAGAAAATCTGGATTACATAAGAATTTAAAATCACGTTCTGTATTTCCCCTCTTTTGATCAGGAACCTTTTATAACATCTGATCAAAATGTTCAGTAATGGTAGCTAAATACCATTCATTTCTGGTCTCATGGCAAAGGAGGCAGTTATTCCTGGAGGCAGTTAGCCACACATGCCAAAATCCTCCTATTCCTGACTCTCCTTTTTTTTCTCTGTTGTTCCATGGGACAGAGGCCCATTGGACACTGCATGGCCACTTGCAAACTTTTAAGACCGCAGAAAATACTCAACAAACCAGAAGGTAGGGCAGAAGCACTAAACACATTATTAGCCTGGAGTATCTCATGAAACCCTAACCCTGAACCTCCATACCAAGGAACCAAATGCCATGAGGCGCTTCATTGTACACAAGGAGTCCCAAACATTTGGGACTCCTTTGAAACATTTTTGTCATGGATATAAATATAGCAGTCTCATAACTTTTACTGATTCAATTTTTGTACAGGCATACAACTTATTAACAACAATTACATTAAACAGCTGTGTAACTCTAGACTTCATCTATAGGATATTTTTTCAATCTCAATTAAATAAAACTCAATACCCCTTAAACAATAATTACCACGTTCCCTCATCCTACCATCCTTGATAACCACTAACAAATTTTGGGCTGTATAAGTTTGTCTTTTTATCTGAGTAAGCCACTGCCACCAATTCAATGTCACCTCATAACAACCCTATATAGAGTGAAACAGTAAAACTACAAGGGAGCAAACTGCCTAATCGTTCTACCACAGAGCACCCGATTGCCCTGAACGGCCAGCTTTGTGATAAAAGCCCAAGGCCGACAATCTCACAGGGCTCCTTTCATACTTGCCCTATAATATTTTCCCTTTTGTAACTGGTTTGTCTAATTCATCAGACTGTCTTTAAGCTTTAACCATACAATAAGACTTGATCTCTCTGTCTGATCTTGTAGTATTCCATTTTATGGATAGATCACATTTTGCTTCTCCATTCATCTACTGACAGGCATTTTGGTTGTTTCTGTTTTAGCTCTTGTGAATAACGTTGCGACAACCTTGGTGTCTCGCCAACTTTAAATTCTGGCTGGAATTCGCTGACTCAGTTGTCTCTGTAGTAATTCTGGGAGCAAATTTTGCTATTTGTATCCAAGGGGAGGAATCCCCTGGTACACTTGACTACTGACTATGGATTGGTGGCTCAAGAGACAATTTGGAAGAAAGACCTGGAGATTTGCTGACGCCATATGAAGCACTTCTACTTTCAAACACCTGGGTTTGCCATGTTAGAATCAACTCAATTATTATTATAAGCTAAGGATAAAAAATTAAGATTGTAGATGGCAATGAAATTTAAATAAAAGTGCAGATATGAAATGTGCATGGCAGCAATACGAACAGAGAGAAGAGCACAGTGGAGCACTCACTTTGGCATTAGAGAATTTCCCAGTCAGCAACAAGGGCACTTGCAACTCACCTACCCTCCCAAAGTTCCTGTTTCCTCATATGTTAGAAGGCATTAGTAACACCTCACTCAGAAGGTGGCTGTGACCATGCCAGGCATACATCAGGCACTCAATAATTGTGAGCCAGCTTGTCCTGTCTTCCTTATCTCCTCTCATAACATGGGAGCTTTGCATTTTAATTATTTGATTCTCTATTGTAGTGCAAGGCGGAATGGCTGTCAATCGAACAAGCGTTCCAAGTAGGAGCACCCCACAACCATGCTGCTCCTCAGAGAGCGTCCTTTTGGGTGACCCTGTCTGTTGGAAGATCTAAGAAGAAGAGATGACAGAGCTGACTCAAAACAGGGAAGACTGAGACATGAAAGGTTATACTGAATGATACTGACTGCCCGGAGCCGAAGGGAAAAAGAATTCACTCTTCATTAGTGACGCCCACATAAAAATTGATCACATTAGGCTCACCATGACAAAAAATAATTCAATCAGTAGCTTCTTTTAAGATAAAATCTAAAGTTTCTTCCTAAAACTAACTTAGGAAAAAGTGAATACAAAATTATCGGGCTAAAAATGGTTCTGCGACTTTCTCTTTATACATTTTTTTTTAGAATCATGACTTTATAGATTTTCTAATAACGATGCATGCTCATTATAAAAAAAATGAAAGTCAAGCAATAAGGAAGAAGAAAGTGAAAAAAAATTAAAGTCTTATTAAACTCCTGCCATTCCCAAACAGCTAAGCTAACCGTTAAGATCCAAATCATTGGCACTGGATCTTGTCCAAGTCAATGCAGCCCCATGTGCTGCAGAATAGAACCATGTTCATCGACGTAAAATTTTTTAAACAGTTTTATTGACATATAATTCACATTCCACACAATCCACATTTTAAATATTTTTAAAAGAGTGGCACAATCATCATCACAATCAATTTTAGAACATTTTCTTTATTCTTGTATTCAGTAGTATTAGCTCTCCATTGCCCCACAACCTCCCTTGCCATAACCCTAAGAAACCACTAATCGAGTTACTGTCTCAATAGATTTACCTATCCCGGATTCCATATAAAGAAAAACATAACAAAACAAAAAACCCAAGAAAACATTTAATCCAAAAGAAGCCAGAAAATACTGAAAACTATACTGAATTCAAAATAGGTCAAAAGGGAGAACAATTGACAAGGTTTTAAACTTTAACCTAACTATATCTGCATTAATTTACTTTCTAATGCACTCTACCTGGTAACAAGACTACTCATATCCTTCGTCAATGGCCAGAGGAGCTTGCAAGAGGCTTTTAATGCCCATAGAGACTCTGACAAATGAATTTTAGGTTTTCAATGTTACTCATCGCCTTCCACAAACTGGATTCTCAGAATTGAAGCTCAAATACCCTTGAATTTTATTATATATAATCTTTGGATCACCCAGGCTGGTGTGCTTCTACTGTGTGGACTTAGTTGACATCTCACTTAGATGGTTGCTTATTTTAAGAGCAAAATGCTATTCTTTCTGATAACCAGGGACCAGATGATTTCTTTACCACACTTTGCTATAGCACCGATATCTTTCGTGATCTCTTCATGAGAGCAAGTATTCAGTAAGGCTACATTATAAGAACTAATGTTTCTTAAACTAGGCTTACAAATAAGTGGGAGCTCAAAATTCATTCATATAACAACAGTTTATATATGTCCTTGATTCATTTCAAAGGCAGATTTGTCATTTTACTGGGAAATATTATAAATTATTCCCATGTGGCATATAGTAATTCCATTAATAGTTTCATTAATTTAGCCAATGGTATAGAATGCAAAATATTGTTGAGAAAAGGAAAGCATACATGTATAGGACAGATTTTTCGGCTAAAATACATGTGTTGTTTACTTGTAAAGATTAAAAACTTAAGTGAATGGACACTATTTATACCAACAATGAGGTTTGGAGATAGAGCAAAATTTTCAATAATGCTCACTCACAAAGGCAGAACAATACCTGTTGGATTAAGACATGTCATACAAAAACGAAAATAGCAAATATATGGTACTCTCAAATTGCCAAATACTGGGCACCCTCAGAGCAAGAGATTTGAACCAAATCCCAATGACTCCCAAATATATGGCCTTGGGATAATAGTCTGCTTCTTCTCACACTAGGACATTTCAAAGTTAAATTTAATGGAGTATTTCATTTCTTTTAATCTGCTATATGTGTGTTTAAGGTAAAGTCCGGTTCACTTCATGGGCTTTCCCATTCGGGTCCTTCTGTGGCTTACCAATGACGTTGTGCACATAGTCTAAAAGACAAAGTGTACAGTCCCAGTTGACGATGGCATGATTCCTGGGTCACCAAGACCTGGATAGCAACTCAGTCAAATGTGCCTGATTAGGAATATAAGAAAGGGTATAAGTACCATGGGGGCCTGTATAAGTAATGTTTAGCCTTGTTAACAATGGCAGGTTGACCCACCAACAGAAGTGAAATCACCTTTCTATGATGCACATGTCCCATCTCTGGACTTGAATTTCTATTAAGACTCTATGAGCACCCTTTCAAGAATGTTTATTGAGTTGGATCATGACAGTGGAAGGAGACTATATGACAGGAACATATTGTTCTTCTCTCTCTCCCTGAAAAACAAGAAATTTATCCCAGCTAAGGGGAGGCCCCTCTTGGTGAGGTGGTTTTTAAGATGTACATACAAATAAGGGAGCAATACATGGATTATAAGCGTTAAATAGGCACACTTTCTTGTTGCTTGGTAGGCTGGATTAAAAGGTTATATGATTGAAGAACAGATACCTGCCTTTGTCTTTTTTTTTTGTCTGCCTAATAGTAGTGGACACAAAAAATATTTGTCCTTCACTTCATTCAGTATAATGGATTCCAGGTCTGTCCAGATCATGAGGTGCTTCGTGGTTTCATCACTGTTTTTTTAAGGATAAATGCTATTCCATTGTGTGTCTGTGTACCATTCGTCGATGGGTAGGCATTTGGGTTGTTTCTAGTTTCTTGCTATTGTGAACTGTTCTTTGATGAACACAGGTAGCATATATCTGCTTGTGCAGTCTCTCCTACTTCTTTGGGCATATACCAGCTGAGATGTTGCTAGAACACGTGGGATTTCTATTCCCAGTTGTTGTAGGTAGCGCCATATCATTTTCTACAATCGTTAAACGTGTGTACAAGCTCACCAGCAGTGTATAAGCATTCCAATCTCTCCACACCCTATCAGCAGTTTTGTTTTGATTCTAATTAGACTATAGAAGTCACTATAAGGTAATATCTCATTGCTATTTTGATTTATATATCCTGGATGACTAGTGACTATGAGAATTTGTACATGTGTTTGTTAGTCACTTGAATGGCTAACATTTTTTTGTGAAATTTCTGTTCATGTTTTTGTCCACTTTTTATTTTATTATTTGTTTTTGTTTTTTAGTTGAGTTGTCACAGAATTATCATATATGTCCCTTATCTTTTATGTCACTGCTAAAGATTTTTTCTGAGTCTGTGGGCACTGTCTTTAATCTTTTGATAAAGTCTTTTGATGAGCATAAATGTCTTATTTCTATTAAGTCTCAGTCATCTATTTTGTCTTCAATTGTGTTCTTCCTTTATTGTATTTGATAGTATGTTTATGCTCTGTATGAAGGACCTTAAGTTTATCCGTATTTTCCCATCGATGATCATTACAGAGCTAGGGTTTACATTTAAGTGTCTGATCCCTTTTGAGTTCATTTTTGTACAAGGGGAAACATATGGGTCTGGTTTCATTCTTCTGCGGATGAAGATGCCATTTTGCAGCAATTGTTGCAGAGAGCATCCTTTTCCCATTTCATGTATTTTGGCTCTTTTTCCAAGATCAGTTCCAAGACGAATATTTATTTCTGGATTTTACATTCTGTTCCAATTGTCCATGAATCTATCATTGTATGCATACCAACTGGTTTTGATATTGTGGCTACATAATGGGCTTTGGGGTTGAGGTCACAAGGTCTTCTACACTGTTCACTTGGGGGATTTATTTGTTTATCCTCAGTCTCTTCTGTAGTCATATGAAGTTGTTAATTCGATTTTCTTTTTTCTTAAAGAATAAAGCTAGAATTCAAATCAGAATTAGCTTGTATTTATAGATTGCTTTGGTAATATTGACATTTTCACAGTATTAAGTCTGCCTACCCGTGAATATATAACATTCTTCTATTTATTTAGGTTTCTGATAATAGTGGTCTATAGTTCTCTTTGTACAAGTCTTTTGGGTCTCTGATCAGGTTAGTTCCTAAGCATTTCATCTTTTGTGTGACTATTGTACTTGGTATTGTTATCTTGATGTCTTTTTAAACTTCTCTTTGTTGGTACACAGAATCCAGTTGTCTTCTCCTTACTAATTGTATGTCCTACTTGTTTACAAAATTCCTCAATTGTTTCCACCTGTCATTGTGTGAAGTTTTGAGGTTTTCTACCTATAAAATCATATTGTTTGAAAATAATGAGAGTTTCACTTCTTCTTTGCCCAATTGTATTCCCTTCATTTCTTTGTTGCCTAAAATTTTCAGCACAATGTTGAATAGGCGTTGTGTTACACAGGGTTCTCTAGAGAGATAAAACCAAATTGCTGATACTTTAATATATTTATTTATAAAGAGATATAGATATATATATATAGATTCAGAGAGAGAGAGAGAGAGAGAGAGAGAGAGAGAGAGAGAGAGTTACGGTGGATTTGTTCCCTAGTCTACCCAGACTAACACACACAGTCCTTTCCTTCATTCCCATTATAATGGTTAAGGTTTTTCTATTCATACCCAAAAACCTCTCACATTCTATCGGTATCTTTTTTAATTCTTAAAATTCAATTTTAACAGCATTATAAACT
>NW_022104341.1:22887144-22891871 GCF_000313985.2 Echinops telfairi
AGCAGTCCTTCAAATCTAGTCTGTTGCCAGGTTTGTCTCTATGTACAGAGAGAGGCAGGCTATCTCAGCACAGCAGCCAATCACAAGGCAGGTCACCAACTGTCAGCCAGGTCACCAACCGCCAGTCACCACCTCCAGAGATGTCTTAAAGGGACCTCAACTTACAGCGGCACAGTTCACAGGCTAGGCACAGTTCACAGGCTAGTGTGGCCTGTAAATTAAGGCAAGAACAAGCAAGGCAGCTGCACTCTGGTCCGATGATCAAAGAGAGACAAGAAAGGCGAGACTCACTGAGCCATTTATCTCACCACCCTTCAGTTAATCCCACTTGTGTTTATCGGCCAGGCTGGCACAATAAACTATCTCAGGTGTGCTGATAGGCAGCATACTTGTCTGCTTCCTACTCTCAAGGCAAATTGTTTTAGGTTGGGTTCTCTAGAAAAGGAAAACCAGTGACACTTGTATACCTATGCCTATAGACACAGCTTTATGTCAAGAAATGACTTATACATTTGGAGTAGGTAAGTCCAGTCTGATTCAAGTCTGTCAGTGAGATATAAGCTGGAAGCTTTCGGGACTTGTGTAGGTGGGGAAATTGACCAAAAGTGAACAGGAAGATGAAGCAGGATGGCCACAGGCTGGTGAACGCAGGAGTAAATGAATCCGAGTTCTACCAAATGTATCAAAGGTTAGCAGTCCACTGACAGCTCCTTGGATCAGCAGGCAACACAATAGGATTTTGAAGAAACAGACATAAGATCCATATCCAGCAGAAGGAAGGCAAAGGGGCAAGTGAGAGCGGGGATCTGTCCAGTGTCTCCCTTATACAAAAACTACATCCCCAAGGAGGTGACATCAGTCTGTGACCTGATTGATGAGTTCAGCCCTACACCGACCTTCACCCAGTATGTCCAGATGGCATAAAAAATAACCATCACAGAAAACTTTTCATTTTGTCCCCCAGTGAGAATAATGTTGGCTGTTGGTTTTTCAGGTCTGGCCTTTATTATGTTGAAGAATTTCCCTCCTATCCCTATTTTATTGGTGAAAAATCAGAAATGGATGTTAGATGTTGTAAAATTCGATTTTTGCGTCTGTGGATATGATCATGTGGTTCTCATTCTTTGTCTTGTTTATGTGATATTGCCTTGTTTGTTTTTTAAATTTTGTTTTTTTAATGTTTAGCAATCCTTGCATCTCTGATATTAATTCCACTTGATCATGGCAAATTCTTATTGATTGATTGATAAGTTGTTGGGTTCTGTTGGCTAGAATAATGTTGAAATTCTTTGCATCTCTCTTCAGGAGAAATAATAGCTTTCTATTCTGGTGGGGTCTTTGCCTGATTTGGACATCAGGGTTTTGTTAGCTTCATAGAATGAGTTTTGGGGTTGGCTGTCCCTTTCTACATTCTGTAATTTTCTGTGTAGAATTGGTGAGATTCATTTTCTAAACATTTTCTAGAATTCCCCTGTGAGACTATCTGGTCCTGGACTTTTCTTGATGACCTCTTCTATTATTCCTTTTGTTATGAGCTTGCTGATTTTTTTCTACATTTGTCTGCATTAATTAGGTTAGATTGTGTATTTTTAGACACTTGGAAAACAAATAAATGTTGGTTTCCATGGGAATTCCTGACCCTTTGTGGTTGGTAGGTATCCACTAATACATTTGTGCAGGGGTGGGGGTGGGATGCCCAGAAGTGGCTCAGGCTGGTGGTCAGTGGTAAAAGAGTCAGTAACAGCCAGTAGGTATTGCTGATATTTAAGCGGGTGCCTGCACTGCCTTATCCCCTTGTTCCCTCTGTTTCCACGAACTCAAACATTACGATACTTTGGTAGACTGAGCTTTTAAGTTGTTTCACTGTATATTTTAGGAAATGCAGTGTTCCCTCTTGGTGAGATTTCTCCGATAGTGTTCAGGAGGTCTTCCTCTGCTTGCTGTGATCCTTCAGAAGCAGATTGCCAGGTCACCATCTGAGGTGCCTCTGGGTGGGTTTGAACTGCCAGCCTTTATATCTAGTGGTTAAGCGCTTAACTTTTGTGATACTCAGAGATATTAAGTTAAAAATAGTTATTGTGATGTGCTGTAGAGTTGATTGTAACTCACTGTGGTAGTTATTAAGTACCACTGAGTCAGTTCTGAGACCCTATGTACAATAGAGAAGCCTTAGTGGTATAGTGGTTTCTAATTGGACTGTAGTCTACAAGGCCAGCAGTTTGAACTTACCAGCTGCTCTGTGGGAATAAGTCATGACACTCTACTCCCCCCAAAATGTTCAGTTTTGGAAACCCAGAGACAATTCTATCTTGCTCAACAGCATCGCTTTGAATCAGAATTGACTTGATAGCAGGAGTTTGAATTTTTGTACAATAGAACCAAATCCTACCTGGTCTGGTGCCATCCTCACAATTGTTGTCATGTTGAAGTTCCTTGTTGCAGCCACGGTATCAGTCCATGTTATCGATGTCTTCTTTTTCAGCGACCTTCCACTTTACAAAGAAGCATGATGTCCTTCTTCCGGGACTGGTCTCTCCTGATATGTCCAAAGTACTGGAGACAAAGTCTTGCCATCCTAGATTCTAAGGGAATAGAGGAAAATGTCCGCTAAAACATGTTTTGTTCTTCTGCCATTCAGTGGTACTGTCTATATGTCCACCAATACCAGATTTCAAATGCCTCAGTTCTTGTGAGGCCTTCACTATTCGTTATACAGCAACACATGCACTTGAGACAGTTGGAAATGCCAAGGCAAGGGTCGTGCGTGCTTAGCCCTAAAGTGAAACCCTGCTATTCAATTCTTTAACAAATATTGTGCAGCAAAATTGCTCAATGCAATACATGACCCTATATAATCATAGGGTTTCCTAGGCTGTAATCTTCAGGGGCAGCCAATCAAGAGGTATTTTCCCCCTGGAACCATTCATAGATTCAAAACACTAGCCTATCTTTTAGCAGCAAATAATTTAACCATAGTGCTACCAGGGTCCTGAGTTAACTATGAGAGATATTTCAGGCATCTCTTTCCTCATATAAAGGAGGCTTCAAAAAGTACATGGAAAAATGGAATTAAAAAATAATAGATTTATTTCATAAAATTTTGAAGCTCCCAGTACAGAGCACTAATTTTTATTATTTTTAAATTAATTGAATAAGAAGTAAAGAAAATAGTAGAAATTGTTCAATTTAAGATGTTTCTTCTCCACAAGTAATATTAATTTTTAGAAATCTTTCTGTTCATCAAAATATTATAAAAATGTCATAAGGTGCAATACATTTTAAACTCAATGGTTCAATTTTAAATAAGATAGATTGATTCTATTTGTAAAACTGCATGTAAAAGTATAAAATTAGGCTTGCTCTTTCTTCCAATTTCTTTGTTATGTTTATAGCATTTACATTCAGTTTATTCAAATAGGTTTCAGAATTTTCTTCTAAATTTAGATGAATTACATACTTATCACTAATCCTTATTATATTTTCTTCATTTTGAAATGTGGTGTTTTTTTGCTTTGCTTTTCTTTTTTTACTGTTGATGTAACCCTTTGTTAGCTACGCTCTGTCATCTGGTAACATTTTGTTTATTTGCAGTATAAATTTCATATCCCAAATTTTTTTCCATGCAAACATCATTGTTAGTAAAACTTTTAGGACAGCCTACTTATTTAGAAATAACTGGGGCACACATTTCCCCTGAATGCAGCATATATTATCTATGAGCATTTAAGTATATAGTAAAGAATCTAATGACAACCTGATAGTTTACACTTTGTAAATAATTTATCTTAGTCTTGATGCCATTCAATCATTTGTTTGTTTTGTAAGCTTCTGAGTCAGTACCTCCAGTAGAATATATACTGGTATGGATCATTGTTTTTAGCATAATTAAGGCAGTTGGCATGTGGTTTCAAATCATCAGATCAGAAAGACTTTTTCTATTTTGCTTCTGAATATTTGTTTTTGGTATTAAAATTAATGTTGAACCCATAGGTAAAGCAAGGAGCACAACGGAGTCAAATGCATCCACAAATATTCACCAAAGAAAGCTCAAAGAGTAAGACATTTATGAGTAGGTTTTAAAACAAGAAGTATAATTAGGACTGAAGAAGGATACAGCCGTGAGCTGGATAAAGTCCATTTGAGCAATAACTGACCACATTCATGGCACCATAAGGTTATAGTAGCATTCATAAATCCAAAAGAGAGAACAGGATACAGAGAATGCAGCAGCTTTCTGCACTCAACACGTGTAACGTATGACTCCACAGTACAAAAATAACCTATACCACTGTGTTAGTCCAGGTAGACTAGAGAAACAAATCCATGGGCTACATATATGAATAAGAATGAGATTTATATACAAGAGCAATTGAACATTGAGAAAATACCCCAGCCCAGTCCAGATCAAGTCCATAAGTCTGATATTAGTCCATATGTCCGATACCAATCTATAAAGTCCTCTAACTCATGAAACACATGCAATGGTGCTGAATGCAGAAGATCACAGGCCAGTGAGTAGAAAGTCTTTGGATCCAGTGTCATTGGGAACATCTCAGAGCTGGCAAGGATCTCTCTGTGGCTTCTCTGGTTTCTGAGGTCCATGTAGGTAATGTTTGAAAGGAGAGCAGTAATTGAGGCAGAGTAACCAAAGCCACTCTGTTTTGTTGACTGCTACACAGCCTGCCAGATTCCCCTCCATTTTTGGAAATTCCCCATAGTGATTGGTT
>NW_022104341.1:22892389-22912929 GCF_000313985.2 Echinops telfairi
CGAATGGAGGCTCAGAATGAGCAAGGCAGCTGCCCACTCATCCGATGATCAAAGAGCAAGAGAGAGAGAGACGAGGCTCACACAGCTATTTATCTCTCCACCCTTCAACCAATCTCACATGTGTTCATTGCCCATGTTGACACAATAAGCCTCCCTATCACAATCCACCCCTTGCCAACTTGGCACCTGTACACAACTCTTTAGCCATATATAATTTCCAGATATTAATGAAATCACACTTATACTTAACGTCAAACATCTATCATACATATAAATGAAAACACAAGGAGTCCAATTGTATCTGATATATCATACATGAACAAAGGAAAGATATGCAATAAGCACATAAAAAGAAAATACATTGACAATCACAAATCTCACTTTTGCAATTCATCATGTGGTCGTAACTTATAGGTAGAACTACCTTATTCTACTACCCATTCTGTATTACCTCTGCCCTCGGCAAGCACCTCAGCTGGCTGTGGTTTTTTGCCTAGTGCGGTGACCCAGACCTTCATTCCTGAGGGGTCTGGGTCATTATAAGTCCTGTCAGGATTGGGTTGCTATAATTTACCATTTACTTTAATAACAGTGCATGGTAGCACTAAGAGTTGTCCTATGGAATCTCCTGGATTCCAGACATATTCTTCTTTACCTCCATTATGTAAAACCAGTCCAATTTCTCCTTGGTAATTAGGATCAATCACACCACTTAGTACAGTGACACCCTTCCCGACCTGTTGATCCAAAGGCATGAGAAGCCCAAAGTGACCAGGGGGCATTCTCAGCTGCCAGTTCAGTGGATTTTGTGCTGTGTTTCTGGGTGGGAGAGTTCCTTCCTTCGGGACCAGGACCTTCAGGCCTGAGGAACATAGGGTTGCTGGGACAGGAAGCAAAAATGCTGCAAGTGGGTCTCTAGGAGTAATAGTGAGTGGTGCCACTCCATCTTCCATCCCGTGGTTCCTGGACCCATGAATTCTGGCTATTGGAGACACAGAACCATATATTGGCCACTGGTTTAGAGCGTATACAGCTTCCTGGAGAACATTGCCCAGCCGTACAAGTTGTTGCCACCTAGTTGGTGCCGTAATTGTGTCTTTAGGAGCCCATTTCATCGTTCTATCAAGCCAAATGCTTCAGGATAATGAGGAACATGCGTCATAATAAATGTTTATGCCATTGGCTTAAGAACATACTCTTATTTACTGTACTTTATAACTAAAATGTCCACCACACAACAATGTACACATTCAATCCCATGCATCACATGTCTCTTCGTTGTTGTAGTACTATCCCTCTGTTTAATGTTCTTTCAAAAATATTGCCATGAAGTGCATCATTGCTCCCAAACACAGCAAAACCAGTGCTAGTGATGGAAGCAGCAAGAAGCAAAGGAGAAGTATCAAAGTGGAAGGGAAAAGGTAATAAAATAGCACAAAGGTGGAAAATCAGCAATGCTATTGTTTGCAGTTTGGGCACATAGCACTCAGCAGTCATGAGGATCCTCAAAAACAATGAAAGAGCTTTCCAGGCTATTAAAGTACAGACTCCATTGAAAGCTACAAGGCTAATGAAGATGGAGAAATTGTTAATGATGTGGATTGAAAACCAAACACGAAGTGTATCCCTTCAGCATATTGACGATCACTGACAAGGTACCAGGCTCATTTGAGATGTTTAAAGAAGAAGCAGGACCAAACTATGCTATGGTGTCTGCACAGTATCCAAACACATCCATTCTATTTTACAGAGCACAGCATGGACATTAAGCGATACATGAGGATATTTTGTGATGATGAAAAGGCCAATTAAAAAGGAAAATATAATTCTATAACATGATGTACTTAATAACAATCTAGATGATAAAAACATAACAGCATGGATAAAACTATATAAATGTAGTAGGATATTTTAACATACTTCTTTCAATACCTGAATGAACAATTAAACATAGAATATAATAGAGATAAAAATATTTGAACAAAATGATACCAATAACTATGAACTTCACATTATTTAATATAAAATAACCATTTGCTAAAGTAGACAGCATGCTCAATAGCATGCCAAAAGACTTAAAATTTAAATGTAGATCATAGAGTGTATGTTCCTTGTTATGATGGGATTAGGCTGGAAATCAAAATGAAAAAGAAAACTAAAAAATTCTCAAATAATTGAAAATTAAATAACATACCTTTAAATGTCCAATAGATGAAAGAAGAAGTCACATGGAAATTAGAAAATACTTTTCACCGACTAAAATAAAACTGTCAGATGCATGTTTAGTCTCATCATCCTGCTAGACCTAAATTATAAAAAATCCAATTCTATAGGTTGAAAGAGATCCCTCTATCATTAAGAACCAGAAAATTACAGAACACTATTACAAGAAATCAAGTGTGACATCTGCAAATGGAAGGATATCCCATACTCATGGATCAGAAGACTCAATATAGTAAAGCTATCAGTTCACCAAAGGCGCTATATAAATGTAAGCTATCCTGATAAAAATACCATCATCTTTCTTCAACGAATCAGAAAAACTGATTCACAACTTCATATGGAGAGGAAAGAAGCCCAGACTTAACAGAGAACTCCTCAAGAAGAAGGACAAAGTGGGCATGTTTGCTTTACCTGACTTTAGCACCTATTATACAGCCACAGTGGTCAAAACAGTATGATACTGGAATAATGACAGATACTCAGACCAATGGAAAAGAACTAAAAATCCAGAAATAAAATCATCAGCATACAGACAACTGATCTTTGATAAGGGCCCAAAAAATAGCAAATGGGAAGCAGATGCCATCTTCAACAAGTGGTAATCCAAAAAATTGGATATCTACCTACAGAAAAATGAAGCAAGACCTTACCTCACTCCATGCACAACTATAAACTCAAGGTGGGTCACAGACCTTGAGGTAAGACCCTAAACTGCTAGGGCCATTAATGAGGGAATTGGGACAAACCTGAAAACTTTGGTGCAGGAAATACAGAGGCTATCAGAAATAGGGAAGGTCGCAAACACAGAGGAGGTACAAATTGACAAGTGGGATATACTAAAGATAAAACACCTGTTTACATTGAAAGAATTCATCAAGAGAGTAACGAGAGCCCACAGACTCGGAAAACATCTTTAGCAATGACATCAGACAAAGGTCTTATCACTAAAATCTACAGTATTCTGCTAGCCTACCATAAGAAAAAAACTAATAGTCCATTGAGGAGGTGGGCAAAGGACCTGAATAGAAGTTTCACAAGGGCAGAAATCTGAATGGCCAATAAACATATGAGGAAACGTTCCCAATCTTTAGCCACAAGAGAAATATAAATTGAAACAACTATGAGATACCACATAACACCTTCAAAGATAGCCCACGTCAAAAAATCAGAAAGTAACAAGTGCTGGAGGGGTGAGATAGGAACTCTCATCTACTGCTGGTGGACCTGTAGGTATGTACAGCCACTATGGAAAGTGATTAAGCAACACCTAAGACAGATGAAAATCAAGCTACGATATGACCCAGCAATCCCCCTATTGGGTACATACCCAGAAGAGGCAAGAAACAAACCGCAGTCAGACATATGTTGCTCCAGTGTTCACTGCAGCGCAGTTCACAATCACAAGGAGTTGGGGAAAAAAACTAATTTCCATCAACTGACCAGTGGATTAAAAATCTATGGTACATACATACGATGGAGTGCTATGCATCCCTAAAAAGCAGTGATGAACACATAAAGCACAGTACCACATGGGAAGAGTTGGAGGAATTCATGCTAAGCGAAGTAAGCCAAGCACAAAAGGACAAGTGCAACATGAGACCACTGAGGTAAACTCAAAAAAGTAAAAGTGGCATAGAGAGAAAGCTAATATATGCTCACATCCCCAGGGTCCAGGCACACTGGCAGGGGTCAGACCTAATCCAGGGATACATATGGCAGCCAACTGAAAAGGAGGGGAAAAGGAAAAATAAAAAAGGGACATACGTAGCGGGGAGCAGGCACTAACCCACCCCAGGGAAGCGTATTGTTTGTATCTCCAAAGGAAAGGGAGCGAGGGACCATGCCTCAACCTGGTGCACCACGACTTGAAAGCAACGTAAGAGTATGAGGCAGTGTACCAAGAAAGAGGTCTGTGTGACAAGTGAGGGCAGAGTGTGTCCTTGACACTCGAGAGCCCTGTGTTGAGGACCTCCTAGACTCTCCTAGAGAGCTATAACACGGGAGGCAGCAGTGGGACGAGACAGCAACAGAATAGGGGCAGCAGATGGGCTTGCCAAAGGGGAGAAAGTTGAACTCCTTTGGGCAGGAGGCTTTCAGACAGAGTGGGCGACTTATCAGAAGGGCTGAAAAACCAGAGCACTTGCTGGATCATGAGAGGCCAGACCTGAGCAGGGTCCGGGAGCAAAGGAAGCCAACAAGAAGTTACCTGGATTGAAGACCTGTATCCTAAGTTGTACTTGTTGCCTCCAAATGAGTCCTGATTCTAAATTGCCACCCATAACTTGGCTAATAGATCCTATAATGGTGAGGATCCCAAGATCACCATTATCCAGTCAATCTCTGCTTATATTGCAATGGCCTAAAAAAACCCAGATGGTACTCATCATTCATAATACGGGTGCTTTGCTGAACAGTGATCATGATATCTGAACTTTGTGTGACCATTAGCACAAGTTAGGAAGAAGTAAAGAAGTGAGTTGGGGGAAAGAAGTAAAGAGTGACTTGGGGGAAGGAGCTCGTGTCAGACAGATAACAAGTACGACAGGGAGAGCCTCTCTAGATGACGTTGACCATGATTCTTTTCTCTCTTCCTGAAGTTAGCCTCCATCTGAGATCCACCATTTTACAGAGAATCACGACAAACCTTATAATAATTTTTAAAA
Organism: Echinops telfairi; assembly: GCF_000313985.2. Classification (NCBI taxonomy): domain Eukaryota; kingdom Metazoa; phylum Chordata; class Mammalia; order Afrosoricida; family Tenrecidae; genus Echinops; species Echinops telfairi. Next base: position 22,897,276 of record NW_022104341.1, read on the forward strand.
ATAGGTTTTATGAAAATATTATTATGCTAACAAATTAGACAATTTGGAAGAAATATTCCTTGAAAAATACAGCTTACAAAGCTAACAAAAAGAGTGTATCTGAATTATTTTCTTATCAAACATACTCAATCTTTTAAATTAAAATTCTTGCCACGCATACTCCAGCCTGATGTGAGTGATGAATTCCAACAATATTTAAGAATCATATACACCAATTCTATAAAAAAATGGAAAGGGAGAGAGCACATCCCAACATTCATTATATATTTTTATTTGGCCAGAAATTCCTTTTTATAGAACCTGAGACAGCAAGAAAGGAAAATTATGTCAATCTCTTTCAAGAACATCGATGTAAAATGCTAAACAGATCCAAAAAATGTATTCAATAAAAAACAGGGAACAATACAGACAGACCCAATACAAATATTGAAAGCATTGGTATTAGTTCACTATTGCTGCTGTACATTTAGTAATTGGAAATAATGCAAATCTATTACTTTGTTTTAGAGTTCAAAAGTTCGAATGAACTCAGAGCAGCTAATTCTAAAAACCCTGATGGTAAGGGGGAAATAGGACTTTGCTTTAGTACGAACAGAACTTTAAACCTTGCGACCACTTTGGGAAGCAGTTGTTATTATTGTTAGGCGCCCTCAGTTGGTTCTGACTCACAGTGATCCAATGGACAACCAAATGAAACACTGATCAGTCCTGTGCTATTCTCACAATTGCTCTTATGTCTGAGCCCATGTGTACAGCTACTGATTCAAACGTCTTCTCCAGTGCCTTCTTGCTTCTGGGTGCCCCTCTACTTTACCTCACCTGATGTTCTTCCCCAGCGGCTGGTCTCTCTTGACAAGTTCAAAGTACATGAGATAAGTCTCACCATACTTGCCTCTCAGGAACATTCTGGTTGTACTTTCTCCAAGACAGATTTGCTTCTTCTCTTAGCAGTTCATGGAACATTCAATGGTCTTCTCCAGCACCATATTGAAAATGTATCCATTCTTCTTTGATCTTCCTTATTCACTCTCTCACTTTCACATGCATATGTGTGAATGAAAATAATATGGTTTGGGTCAGGTGTACTTTAGTCATTAAAGTCATACCCTTGGTTTTCAAGACTTTAAAGGCATCTCAGGCAGCAGATTTACCCAAAACGTCATTTGATCTCTTGACAGTTGCTTCCATCATCATTGGTTGTGGATCCAAGTCAAATACAATCTCTGATAATGTCAATCTTCTCTTCATTTATAATGATGGTACCTATAGCTCTAGCTGTAAAGATTTTGGTTGTATTCACATTGAGGGATAATTCATACTGGAAACTGCAATCCTTCGTCTCCATCAGCAAGGGTGTGCCATCTTCATACTGCAGGTTGCTAATAAGCCTTCCTTTAAACGTGCTGCCAAATTCTTCTTCAGGTAAGCCAGTCCATTATCTGCTTAGCATAAAGTTGGAATAAATATAATGAGAAAGATGCAAGCCTGGTGCGCATCTTTTCTGATTTAAAAAATGCAACATTCCCTTGTTCTGTTGGCATAACTTCTTCCTAGTCCATCTGCAGCTTCCCATGAGCACAACCAAGTGTTCTGAAGTTGCCATTCTTATCAAGCACATCCACAGAGGTTTTTCACGATCTATACAGTTGAATGTTTTATAGTCAACAAAACAAAAGTAAACATCTTTCTGGTATTCTCTGCTTTGAACCAAGATCCAACTGACATGAACAATATCGCTTCTCCCACATCCCCTTCTGAATTCATTCTGTACCTATCAATATACTGCGATAACTATTGTTAGATGAACTCCATAAAATGTTTATTCCCATGTGATATTAGTGATACATTTTGCATATTTTGTCGGTTTGCCTTTCTTTGAGATAAGAACAAATAAGAATCTCTTCCAGTTAGTTGGCCAATAGCTCTCTTCCAAATTTCATGGAGAAGAGGAGAAGAGGAGAGAGCGCTTCATCAGCTTGTTGAAACATTCCAATTGGCATTCCATCAATTTGTGGGGCCTTGTTTTGACTAGGGCGTTCAGTGCAGCTTGAACTTCTTCCTTCAGAATCATTGCTTCTTGCTGATATGCTACCTCTTTTTTTGGGGGGGGCTACCTCTTGAAATGGTTGAATGTAGACTAGCTCATTTTGGTACCGTGTTTTTTGTATATTTGTTCCCATCTAATTTTGATGCTTCTTGCAAAATTAAATATTTTTCCCATAGACTCTTTCATTATGGAAATTGAGATAGTTAATGTTTATTGTGCCAACATGGCCAATGAACACATGTGGGATTAATTGAAGGGCGGAGAGATAAATAGCTTGGCGAGCCTCGCCTCCCTTGTCTCTTGCTCTTTGATGCTCAGACCAGTGTGCGGCTGCCTTGCTTGTTCTGTGCCTCAATTTCAAAGCTACACTAGCTGTGGGACAACTAACCCATGGACTGTGTTGCTGTAGTTTGAGGTTCCTTCCAGACCTGCTTTGCCACACAGTTGGAATATACATCTCTTGAGCTGGGGACTGTAGGACCCTGCCATCTGGCTGACTGTTGGTGATCTACCTGCCTTGCTATTTGCTGCCTGTGGCCGGATAGCCTCAAGACTTGAAAGACTGTCAGTGTCTCACAGCTGTTGCATGGGAGTGAGTTGCACTGAGACATTCGTACTGCTTTATAGATTAATTAACTGTTTATTTTGTAGGTTATCTATCCATCTATCTGCATATATATATATATATATGTATACACATATGTAATTATTGGTGTTCTGGTTTTGTTTCTCTTGACAACCTGTCTAACATAGCAATTCAGGCTTGAATTTTTCTTGAATTTTCAGAGATGCTGTTTGTTCCTCCTCTTTGATTTTCTAATTCTATCTTTGCACGGTTCTTACTCTGTCTTCTTGAGCTGGCCTTTGAGCTTTTCTATTCAGCTCTTTGACTTCATTTATTCCCTTTGCCTTTGCTACTCTACCATTAAGAACACATTTCTGAGGCCCTTCTGACATCATTTTTACCTCTCTTTTCCCTCCTGTATTTTTAAGGATCCTTTGCCTTCTCCATGAATGATGTTCTTGATATCCTCCAACAGTTCATCATTTCGTCTGTCATTAGTGTTTCGTGCATCACATTTATTCTTGAGATGTTCTTGAAATTCAGGTGGGATAGACTCAAAGTCTACTCTGACCCTCATGGATTCCTTTTAATTTTCTTCAGTTTCAGCCTGATCTTACATCTGAGAAATTGAGGGTCGGGTCCACAATCAGCTCTTGGCCTTGATTTAGCTGCAGATAATGAGCTTCGCTACCATCTCTTTCCACAGATACAGTCATTTTTATTTCTGCGTATTCCATCTGGAGAAGTCCATGTGTATAGTCACTATTTGTGTTGTTAGAACAAGCATTTGAGATGAAGAAGTCATTGACCTTGAAAAATGCTATCATTAACCCCCCAGCTTCATTTCTGTCACCAAGGCCATATTTTCCTTCCATTTTCCTTCCAACTTTTGTATTCTAATTGCCAACAATTATCAAATCATCTTGATGACATGTTTACTCAAATTTAGAATTACGACATTGGTGGAATTCTTCAATGTTGCATCACTAACTTTAGTGGTTTCTTTATCAATTATGAAAAATTGTTGTCTTGACTGGATTTCCTTACACACAGTTATATATTATCTTATCAGAAACATCATTGTACTTCAGTATAGATCTTGAAATGTCCTCTTTTTCTTTAAAGTCCACATGGAAGAAGCACACCAGCCTGTGTGATTATGAGGTGTTGATGGGATCAGGCATCAGGTATCAAAGACCCAGAACAAAAACCATATCAATGTGAATGAGGGGGAGTGCAGAGTGGAGACCCAAAGCCCATTTGTAGACAATTGGACATCCCCTTACAGAAGGGTCACAAGGAAGAGACAAGCCAGTCAGGGTGTAGTATGGGACTTGTGAAACATACAACTTTCTTCTAGTTATTTAATGCTTCTTCCCCCCACAACCACTATCATGACCCTAATTCTACCAGATAAACTAGAGCATGTACATGGGTACAAATAAAAGCTGAAAACACAGGGAATCCAAGACAGATAAATACCTCAGGGCCAATAATGTGACAGCAATATCAGGAGGGGAAGGGGAAAGTGAGGGAAGAAAGGGGAAACTGATCACAATGATCTACATATAATCCCCTCCTATGGGGACAAATATCAGTAAAGTGGGTGAAGGGAGACATTGGTCAGTGTAAGACATGAAAAAGTAATAATAATTTATAAATTAGCAAGAGTTCATGAAAGAGGGAGGGAGGGGAAAAAATGAGGAGCTGATGCCAAGGGCTCAAGTAAAAATAAAACGTTTTGAAAAGGATGATGGCAACAAATGTGCTTGTAACAATGGAAGTATGAGTGGATTGTGATAAGAGTAGTCTGAGCCCCAAATAAAATGAACTTTTGAAAAAAGAAAGTCCATTTTACTGATTAATGGATGTCATTCCTCTTGAATCTGTCATTCCTGGCATAGTAAACCATGTGGATTTCTAATTCAAAAGGGCCAATACCAGTCAATTTCAGTCATGAATTCCTAAGATATTGATCTTTATTCATTACATTTCATGTTTGCAACTTCTGATTTTCCCAGATTCACACTTCATACGTTCAAAGTTCTAATTATCAATTGATGATTTCAGTTGTTGCTTCTTATTTTAAGGCTGGACTCCATGTCTGCAAATAAAAGACCGAGGCTTTACCCCTTTCACATCAGTATTGCTGACTTGACTGCTCAGTCGCATTGTGAATTCCTTCTGACTGGAGAGGCTGGCCGGCTGGCACTATCTCTGACAATTTTCTCTTTCTCTTCAGGATGTTTTTGTATCTGACAATGACAAGAGTTTTCCATGGAAAATTCCTCAGAAGTGGAAAGCCTATTCCTTCTTCGTAACCTGTTTCTAGTATAGAATCTCTGCTGAAATTTGAAGATATTTGGGTGACTAGGCTGGTATTTGAAATGTTATCTTCCAGCATCATAGCAACATACAAGCCACCATAACAGGACAGACAAATGGCGGTGGGAAATAATAGTTTTTACTAAAATATAAACTATAAATGCCCTAGTATCTAGTATCCAAGAATATTGGTTAGCATTCAGCCATTTTAAGAATTAGCATAAGACCATGAACCAATGGTTGTGAAGGAAGAAATACAAGCTGCACTGAAGCTACCAGTGAAGGCAAAACCACGGGAATTGAGAGAGCACCCATTAAATGTCCCAGCAAGCTGATGCAGCACAGGAAGAACTCACTCATGGATGCCAAGAAATCGGGAAGTCAGACTTCTCTGACTGGATGAGATCCATATTTATGCTCACTCCAGAGAAAAGTGGATATTATTGTACAATATCACTAATATTACATGCACATAAAATTTTGCTGAAGATAATTTCAAAATTGTTGCAGCAGTAAATTGCTGCGGAGCTGCCAAGTGTTTAAGTTGGATTCAGAAGTGGATGTGGAACAAGAGATATCATTGCCAAGGTCAGATGGATCTTGGCTGAACGCTGAGAATTCCAGAAAGATGCTTACTTGTGTTTTATTGATTAAGCAAAGGCATTCAACTGTTTAAAAAAATAACCGACTATGGATATCAGAGAGTATAAGGGGAATTTCCAAAAACCTCATTAAACTTATTGAGAAGAGGTATGTGGACCAAGAAGCAGTTGTTTGAGCAATACAAGGGAATATTGCATGGTTTAAAATCAGGAAAGGTGGGCATCAAAATTGTATCCTTTCACCATACTTATTCTATCTTTTTGCTAAGAAAGTAATCCAGGAAGGTGGAAGATATGAAGAAGAACACAGCATCAAAAATTGAGGAAGGTTTATTAACAGTCTGCAATATGCAGATGACACAACACTGCTTGCTGATAGTGAGGAGAACTTGAAGCCCTGGCTTATGAAAACCAAGGAATGCAGCCTTCAGCATGGCTTACAACCCAATGTGAAGAAAGTCAAAATAATCACAACATCATGTTAAATGGAGAGAAGATGAAAGTTGTCAAATAATTCATTTTACTTGGATCCACAACTCATGCTTACGGAAACAGCAATTAAGAAATCAAAGGATGCATGGCATTGGGTAAGTCTGCTGCATAAGGCCTCCTCATAGTGTGGGAGAGCAAGAGTATCATTTTGAGAACTAAGGTGAATCAAACAGGTTGAACAAAAAACTTAGACACATAAAACAACGTGTATGATTGTATTTCTACTTATGCATTGTTCAAAAGCAGACACAGCCAAGCTGCTGTTTTTTAGCTGCCACCAAGTTTGCCCATGAAACATGGAGTGAAATCTCTCCTTCCTGCCCTTTGCCCTTCCCGTGAGTGGGTGGAGATGGAGCTGGTGTGATCAATAGGTTTTTCATCAACTGATCTCTGGGAGGGAATTGACAGGCTTTCTTCCTCGTCTGTCTTCGTCTAGGATGGTGGCTTCGTAGGAAGTGCATTGGCCAGGAATCAAAACCAGTTCTCTTAACATGGAAGGCAAAAATCTACCAGCACTTTTTCAAAACCGAGTGCCATCAAAATCAAAGCGGTTACTTTCACGATGGTAGTCAATGGAGGAGGGCATGAAGTAAACGTCTGAGGGGCTGGTAATATTTGTTTGTAAAAGAAGATCTGATTTATGCAAGTTCCTCTGTATATTTTAGTAAAAGGCTTAAGTAAGGTCTATAAAAATGGCATGTGCACCGAATCCCAACAATTTAGGGCCATCTTTTAAGGACATGATGAAACTGGCGCACGGTTAAGGCAGCTACATCACACGCAGACAAGCTTCACAGTGGACTCTGCTGCTTCCTGACAGGAGACCAAATACCAAAAGGCAAAAGGTTAAAGTGAATTAAAATGTATCCATTGCCAAATCAAATGAAAATGCTTCAGCCCTCGGCGGCTGTTCTTGTCTTTGGACTTTTACAGTGACCTAACGGTAACCATTTGAAATTAGTTAAGTAACATTATATTCAACCTTTAGAAATGAAGGGCTTTTTGTCTTTCTATGAGAAATTGGTATTTTCATCATTAAGGAGTTACACAACCTCCTTGACACAACGATTCTCCCAAGAGACCATTTCTTCTTCTTCTTTACATGAAAGAATGTGCTTACCCAGAGTTCAGTTCTTATCTGCAGACGGAAAGAGAGCTGCAGCTTTGGGTGGCAGGAGGGGAACGAGAATGAAAATCGTAAGCGGAAGCCCAGGAGCTAAAAGCATTCTGAGGAGATTGTCCACAGTAACAAGGCAGGCCGAAGCCCACCACCCAGTTTGGTTTAGGTGTTGGCCTGTTTTTAGCGGATCATGAATGGGTATGGATACGGAGTTCATGATTTCTTTTTTCATGGTACTTTACATTTATAAAGAAAGTTCCTACTAACAAGGACTCCTCATGGCATGGTGGCTTAAGTGCTGGGCTGCTAACCACATGGTTGGAAGTTCAAATCCCTCCATCCACTCTGCCGGAGAAAGATGAGGTTGTCTGTTCCCATAAAGAAGGTATAGTCTCAAAAACGCAATGGGGAAGTTTTACTCTGCCCTGTAGGGTTGTTAAGAGTTAGAATCAACACAGATGGTAGTGAGTTTCATAATGACAGGCTTTATGGAAAATGAGTCCTTTTGAACATAACCACCTTGGCTCAAGTAACAGTCAGGCATCTTCTAAGATATCTAATTTTGGGCAAGTGTACTGATGGGGCTTCAATTACTTCACATGCACTTTGTGGGTCAAAACTCCCTGAGACAGCTTTCTGGGAAGAGGGGCTGGATATGGTGCACACAGTTCATGACACATAATCAGGAACTAGTTGGCTGTCAAATAGACTCATGACGGCCCCATGTGCCTTAGAAGAACCCTAGTGGTGCCTGTGGGCTCAGTGGTGGATTGCTAATCAAAAGGTCAGCAGTTCAAACCTACAAGCAACCGTGAGGACGAAAGATGAGACCATCTACTCTCATAATGATGTGTAGTCTCTGACCCCCCAATGACATGGTTGCTGTAAACTGGATGCAGTGGGTGGCAGTGGGTTTGGGGTTTCCTGTGCCCTGGGTAGATTGCCAAGCCTGTCTTACCAGCACTTCAAGGTGAACTAGATCTGCCAAGCTCTTGGCTAGCAGATGGTTTTTTTAACCCTTTATACTACCCAGGGGCTGCTACGTAGCACATAGTAGTCACTGTATAAATAATAGCACTCACTGAAATTATCTCCTGTGACTGTCACAGCAATCTAAGAGAACAGGGACAGTGAGTATTTATTTAATCACCAAAATGCCAACCCCAAAAGAGGTACTCAGTGAATCCTTGTTTCATGAGTGAATTCATTCATTAATGAGTGATTCAAAGGAACAAGGTCAGGATCCTAGTTTTAATTTTGCGGGAGAAAAGCGAGGCTCAGGATTATCTGAGGTCCCCCAGCTGGTAATTAGAATAGTTGTGCTGCAAACCCAGTTTTTCTGTATCCAAAGTTCCACTAGCTCCTATTCCACCACTGCTCCTGACAATATTTATTTGCCTTCCTCTGGAGATTGGCATTTTATCTCCACTTTATATGTGCGATTTGTTCAAAGTTAAAGAGTGTCTGGAATTGGCTCAGGAAGAGAGTCAGTAAACAAATTTCACACTCATGCTGATAGCATGTGATATTTTAAATATACCTAAACTATGATAAAAGGTGGAAGCACTGAATTTATAGAGTATGTATGTTTAATACAAAATAAAAATATCAGCACAGAAGGTATTGAGTAAATAAATCTTCCACGGATTTTTCTTGAAGCTCTGGCCTTAGAAAATTAAACCGAGTCAGATAAATGACTTTCCTACAGGCAATGCGGTAATTCCAAAGTAGCACATTAGGCCATTTAACTAAAGTTTAGAGAGCTCCTTCAACTAGCTAACATCTGTTCTGTCCATGCACCTTGCTTTTACTGATGGAAACGTTGTGGCCAGCATGCAGGGAAACTATGTGCATGTCCATAGACTCATAAAATTGCATCCCAAATGTCAATATGTCATCAAATACAGTATATGCAGGATGGAAATGATCCAGAAGCAGTGGAAAGCAAAATGAGCTTTTGAAGGGAGGGCTTTCAAAAGCAAGTATTGGCGGGAAGTAACAGAAGAAACTGGAAATGAAAGCAGCAAGGTTAAGGACAGGTGCATCTAGAAAAGGTCACCCAAGCTTGGGTGTTCACTGCCATTCCACAGGAGTGTAAGCAGGAAGTCCCAACATTGGGAACCCCACTCCATGAGTCTGGTGCTGTACTCTACTTTGTTGGACAGCCTGCAGGCAGGAACAGTCATGGCTTGACTCCTTTCTGTTACTAGTAGAAAACTGGAAAGGGCAAAGGGGCTTGGAGAGAGAGATAAAATAGTCTGGTGACAGTTCTCAAACAGCATCGTGCAGTTGGCTTCTGCATGGTGATTCAGAGTAGAAACCTTGGCAGCCAGTCACAGCACTGCATGTGTGTTTGCTACCACAATCATGATGACTGGTGCCAAACCAAAACCAAATCCATGGCCATCAAGTTGATTCTGACTCCTAGCAACACAGGATAAAGTCGAGTTCTTCCTTAAAGTTACAGGCCTGTAAATCAATACAGGAGCAGAGATGCTTATCTTTCTACAGGAAGTGACTGGTGGGTCCAAACTGCTGACCTTGTAGTGAGCAACCCCATGTCAAACTCACAGCACCAGCAGGGAGGGATCCTGATTGTCAGCACCTTTGTTTCTCAATTCCATTTCAAAGGATGATTGGTAATATCTAGAAAACTTACTGTTTTTGTTATACTAATAGCCACAAATCTTACTGGGTGTTCTAAATGTTTCTACAATTTCTTTTAGAATGTTGCCCAACTCCTTACCTCGGCTCCAAGCCTTTCATTCTTTGGCCATGCAGACATTCTTTCACATCTTCAGATGAGGCACGATCTTCTTTGCTTCCAAATTAATGTACAGGGTCATTTTATAATCTAAGAACACCCTGCTTTCCACCTTCACCCTAATTCCTCATTATTCTTTAAGCTGTAGATTAAATTTAATTGTGTGTGTGTGTGGCCTTCCTTCTCTCGCTCTTCTCCCATCACTAGCCTCAGCATCAATAATTAGAGTCAGCACTTCTTCTGTGTTTGTAGGCTCCCTGTGCCTACTTCAAGTATTATTTGTCAGACACCTTTGGGGAACAAAGGAGGACTGATAGCATAGTGGGTTACAAAGCTGCTCACCACAAGGTCAGCAGTTCTAAACCACCAGCTATTTCGAGGAAGAAATACAAGGCTATCCACTCCAGTAATTAGTCAGAGTCTAAGAAACCCACAGGTATTTTGACCATGTGCTGGAGGCTTACTATCATTTGGGATTGAGTCAATGGCAGTGAGTTTGGTTTCAGATTGTGTGCTTGCTCCTTGGTGGGACAGATCTAACAGAAATTTAGAGTTCAAGGACAGTCCCATTGCTCAGCCATTTCCTCCCTGCCTCTTCTTCCTGGGGGATCAGCGAATCATTGAGGAATCATTCCAATGTTCTAATTCTATCTTGGCCCTCTTTATATTTTCTTTTTTAAACAGTTTTATTGGCCTATAACTTACAAATCCTATAATTCAATATCTCAATCATATTCAAAAGACTTGTAAAACCATCACCACAATCCATTTTAGCACGTTCTTTGTTCTTGTATTCATCATTCTTAGGTCCCCATTTCCCCCAAGATACCATTAATCCAGTTACTACCTATGTAGTTTTACCTATCCTGGATTTCACATTCAGAAAAACATTCAAAAACAAACACAAACTAAAACAAATAACAAAGTCAAACAGTGAAAAAAACCTCAATTGAAAAAGTCAAACAGTGAAAAAAAACTTCAACTGAGAAAATAATAAAAAAAATAGAACAAACTTAAAATGGGTTCATGGAGGGTCAACAGTTCCAAGCTACCAGCATCTCTGCAGGAGAAAGACTGAGCTTTCTACTCCCGTAAACAGCTACCGTCTCGGAAATCCACAGGGGCTCGCTGTGAGTCAGTATTGACTGGACGGCAGGGAGTGAGTGTCTACAGTGATCCACTTTCCCCATATTCCGCGGGAGAGGAAGGCTATTCATATCACTGGTCTATGGGGGCGCTCTTTTCTTTCATCTTTTTGCTAAAGGATCTGCAGACCCTCGAGACCATTGCATACTGTCCACCATTAGAATGGCAGTTTTCTTTTATCCCATCGCTGGACGAGACTCAGCCTCCATGCCAGCAACTGTTCAGTTACCCCTGCAGTTTGGAGCCCTCGGTAAGTATGCCTCTGTACCACTGGCTCTTCCTGCCCCTGCCAAATAGTGTTCAGACACACACGAGGGTTACCCCATGAGACTTTTTCTCTTTCTGGCGTTCTTCAAGAGGCCTCAAAGTGGAGTTTTCTGTTTCACCTTTCCGTGGAGTCTTTCTGATTTGTATCTCTGAGAAATTAATACAGTTGCCAGTCCTTGGAATTCTTCACTCTCCAGCTTTTTTCAATGAAGAGAGTATTGTCAAGGTTAAATATAATACTTGGAGCCTCATATTTTGAGGCATCAGACCATTGCTAAAGGCACTAAGGTTTAAAGTGTTTAATTTTTTTCATGTCTGCTATAGATGAACTACTGATTACCTTTACAAAATACATAAGGAGGAAGAAATAATCGAGGCAAATCAGCCCCTACTCTGGAGTTGTTTTCTAAGGTGCACACAGAAATTGGGGCAATGTATAACATTATGCATCATACAACACCTATACTGGTTTCCAACCCTATGCATTTGACAATATGATCTCAGGTAGGCAAATTTGCCACCTTGCTCCTGCTCTAAATCTCATAACTATATTCCCAAAAGTATTGGGTGATACTGGTGTTGAGAAAGTTCAGCCTCTGTTTCCCAAGTCTTCTCTGTGGGTCCAGCTTCTACGTAACAGTCCCTCTATATGTTGTACCAGCTCCCACCATACAGGCCAGATTCTGGATTCTGGTCACGTCAGCTTCCCTTGCTGTCCTCCAGCCCTAGGGATGGGGGTGGTTCCTGTTTTGATTATACAAGTAATCCTGGGATCATGGAACATTCATTGTACGGTAAACTCGTCAATCACCTTTGGAAACAATCCTTTGTATCAAATTCCCTCTGTTGAAATATTAGAGTTGGTTATTTTTCCCTGACTGGATTTTTAATTTACGTATTCACAGATATCCAAAATGCTCAAGTAAATTGTTTTCTAGAGTAAATAATAATAATATTTTAAATATCTTAAATCTTTGAAGGAAAGTAACTGTAAATCTACTGATATTGAATTTATTATCTCCTCCACCAGCCTCCAGCAATCATTTAGAATTCCATTTCACTATTTTTGTTTGGTTAAAAATGTAAAAGTAAAAGAGTTATATTTCATGTTTTAATAAAAAGCCCACTGAGTGTAAAATCTAGAAATGGAAATCATAGATTAATTGAAAGGGAGAATTTGTGGATAAAATGGAAATCCCAGACAATAAAGTTCAATTACATGTGACATCAGAAAAATTAAGACATAATTTTAAGTAGAAAATGATTCAAAGTTAGCCAAATAGCCCTGACCAATTTTTCAAATACATAGAATTCAGCTAAATAGAGAGAGTGAGTGAGAAAACCCTTTATTGTCAGAAATCATTTTTCCCAAAATATAAGAATCCAGACATGTTAAAGAAATTGCTTCTATGCTTCTAATTTAATAATATTAAAACAAATATTAATGTCTTATATAGATAAGTTGAGGTCTTAAATTCCTTAATCATCCATGCATCATCTTCTCTAAGAAAAACCTGTTTGCTAGTATTCAAAGCACCAAGAAAGGAGTTGTTGACAATAAGTCAATCATTTACCATCCAAGACTCTTACAGTATTAGAATAAGCAGAAGCATGTTTTTTATATTTCAGTAAAGCTGTCCTATTTTTTCCATAGCACAAAACAGGCATCAAAAAGTTCATGAAAAAATGGAATTTAAATATAATGGACATTTTCTATAAGCCTTTTGAAGCCCCCCTCATATATTGCTGTTGTTCTTAGTGGCCACTGAATTGGCCCTGACCGAAGGTGGCACCATGCATTATTGAACCAAACACTGGCCCAGGGCTAGCCCCAGGATTAGTTGTAGATCTCACCATCTTGATACATAAGGTTCATAGTGACTGATTTTTGAAAGCAGATCACCAGACCTTTCTTCTCATTCTGTTTAAGTCTGGAAGCTCAGTTGAAACCTATTCAGTATCAGAGTAACACCCCAGCCACTACTAACAGAGGTGATCAGTGCATTCACATTGGCCAGGAATTGAACCTGAGTCTTCAGCATGGAAGATGAGAAGTCTACCACTGGGACACCTATGCATTAAACACACAAAAGTCACAAGAAGTGGTTTCTTCTTGGATCCTGTTAAAGATAACATTATAAGAAATCTTCTTGAATAGTGCAATAACAAAGTTAAGGCATAGGAGCTAACTCACTGGCACACGTTTGAGGTGATTGTGCACGGATCCCAAGGATTCTCTCTCTCAACCTTGCAAGAAAAAGCACTCATCTTCACAAGGGGTTTCCTGGATTGTATCCTGGAATGACCGTGCTTTCATCGGAGGTGTCACCACTCAAAGTCCCTTACTAGCCCTCCGACAGCAGAAGGAATTCTACGGACCAAAAAAGCAAACAATGACAACAGCATTCCACCTCATGGTGACGGAGTATTGTAGAGTACAACGGAGATTCATCAGGTTTTCTTTTCTTGGATGTAAACTGTAAAGAAGCAGACCACCAGGCCTTTCCCCATAATGCCACTGAGTGAGTTCCAAACACCAAGCTTTCAGTTAGCATCAGTGTACAAACTCTGAGCACTCAAGGCCTTGCACCATGCACATGCTGTTGTTAGATACCATTGAACGAAACATTGCCCAGCCCTAAACCATCCTCACAATTGTCCGTATGCTGGAACCCATAGTGAGAGCCACTGTGTGTGTCAATACACCTCACGGAGGGCCTTCCTCTTTCCCGCTGCCACTCTGCTTTCCCCAGAATGAGGCTCTTTTCCTAGCACCGGTCTCTCCTGACAATGTGTCCAAAGTATGTCCGATGGAGTTTTGCCATCCTTCCTCTAAGGATCATTCTGGCCTCACTTCTTGCAGGATAGATTTGTTGGTCCTTTTGGCATTCCCTGGTACTTTCAATATTTTTGTCAGCACAACAACCCCAAATGCATTGATTCTTCTTTGATCTTCTTATTCGATGTACAGTTTTCATATGCGTATGAAACAACTGAAAAATACCATAGTTTGGATCAGGAGCACCTTAGTCCTCAAAGTACCATCTTTGCTCTTCAGTACTGCACAAGTACAGGTCTTGTGCAGCAGATTTACCCATGCAATACACTTTTGACCTCTGGACAAATGTTTTCAGAAGAAATGATTTTGGATTCCAGTAGGCAAAATCCTTGTCAACTTCCACCTTTTCTACACTTATCATGGTGCTACTTATTAGTTCTGAGGATTTTGGTCTTCTTTACTCTTGGTTGTAATCCATACTGAAGGCTGCAATCCTTGATCTTCAGCAAGTGCTTCAAGTCCTCCTCACTTTCAGCAAGCAGGACTGTGTCATCTGCATATCACAGGTTGTTCATAAGACATCCTCCAATCCTGATGCCACATTCTTCTTCATATAATCAAGATTCTCTGATGATTTTCTCTGCACACATATTCAATAAGTTTAGTGAGATGATACAACCCTGATGCATACCTTTCCTGATTTTAAACTGTGCGGTATTCCCTTGTTGGGTTTGCACAACTCCTCTTGATCCTTGTACAAATTCATCTGGAGCGAAATAAGTGTTCTGGAATTCCATTCTTCTCAAAGCTCTCCATAGTTTGTTGGGATGCACATGGACAAGTGCCTTGGTATAATCAATGAAAGATAAGTAAACATCCTTCTGGTATTTTCTGCTTTGAGCCAAGATCCACCTGACATCAGTAATGATATCCCCTTTTCCATGTCCTCCTCTGAATCGGTCCTGAGCCTGTGCCAGCTCCTTGTCAATGTACTGCTGCAACTATTGTTGGATGATCTTCAGCAAAATTTCACTACTATGTAATATCAATTATATTGTTCTATAGATTGAGAATATTGTTGGGTCTCCTTTCATTGGCATGCATACAAATATAGATCTCTTCCAATCAGTTGACCATGTAGCTGTCTTCTAAATGTCCTGGCATAAGCAAGTGAGCGCTTCCAGTGCTTCATCAGCTTGTTGAAATATTTCATTTGGTATTCTATCAATTTCTAGAGCCTTGCTTTGGAAGCAGTTTGAACTACTTTCTCAGCACCTTTGGTTCTTACTCATATGCTACCTCCTGAAATGGAGATTAGTTATTTTTAGTTTAGTGACCCTCTATATTATTTCTATCTTCTTTTGATGCTTCCTTCATCATTCATTATTTCACCCAGAGAATCTTTCAACATTGCAACTCAAGGCTTGAATTTTTTCTTGATTTCTTTCAGTTAAACATATGCTTAGTGACCTCTTCCTTTTTGGTTTTCTAACTCTAGATCTTTGAAAATTGCATTATAATATTAAGTTTTATCTTTTTGAGCTGCC
>NW_022104341.1:22913917-22927333 GCF_000313985.2 Echinops telfairi
GAGTTGCTGTGGATTTGTTTCTCCAAAGTACCCAGACTAATACATCATCCCACAGCTCATCAGGTTCTCTATCATTAGTGTTCAATATAGCAAATCTGTTTTTGAGATATTAGCAAAATTCAGGTGGGATAGATGTATTAGGCTAGGTTGATTAGAGAAACAATCTCAGAGACTCATATATATACTGTATAATAAAGAGCTTGTATCAAAAAGTAACTGTATATAAGGAAAACATCCCAACCCAGTCCAATTCAATCCATAAGTCCAATACTAGTCCATAAATCCAAATCTAGTCTATTAATCCCTCTTCAAACTCATGAAATCACAGGCAATGATGTAAGAAGATCACAAGCTGGGGCTGGTGTGTGCAAAGTCTTGTGGCTCCAACGGTGGTTGATGCATCTCCAGAGCTAGCACAGGCCCCAGCATGGCTCTGGCAGCTCTCTGAGTGAATCAAAAGCAGGAAAGTGAATGCAGAGAGAAAGAGGTGCCTGCCTCCAGTGAACCTTTAACCTTGATCACACCTCCAAATGAGGTTATCAAGTTGTAACCTGATTGACAGGCTAAACTCCACCCCTATGCTATATTTATCAAGTTGACACAAACTCATGTAATTACCACAGTACACCTAAGGTCTGCTTTAGCTCTAGTGGTCATGTTTTAATTTTCTTCAACTTTACCCTTTACTTATACTTGAGAAATGTATGGCCTATTCCAAAGACAGTCCTCAGCCTGGTTTTAGCTGCTTCTACTGTTTTTCTCTATTGTCTATTCCCACAGTTGTGGTCAATTTGATTTCAGCGTATTCCATATGTAGAAATCCATGGGTATAATTCCTGTTTGTGTTGTTTAAAAAAGGTATGTGCTATGAGCAAGTAGTTGATCTTGAAAAATTCTCTCATGTGATCTCCAGCTTCTTCATTTCTATCAACTAATCCAGGGATCGACAAATTTTGACTTTCAGTTGTATCTGGATATTTTAGTAGGAACACAATGGCTCTGAAATAAAACTGAAAAAATTAAGGGATATTATTCAGATGATGATGATTTCATTTGTTTGTTAAAATATATTTATGGCTCTCAAACAATTTTTTAAATATTTAAATTGTAAAAATCCTTAGTATGGTTTATTAAAAATATCAAAGTCTCTATATTGTATAGAAATTTTATGAATTGAATTTAAAAAGATCATTGTTCTGCCTTCTTTTCAATGTCTCCACTATGTAGAGCTCACAAACTCCCATGGCAGCCTACTTCATAGGTAGATAGTTCTCCTGTTGGAAAACATATTCTGAGGTTGAATAAAAATCTTTCTCATACTTGTAATACTTACCATTTATAAATGCATCATGATGTGCCAGGATTACTTCCTTCATACAACACTTCTAAATAAACCTCACAAAACCCCTACAAAGTAGACATTACTACTCCCCTATTTGGTTGAGAGGGAGAAAGATCATGCTCCTACTCCCATAAAAACTTACAGTCCCCGAAACCCACAGAGGTAGTTCTACTCTGTCATAGAGGGTCAGACCCACTCCCTGGCAATGGGTTTGATTCTCTGGATCACTTGAGAAAGTGTGATGTACCAGCCTAACGTTGCAGAGCAAATAACATAGCTTGCATCACGCACACACTCTGGTCTTCCTTTCAATGCCCAATGAAATCAAACCCGTGTAAACCAAAGCTACTAAATGTTAAGTAGTCACACCTTTGTGATTTTTATATATGCCCTTCTTTAAAGGTTTCAGATAGCTGCTTAATAGTAGCAGTAAACTTTTTTGGTTGTGGTTTTTCCCTCTTCCAGTATAAAAGAAAAACTGGGAGGAAATAGGCAAGTGCCTGGGTATTAAAAATCAGACTATACAAAATGATACATGAATACAAATACAGCCAGCATGTATCCCACTTCTCATTTACGTATAAATGTGCACACAAATATATGCATACACCTATGTAACACCCATAGACTCAGTGAAGGAGCCCTAAGACCTGATTTTTTTATGCCCATGTAAATTTCTAGACTTTCCTGTACCCACTTTCCATGGGATCATGCCAGAGTAATTCCAATAGTGCAAGGAGATAGAACACAGGACAATACCAAAACTTCCTGACTGTATGGCCACAGGCAACCTTGCAGCTCTGGAGTCTATCTGTTTAGGAGTATCAGCCTCAGAGTTGTAAAAAATAAGGCTATATGACCCTGCATGTTCTTCTCGTCTTCTCCCGGTGCTCCCCGCGTCCGTTGTTCAACACACAGAGTCTCTCAGGGGGACAGCGCTAGCTCCATTCCATCCCCCACGCCCACCTCTGAGTACTTTCAGTTTATACTGAGAGGACATGCTGAGCCGCCTCTTCCCTGTTGCTTCGCTAAGTCTGTTCATATTTCCTGATGATATATGACTGTCTTCTCAGGGGTCAACTACAGAAATGGATCCAGGAGCACTCAAAGATGTCTAAGAAAGAGCTTTCTATCAAAGAGCAATTGCATGTCAAAGAGACTGAGTTGTCACCCATGTCAGAGACTGCCTCTGTGAGTTTTCTGCAGTCAGTATGTCACCTGTAGAAGAACAACCTGAAACAGGATCTAGACATGGATCTCTACGCTGAGTCTGTCCTTCCTTCTATCCTCTGCTCAGCAAGGCTTGGTTGATCACTGTGTTAGTCTGAGTGCTCTAGAGAAGCAAAATCATAACATGTAAGTCACTAGGTGTGTCCAGTCTGAATCGTGTTAACGGGTCAGATGTTAAGGCGGAGGCTTCTTCTGTCTCACATAGCTTTAGGAGCTGACAAACCAGGAAGCAGGAAGACCAGTCAGGAAGTAGGAAGAGTTAGCAGGAACACCACAGGCTGGTGGATTCAGAGTCCAGGAGCTCAGGCTTGAAGCTGCAGAGTCCAATAAAGGGAGATGGCCCGTCAGATGCATGCTGCTGAGGTCTCCCAGGCACAGTAGGCAATATGGTGGACCATTCGCTCAAGTCAAAGACCCTTAGGTCAATAAGCCAGATACAGGATCCAGATGCAACAAGAAGAGAGCTAATTTCCCCACAGTGTCAACTTACATAGGCAATAGGCCACATTCTGAAGAAAGTTCCTCCAATTGCATCAGAGTGGTCACTTGAGAAAGAGGGTTGTGTTCCATCCTAATCTTCCCACGAGTGCTTGTACAATTGTATCAGGCGGAGTTCTCAAGAGAAGCAAACTCAGGACACTTATCATTTTATATGTAGTTTATATAGTGTAAAGGAATATAACAGCCAACTAGTCCACACAGCAGTTCAGAGAGCTCAGTCCCACTCACATTCCTGGATCAGTTAATATACTGAAGGTTTTTCCAACCCATGCGGTCACCAGGCCAAGGCCAAGCAAGTAGATGGTAGGAAGATGAGGTGGTGAGGTGTAGCAGACCCCAGTAGAGCAGGGTGGGGAAGCAGGTCAAGTGGAGTCTCACAGTGTTGTGATGTGAGGAGGCAAGCTGGAGATGGGACACAGGGTCTGGAGTGATGGCAAGAAGAGTAGAGTTGGCTCACAGGTGAACCAGGTGGAGAGGTGCGCAGAGTAGATCAGCACAGTACACCAATGTGGTCCACAGTTGGCTCTGCAAGTGGGAACAGAGCACTGCACGGCCCACAGGTGGCACCGCACACATGATGAGGCAGGGCAGCTGGATTAATCAGAGGACTAGTCCAACCACCAAAGAGAGACAGACAGAGAGAGAGAAAGAGAGAGAGAGACACGAGCCTCCATATATCTTGGTTACACTTCCAAGAGATGTCATCGGTCTCCGACCTGATTAACAGGCTAAATTCCACCCATATCTTATTACGGGTGTCATGTTGACATAAATAAAATCACAATAACTTAGTCTGTGCAGATTTGTGTTGAAGTGAAATTAATTAAATATGGTTCTCCGATCCGTGTTTCTGTGTCTCCTACCAAATAGTTTGGTGGAACCAGGCAAATAGGGTGTGTGAAACACTGATAGATTGTTACGTTTTGCCATTCCTCTGTGCATAAAAGAGTGGTAGGAGAAGCAGGAAGACAGACTCCTGGAACCATCAACATAGAATAGCCACCAGTGGCTTACGGAGGTCACAGGAGACTCCTTTCAGTGGCAGAAGCAGCTCAGGCCACAGGATGGAGACCATGATTCAGTGAGGCAGAGTGGCATGTGGCCTTCCTGGCCCACGGAGGCAGAGGGCAAGGAACCATGTGACTGAGAGGCTAAGGACCAGAAAGAGATTTGGTTGCTGGCTGAAAAGATGTGCTGCTGTGATTCCATGAGTGCATCCTTAACATTTTCTGATCTCTCTGATCCTGCTTTCCGCTAATCTGTTATCTTCCCTAAGAAACTCCAGCAGCTGTGAGTATTGTCTGTGAGGTCTGTGCAGCCCTTGCAACGGATCATCAAATCCACCGATTAGTGTTTCATCACCACCAGTTTGCCTGGTCCCACCAAACTATTTGGTGGGAGACACAGAGACAAGGATTGGATAACTGCATTTAATGTATTTCCCTTCAACACAAATATGCACAGACAAGGTTATTGTGATAGGTAGGTTTTGTGCCAACCTGGCTGGGCAAGGATTCTCAGTAGTGTGGCAGTCTTCCCCATGAGTCTACCTAACCTACCATAGTGTACACAACTTCATGCGAGGATTGTGTGATCGTCTTTTTGTGGCAACATGGAACCTGTAACATAGGAACAGTTGGTGTCCGAATAGGCTAAGAAAATTGTGGAAAGTGGAGTCATGTCTGATCTCTGCCTCGTGGTAATATACCATAGACAAATCTAGAGATGGTGTCTCCTCTTTTGGCCATTAGCCTGGGGTTGGTTTGAAGATGAATTCTCCTGCCACCTGAAGCCAGAGGAGAGCCACCAGGGTTCTTCTGCCATTTCCTCAAGATTCCAGGGAAGGATCCAAGTCTCAACAAGGTAATTCTTGTACCTCACGAGGTGATAATCTAGGGGAGCAAGTCCAACCAATGACTCTCTTTAAAGTAAACACACCACGATTGACAACTTCATCCACAGAGGAGATGATAATCAAACACTCTTGGTTTGGAAACCTGCCTCTATCAGCAGAGCTCCCATGCTGTGGAGACTCCCACAGAGGAGGAAGGAAATGAACCTACTTTGCTTATAGGCCATGATTTTATCCTTTCTGTAAACTGATATCGTGTGTGGCCTGTGAGTCTGAATGAGCCTAAGAGGATGAATAAGTAAGTGATGTCTAGACTTTGTGCACCATTATCAGCAAAATGTGCAATGTAAACTAATGTTCAAAATCATAAAATGTATACTCATCCACAATCTTCACACCCATGTATGTTCTAGAGTTCATTATTCATCAAACACTCAATAACTGACAGGCTAGAAGATTTGACATGTCAAGTGCCAAAACTAGTTGTGTTAGGATGGATTATCTAGAGAAGCAAAACCAGCAACCCTTGTATGTGAATATATAGAGAAAGATTTATATCCACAAATGGTGTGCACAGTTGCAGAAGTAAGTCCATGCCAGCTCAAGCTGGATTCTTTGCCTTAGTCATAGAGTTGTGGGAGCTGATGAACAGGAAGAAAGAAGATGAAGTAGGAGGGCCTCAGGCTGGTGGATGCAGAGTTGAATAAACCTGAGGTTGGATCCAAGGTTGGCAATCCATTGATAGTTCCTGGGAGTAGCAAGCAATATCACAGTGTGGCAATGACCCAGACATGGGGTGCAGATCCAGCAATAGGCAAAGAGGGGAAGAGGGCTCAGTTCTGCTCAACAAAGGCCACATCCCCAAGGAGGTGTCATCAGGCTGAAAGCTGATGTGTAGGTTGGGCTTCACCCTTATCTTCACCCAGGCACATCAAGCTGATATAATAATCTCACCATCATACTAGGGTCACTAAGTATTGCCTTTGCTCAGGACTAAAGGTTGTCCCAGAATTTGGGAACTTCATGCCCAAACCAGGAGATACTGAAAATACAGAAAGGTTGTTAGCTTCACAGGACCACCTCTGGATTTTGCCGCAAACCCAGTCCCCATCCAGGTACATGGGTTCAGCCAATCATAATCCCACAGATCTCAACAGTCTAATCTGAGACTGATCATAGTGACAGGGTTGGACGGAGCAGCATTTCATTCCCTTGTACATGCTGTGGCCACCATGAATCAGGGACTGATTTGACAGCAGCAAACAACAGCAATGTCAAAGAAACTCAGAGGAAAACCCCATGTAGAGGAACCCAGGGCCGCAGGACCCCAGAAGGGAGATTTCCAGCCAACGTCCTTGCACACACAGACTGAGCCCTGCCACGCGAGCTGACGGATGCAGCGACACTCACACATTTTACAATGCCAGCAACTTCCCTTCTACAGGAAAAATCAGTAATAAATTGCTGAATAGTTAAGTATATCTATCACACTAGAGCATGCTTTTGACATATCCCTAGTTTGTGCCCAAAGAACACAATAAAAGGTAAGTTAAATAACAATCAAACATCTATACATAGTCATTTTTTCAACCAAATGTCCAGTCAAGACCTGTATATGCAAGGTACTGCCTGGGGCCGGGGGTGATGTGGAAAAGGCTAGCATTTAAATGCTCCACTCGACTCACATGACCCACTTCTTAATTCCGGGCTACGCTAACCTCTGAAGACTGGTTCTGCAGGGCTTGGGCCATGTTCTGAGAACGTTCAGTAATTCAATGGCCTCATTTACCATTCCTCCCTTAAGAAGAAGCCACAGCCAACAGATTTTTAATGTCTTCAGTTTACGCTTTCTTCCTCGGAAGCATGTTTCTGTCCACCAAGATAACTCAGCCACCGGGCAGTGCAGACCTATTAGAGACAAATGAAGAGGGAAACCCCAAGAGGAGGAAAATTGTTTTACCCATTACCTACCCCTTCTTGTATTGCATAAATCCGGAAACCATTTTTCTCCCTCCTAATGTATTATCATTACCTCAGCTCTAATGTCTTTATGGCTTGGCTCTGCACCTGGACTAGCAACCACGTCTTAGAATTCAGTCAGGGGATGCATGCAGGCCTGCCGCACTGATCAGAACAACATATGCCTCTGTTATCTGACATCCCCTCTGCCCAGCTCAGCTCGAGACTCTGCTCCATTGTCTTAGCTGGTGACGCCTGCCTGACAGGGAGATGACTGGGTCCACTGACAGAGGGGGCTTCAGTAGAGAGAGAAGCCTGTTTAAGCTCAGCCCTGTCTGCTCCAGTAAATCTCTGGCTTTATCAGCGAGGTGCAAGTGGCTCATTTCGACTAGATCGGTGGCAGTCCATCTCTTTACAGCCCCTTGTCAGGACAGCGTTCAGGTGCCTCTGAGTGCCAGGTTTAATATGAGTCAAACCCAGAGTGAACAAGAATTAACCTCCAAGATTGCATGGGACTCCCTCTAAGTCGATTTCCAGCAGGGACAAGAGAAACTATAAACTCGATTAAACAAGGTAAACTTTCCTCCGTTCCTCTGCAGCATGCGTCTCATTTGCATTCCTCCGGCAGTTTGAATAAACATGACCATTGACCTGGGTGTCTCGAGTGGAGAGAGCCCAGGGCCTGCACCCCTGTGTGAGAGGGGGAATATTTCAATGTCACCATGGCACAACTGGACAGCCTGTCAGAAACATGAAAACGACGTTTGAGATCTGCATGTCTGTGTGCAGGTATAAAATATTCATCCCTTAGATTAAAATATTTTACTGAATTAATATTGATTCACTTTTAATTTTTAAATAGATTCATATTTCATGAGGCACTCACAATGAACCCACCAATTGGACCTCAGTGAGGGAGACCAATTACACAAATCGCTAAGGAAGCAACCAAGAAAGCAACTTCCAGTGCCTGGGAGAGAGGAAAAAAGGAGGGGAAAATCAGGCTTGCTGATAAGACAAACATAGTGTACAGATAGTTATGGGGGGCGCCCCCAAAACCCTCTTTCTCCTGCTTTCTTCCATTCCACTTCTTCCCTTCTCTGCCCGTGCCCCCTGCTCCTCAAATAGGGTCTCCTCTGCCAATTTTTTTGTGTGTGTGCAAAAAATACCTAATTTTAGTCTCTGATTTAAGCATTTCCCAGCAGTGCCATTCTCCACCTCCTAAATTTGCAATTAATTCTCCCTTTCCAAGAAGAAATGTAATAACAATAGCTACCTCCCAAAAGGAGGTGTCCTTAAGATTTTCTCTTTCCTATCTTGGGCCGGGCCTTAGGAAAAATGCTGACAGCTGAAAACAAAAGCCATTGATTGCTGCACTCACTCAATTAGAATCTTCAGACACAAAGCAATGATGCGGAAGACGGTGGGGCTCAAGTGCCTTTGTACAGGTTCTATTTCAAGCAGCGTCCAGAAGATTGACAGGCCCTCCCGCAGTACTCCTAGTTTGCTTTCCACAATCGCACCTGGACTTCTTCTGAAAATGCATCCCCATCATTTCATTGCATCCCCCTTGGAGAGGAAGCTGTGTCTAATTCGTACAAGTTATTTTTACCATCTAAGCATTGGACCAACTTCATCTTTGTTCAACCTCCTTTCTCTGTATATCTCATTCATGTGTTTCTTTTCTAACCATTCCAAGTTGAGTCACTCTTGATCTGTTTATTAAAATCAGTTTTCTCTCCTCCCACCCCCCTCACAAATCACCAGTATGTAAAGTTCTTGGACAAAATTAAGATTCTGCATCACTGCGATGAAAGGTTTTCACTTGAGCAGGCAGATCTTAAGGTATGGGAAATCTGTAGGAAATGTAGACTGGGTTAGAGTAGCCACATGGGGCTAAGATGATGCCTACAGTCTCCTAATTAGATAAAGCCATTGTTTAGATTCCGACAATACCTGTTTACAGTTCAATAAACAACTTGTCACAGTTGCTTGCTCAAAGCAGACCTAGATGTCAATGCAAACAGTACAGAGGTAGTGAAATAAATTGGTCTCCTGAGTAAATAAATTGAGCAGCAATGTGAAACTGCCTCATCAGTACTGCGGCAGATCATCGTATATAGAGGTTTAAAATGGCGATTTGTGAGTACTGACATTTAGAGAAATGCCTTTCCCCATCGAAATGTCTGGCCTCCCCCTCTGCTTATTTCCACCAGTCATGAAACTGAAACATAATAATAAAATAAAAAGTAAGGATGAAGTTTTTGTGGAGTCACTCGGTCCAGGTTTTTCTTAAATGCGTTGTATATAAAATTTAATAAACATCCACAAGATGTAGGGCCTTGCACATAAATTATGGATTCACGTGGCACCTGCCTTCAAGAACTTTCCATTCTGTCGAGAGTGAAATGGATCCAGGCAAAAAGATTAGTGGGAAAGGTCATTCGGCAAACCCTCCTGTTGTGCGGTGGTTGTTTCTCATTGATGAGTGAGGAAGGAGAAACCAATAAAAGCAAGAGCCGCGTCGAGGTGTTGCCTTAGACACTGCAGTCGGGGAGATGAAGAAAGAGGCCGGAGGAAGAAATGAGGTGACACTGTTTGTTGACTTCTCTTAGGAGATAATAATTGCGCACAGTGGCATTCGCCTTCCCAGGATGTCTGAAGGAAAGCATCTGAGCTGGCGGATGTTACAACGAAACCACTAAATTCAAGGTTGTTGGGTTTTTTTCATATACGAACAGATAGAGAAATCACAATAGCCCGTCAGAGGCATGCGCAGACCTCAGGAAGCCAAGGGGAAATGCCCACCTTTTCAGATGTCATGAGGAAAGAAGGCATTGACATACACACGTCACTGTAGGGCCACGAGGCAGCACAACTGCAGAACGGTGGGTTTGTTTCTGATTTTGTTTGGGGCCAGGAGCTGACGGGCATGCCAGTTAACTGGAAGGTTGGAAGTTGAAATCCACCAGAGGTGGCCAAGGAGAAAGCCCTAGAGATCCACTTCTGAAACATTAGCCATCGAAAGCCCCTCGGACAAACACGGGGATCTCCACGAGCTGGAATCTGAAAGGGCTTGAAGGTGACTGGTTTCTGGGTGCTAGTGCACATTAGCACCTTAAAGGGACGTAACCTTGGGATCAGGGGCATATTCACAGAGTGCTAAAGTTCCACGTGAGACGTTCAGGATGCTCCTTAGAGGCAAAGATGGCGACACTTCATCTAGTGTTCAGGAGACACTGTCCCTGGAGAAGGATGACATGCTTGGTAAGATGGAGGTGCAGGGAAAAGAGGACGGCCTTCGATAAGGTGGCTTCACACAGTGGCTGTTTTACAGCAATGGGCTCAAATATGAGAACAGCCGTGAGGATGGCAATTTCCTTCTGTTGTCCATCGAACCAACTGGACGGCCCCTAACAACAAAAATAACACAAATAGCAGTGAAAACCCCAAATCCATTTGCCGAGGCCCCACAGAGCGGGGCAGTGAGGAAGATCTCCTTGGAGTATTGAGTGCCAGACTATTACTTTGAGGACTACGGTGCACTGGACCTGTCTCCTCCCAGACGGGTGGTTCGTTCTTTTGGCAGTTCACGCTACTTTCCATATGCTTTGCCTGCACCATAATTCAAATGCCTAAACTCTTCTTTGGTCTTCCTTATTCAGTGCCAAACTGTCACATGCATATGAGGCGACTGATATCTCAGGGGCTCAAACATAAGAACAATTGTGAGGATGGCACCGCACCGCGTAGCGTTCCTACTGCCGTGCCTGCAGTCACTGTGGGTCAGAATTGACTCAAAGAATAACAACATTGGCAGATATCAGAAAGTTTGTTTGTACCATTGTCTTTTCTCTCCCTTCATTTTTTATCACCTGCCTTCATGCCCCACCCACAGACCCTAAGTCAAGGGAGCTTTTCTGTGCCCCGGGTTACTTCTTTTCCAAAAGCTCTTGGCTGTCGTTGCTGCTACGGTGGTGGTTGCTGTATGCTCTCAAGGCAATTCCCACTCACAGCTCACCCTGTGAGGCAAGGTGGGACTGCCCCAGAGAAATTCCTAGGGTGATCTCTTTATAGAAGCCATTTCCCTGTCTTTTCTGCGTGGAGAATTTGGTGAAAGTTCAAACCACCTATCTTTCTGCTAGCAGCCAAGCTCTGTAACCCTAGTGCCACCAGATATCTTTTAGCATCTCGTTACTTATCCATTATTAAGTTCAATGCTGTCTGCCACTAAGAATGTCATGTATTTCTCCTTAATGCCAAAATTTTAAAACTCACCATCCAGTTGGTTCGATGTACAACAGAAGGAAATTGCCTTCTCTTTGTATGAACAGAAGCCTTTTTTTTTTTTGAACCAAGAAAATAAAATGAGTGCAGCCTATTCTTCTTTAAACTCCAAGGATTCTTTCCTGAGATGAATATTTAACATCTGTCCTGAGCTCCCATTCCCTGTCTCCACACCTGCATTTCCAAAAGGAGCTCACAGACTGGCCGTGAGCTTTCTGGCTCTGGCATTCCTGCGGTCACGGGCCTGAGAGAACATAATGCCGGGATTACTGCTGACCTGCCCTCTGTGGAGATCTGAGCTCAGGGGTATCTTTATACAATGTTAGCTTTCCAGGCTGCTCTAGACAAAATTGGCAGTGGATGTAATTTTTCACCTCTATTCCCAGCTCCCGTGTTCTGAGACAAATTCTTCTTTACTCTCTACTTCTCAGAGAGGCCCAGGGCTCTCGGCCATCTTCTCATTTAAAACCCTTTTTCAGAAAAGCTCAGAAAGCTGCCCTGCAGAGAGAAAAGGGAAGGAACTGGGAGAAAAATAAAAAACATGTAGTTTTTTCATTTAAAAACTCTAAACCAATAGCTATCAAGTCAAATCCAACTACTGGGAGTTCCTGGATTACAAATAATTTTGTTCCTAAATCTCTCGTTAAGTGGAATTTGTACCTAACCGAGAACATTTGGGTATGGTTCACAGCCAATGCCAGTCGGTCAGAAACTTATCTTGGTGTACCTTTCTATGCATGCAAACATTGAAGAGACACTCCTGCATTTCCCCCAAATAGATTTAACATAATAATGCAATGAGGATGATAATATTCTGATCATGTTGCAAAGTAGTGTCTACTTGCTGTTATGAACTACTGTATGTACCTTGAATTTTCACCCTAGTAGGCTTTACAAGGGTTGGCTAATCACAAGATATTGTGTGTCAGTCATATACTCATAACCCAGGGGCTGCCTAGACCAGTGAGCATAGAGAAGAGAGGAGAACAGCTCCATAGGGTTCCAAGACTGGAATCTAGATTGCCACAGCTTTTTCCCACAGTGCAACTCGTGGGCTTGAACCAGCCTATTTTCATGGTTATACATTGTGCTGCTGACCACAAGGATTGCAACCATCAACTTTCTACTCATAAAGATTACAGTCTCAGAAGCCTACAGGGCAGCCCTGTAAGGTTGCTATGAGTTGGAATTGACTCAATGGCAGTAAATCTGGTTTTTGTTTTGGAGACCAGCACTTCACCACTATTCACCACTATTCCACCAACTTGGAATAAGAATACCCAAGTTCAAAGTCTCATCTCTAATGACTGGTGACCTTGTTCAAGTTACTTTACCATAGCAGCTTATATTCTCTTTCTGTAAAATATAGATCATAACTACTGACTTCCCAAGGAGGTGTGCTTCTTAAATTTATAAAACAAGGAATGCTTTCTAACATAAGGGACCAGTCAGGTGCTATGTCCTTAAGTGATTGTTCATTCTCTCAAAAAGTTAATTGAACATCTACTATGCTTGATTCTCCACTAGTAGCATCCAATCTCACATATCACAAGTTTTTGGAGTGTTTTACTGATCTCTCTAATTCTCTTTCCAAAATTACCATCGACTGTGTCATGGTTCCAAAGCACAGTGTAACCAATGCTAGTGAAAGCAGCAACAAGCATCAAGGGAGAAGAATCACTTTAGAAGTAAAACAAAGAGATACTACACAACACGAAGAGAGAATATTTGTGAATGCTATTGCTCGAGATTCAGGCACATCACACTCGACAATCACAACAAACCTCGAAAGCAAGGGGAAAAGTCTTAAAGGCAAATCCCTCTCAGCACATAGATAATCACTGAGAGCCAAATCTTATTTGAGATGCTTATAGAAAAACAGGACTAGATTATGATAAGGTGTTCACACAGTGCCCAAATCTTCTCACGTACTGTACCATTTGGCAACACATTTTGAACATAAGCCTCAAATAGCTATATGTATGCACCCACATAAGTGTGTGTGCTGCCTAGCTGATTACAGCTCATGGTGAACCCATGGGACAGAATAGAGCTTTCCCACAGGGCTTTGTGTGCTGCAGATATACCACTAATTTCTCGATGGGTCCAAACCATAGACCTTTCTTCAACTTAGTAGCCAAGTGCTTAACCATTGAGCCATATGTTTCCACATGTTAAGCCCTACCATTCAAGAGCTGGAGGAAATCATGCTAAGTGAAGTAAGTCAGGCACAAAAGGACAAGTA
>NW_022104341.1:22929822-22933578 GCF_000313985.2 Echinops telfairi
AATGCGCTTTACACAATTGATGTGTGTATGGATTGCGATAACAGTTGTATGAGCCCCTAATAAAATGTTTTTTAAAAAAAAGAGTGGTGGGGGGCAGGGGGGATGGCTATGTGTTTGAACAATAGCTAAAGTTCGATGTTCAGGGAACGTCATTCTAATACTTCCATTTTAAGCCTCAACCAACAAAGAATGGAAGGGCATGAGAACCACCAAGGTCAAATCAGTTCTAGCCCAATGCTTCCAAATCACGTGGAAATAGGCATTACAATTTAAGCAGGTTCTCCCGCTTTTAACCATAGAATTGATAAGTTAGAAAAATCTGAAGGTCTATTTTAAACATCTCCTTCCTTCAGCTACAATTTTAATTTTTTAATTGTGATTCAAACATATTAGCTGAGGGCGAGGAAAATCCACTTCCGATGATGAAACTGAGGAAGCCCTTTAAGGGGAGTTTTTGAACTGACTCTTCCTCATCCTTACATACAGGTGTTTTCCAAACTCATCCTGTTTTCAAAACCCTTCTCTATAAATTTATTAATGCCTATGAAATCAATAGGGAACTCTGTTGGGTTAGTGGAGTGTGTGTTGGGTTACTAACCACAAAATAAATGGCCCAAGTCCACCAGCAGCTCTGTGGGAGAGAGATGCTCTTGGACAGGTTAGGAAACCCACAGGTGCAGTTCTAGTCTGTCCTCGAGAGTCGCTCTGAGACTGTGGTGGTTCCATGACAGTGAGTGTGAGTGTGAGTGATGAGATCCACTGGGAAAGACACGAATGGATCCCCAGCCAGCCAATCACACAGTCTTCCAAAACCAATCTTCCCCACCACAATCCCTCACTGGCATATCTGCTTTTCCTCGGTGTTCCCTTATGTCCTAAAAGGAGATCAACAGCTATTCTTGTACCCCAGCTAGCAAGTAGGAGATCATTCTCCACTTCTCACTTTACCTTACTTCCCTCTGCCACCCAGGCCCATTGGCAAAGCATTATTAATTCCACATTTTGTCATTTCTCGTACCCATACCTCATTTCCTCCCTCCTCTGGTTGCTTGAGTTCAACCTCAATCAACCTGTGTCTCAACTAGGAAAAGGAGACCTAACTGTTCCTGTGTCTCTAATCCCACCTCCTCCAATTGAGTCTCCAAGTGCTAACAACGTGATAGGGAGACAAGTCATATGGCTCTCCTTCTCAAAAATTCTTCAAAGGCTCTCTACAGGTTACAGAACAAAGAGTAATGAAAAATGACAGAGAATAAATGATCTGGTCTAGCAGTTATGTCTTGACCCTCATCTCAAATTTTTTAGAAGGCGGCAGCTCTCCCATGTGGTTTCCTCACCCCTTGCCTTTGTTCTTTCAGAGTCCTTCCTTTGAAAGGCCTGCCTCCTGATCTGCTGCTCTCTGTCCCAGCCAACATCAATTCATTGGCCAAAACTCATTCCTCACACCCCCTTGCCTGGGAATTCTTTATTTATCTTACCAGACGCCCAACACAGAATGAACTGCGTCTTCCTTTGTGCTCTCCTTATGCACCTAAAACCTGTCAGTGCTCACATGCAGATAGCTTCCTGAGAACAAGATCTGTGCTCTTTCATTTCATGTCCCCAGTTCTGAGCACAATACCTGCCTCACAGCTGACAGATGTGAACTAATGGATTATGCCTACCATTCCAGGAAAAGGAATTTCATATATCACAATTACCTAGAAAAATATCTGGCATGTAGTAAATACTCAGGAAGTACTTGTTAAATGATTGTTTGAAGCCTCTCACAATATTGCCCATCATCTGGCATCTGGAGAACTGGTTTCTGTGTAATCTTTTGCCACATCATTGGCTAAGCTAATGGCTCTCATACCTCTGTCCAATGCTGATACAGATACAAGAAGGTCTTGTTGGTTAATATGCTCATTACCGAAAGTTCTTTGGGGGTTTCCCATGAGTGTCAATATCCTAAAATATTCATAAGGACTCAAGCCTTAAACAATGACTAAACCAAGACAGGGAAAATGCTACTAGGCCAGTGTTATGAATTATTGTTCCCCCCCCAAAATATGTGTTATAAATCTTAACCCTGCTATCTGTGACTATAGCCCATTTGGCAATGAGTATTCCCTGTGATGTTAATGTGTTTCTTTGTTGTTTTATGTTCTGCCACATTACTGTAGGGTGTGTCTTCAACCAATCACTTTGGAGGGATGAAAGTGCAGATGAGGAACAAAAGAAGACAGACTCTGGGAAGACAGAGGTCACTGGAGGCAGAACCTCACCTGGAGCCTTCTTTTAATAGATTTAGAAACTAACAAGTCTTACAAATCCTCTAGTCCAACAGCTATACCTACATCTTAGGATAGCCAAGACAAGGATTAACCGAGACAAGGAGTTCTCCCCAGAGTGGACAAAAGGAGAACCTCCCTGGAACCAGTGCTCTAAATTTGGACCTCTAGTCTTCTACCTGTGAGAACCTGAATTTATCTTTGTTAAGACCACCTACTTGCATATTTCTGTTGTCACAATACTCAGAAACTAAGACATTAAGGGAGAAAAATGATTGTAACTAATATATTCCTGGTATGTTTACAACAAGGAGTCCTAAGGATGCAAGATGCAAACATTACATTAGTAACCACAACTTGGATGCTCCCACGAGCAGTTCCATGGGAGGAAAAGCCCTGAGGATCTGCTCATGAAGGTTACAGGTTAGAAAGCCTATGAGCCAGTCCTACTCTGTCGTCTAGGGTCACTCTGAGTCAGTAGACTGGATGAACACAGTAACAGCAACAACAGCAATGTGTGCGATTCAGGTTTACATGATGTTCAGCGTTAGCCCTGTGAGAGTGCAGAATAGATACACAACCTAGAGAGGAGAGGACCTGGAATGTTCTAGCTCCCCTTTCCGACTATGAGCACGCTAGAAAACTTAGAAATCTATCAGATAGGTAACCTTTGGCGTTTTTATATGTGAGAATACTTTAAATATGCAAAGAAATGCCCTTAGATAGAAGCAAGGTCCGTTTCCAGTCTCTAAGTGTGACAGTAAGGTCAGGATGTTTGTTTTTTATATCCGCTGTGATCCTTTACTGATAGCACCCTTTTGTTAGCTGCCTTGGTGACTTCATGTGTGCAGACCAAAACGGCTCCGTAAGGTTTTCAATGTCGTGACTTTTCAAAGGCAGATTGCCAGGCCTGTCTTCTGAAGCACCCCTGGTGGATTTGAAAGGGGAATATCCAATGGGTACATTTAATCTGTCCAAGGACTCTAATCATAGAGCATCCATTGCCATTGATGACTCACAACCACCCTATAGAAGAGAATGTAACTGCCTTATAAGGTTTCCAAAGCTGTAATATGTACAGAAGTTGATTGTCACATCTTTTTCTCCTGGAGAACAGCTAGTCACCTAAATCACTGACCTTTCAAGTGTTTTCCTAGGTGGCCACCAGGCCTTCTGATACCAAATATATAGCCTGTTAATACAGAAAGCATCCCACCTTGAGCCTTATTTTAATAGGTTTAGAAACAAAAAAAGTTTTACAGATCATCTATTCCAACACCTATATTACATTTAGAAAATTAATTTTTATGTATATAATTACACATTCAGTAATTCAACCATTTTTTCCCCTCCCTCCCCGCTCCCCCCTCCCTCATGAGCCCTTGATAGTTTACAAATGGGTATTTTGTCATATCTTGCCCTGTCCGACGTCTCCCTTCATCCACTTTTTGGTTGTCTGTCCCCCAGGGAGGAGGTCACACAC
>NW_022104341.1:22934764-22937163 GCF_000313985.2 Echinops telfairi
CATGGGTAGGCAATATTCTTTGTGTAGGGATCTTAAAGTCACCCAGTTCCAGTGCTGCATGTCTCCAGATCACTTGGCTAAGTTATAGCCTATAGATTGACACAGTGGCTGCAACAATGGGCTCAAACATAACAATTGTGATGATGGTGTAAAACCAGATTTCCTTCTTTTGTACACAGTGTTGTTATGAATTAGATACAACTCAATGGAACTTAACAGTCACATGGCAAGCTTCTAGAACAGCTGTAAAGTGGGGCACATTACTGGAGCTTCCAAAGAACAGGGTTGAAACAAGGGAAGATAGAAAAGGAAAGTGAACCAGTATTTTTGGCATAATGGAGACAAAGATATTTAGCCTAGCAAACAGCCTGCATTCCCATGTAGCCAGCCAGCCATGTAAGTTTGAAATATATGGTGGTCCCAAATGATTTAAATGCTTTCATTCATTACAATTCATTCATCACCTGGATACCCAATTTATGAAGCCCCAACCACTTACTGGGAAAACAGTAATTCAGAGATCTGGACCCAATATGAAGGCCCTCAGGTTTCAGTGTGATTTGTGATTTGAAAGGTAGCATCTGCAAGAAAAATATAAGCCAGCATTAGGTTATGCCAGTTGGCAGCCTATTGTCTCTCAGTACTGAGTCGACCGGTCTGTAGTCTTCTCCTTTGCATTACATTTTCAATACTCCCTTGCCAGGTGAATTCCTCTCAGTTTCTGTCAGTGAAAGTCTGGTGTGAAATTGAACGGCAGGTGGAGGAAGAATGAAGTCTTTCTCTATTTACAGTTCCTGTAAGTTCCCATTCCAACAGGAGAAAACAGCTATTACATGCATCATGTGATTGCCCTTCAGAGGCACAACCACTAGCTGGCGTGCCCTCAGTGATGAGGTATTTGTGCTCTAGGCCCTTTTGAGAGGGCACCTGTCTTATAGCACTGCTCCCTATAGGAGGTATGAACTAGCTAAGTACCAGCCCCTTTAGATGTTCGCACAACTATTTGATCGCTCAGAGGTCAAACCCAGGCCACACCATTATGAATGGCCATCTTCCTTGTGTTCCTTCCCCTCTACAAATGAAAATAAAAATAATAGGAACAACAGAAAAGTCGTCCTTGAGTCAGTTCCAACTCAGAGCAATTCTATCAGCGCCATAGTAGCACTGTCTTCCATAGAGACTTTTAAAGTTGTGGTGTCGCAAATGCAATTGCCAAGGCTTTTTTCTAAGGCACTGCTGGACAGCTTCTAACCACCAACAGAATAGTTAGTACTCAAGCACTTAAAAGTTTGTACCACCCAGGGACTAAGAGAGGTAGCTATTTCTATGAAAACTAATATTGAGCTTACTTCAACATTGCCTTCCTGTAATTTCAATGTTCTAATACCATATGTTATGGTTTTATTAAATATGCCACCAATTCTTTGGCATTCTTCCCCCTCCTGCCTAATTCACTCCCCTAAGTGTGGACTAGGAACCCTAGTAGTGTAGTGGTTTCGTATTGGTCTAAGATCCACATGGTTGGTAGTTAGAAACACCAGCAGCTCTCGGGGAAACAGAAGGAGCTTCCTAGTCCCGAAAACAGCTACAGTGTCTACAGTCTCAGAAGTCCACAGGGGATCACTCTGAATCA
Source organism: Echinops telfairi (assembly GCF_000313985.2). Taxonomy (NCBI): domain Eukaryota; kingdom Metazoa; phylum Chordata; class Mammalia; order Afrosoricida; family Tenrecidae; genus Echinops; species Echinops telfairi. The sequence goes on from NW_022104341.1 coordinate 22,936,398, forward strand.
ACATTGACTAGATGGCAGTGAGTTTGGGTTTTTTGGGGGGAGGGGGGGCGTAATTGTGGACTATGAGTTTCATTTTGAACTGTTATGAATTGAAACGGACTTGTTGGCATTTAAAAAGTGTGGATTTGGTGACTTACTGTTTCTGAGAACACTATGATGAGAATGTTGGGTGTGTGTTGAGGTCATAAAAAGCACAGGTGCTCACCTTCCCGACACGATCGCTGAAAACAAGGCGGGTGCATAAGCAAATGTGATGAAGAAAGCTGATGGTGCCAGGCTATCAAAAAATAGAGCATCTTCGGTCTTAAAGTCTTGAAGATAAACAAGATGCCATTTAGCTAAGAAGCAACAAAGCTCAGATGGAAGAAGCACACCAGTCTATGTGATCATGAGGTGTTGATGGGATCAGGTATTAGGCATCAAAGACCCAGAACAAAAAAACCATATCAATGGGAATGATGGGCAGGGCATAGTGGAAACCCAAAGCCCATCTGTAGACATTGGATATCCCCTTACAGAAGAGTCACAAAGAAGATGTGAGCCATTCAGGGTTCAGTATAGCACTGAGGAAACACACAACTTTCCTCTTGTTCTTTAATTCTTCAACCCCACACACACACTATCATGACCCCAGTTTTACCTTATAAATCCGGCTAGACCAGAGAGGAATCCAGGAAAAATAAACCCCCAGGACCAGTAATGAGAGTAGCGATACCAGAAGGGAAAGGGGAAGGTGGAGGTGGGGGGAGGGGGAACCAATCACAAT
>NW_022104341.1:22938015-22940061 GCF_000313985.2 Echinops telfairi
TCATTGCATTTAGATGCATGCGTTCAAAAAGTAATTTATGAATAAGTATCTGATTTATGGACTAATATTGGACATAAGGACTTGATCTGGACTGGGCTGGTATGTTTTCTTAATATAAAATTAGTCTTTGGAGTGGCGAGGACAGCCACGTTGCCACGCCTGGTTGCTCGGCTTTGGTGTGGCGAATGAAAAGCTAGTATATTCTGGGCAGATGGAGACCAAGAGTGAGCATCTTACACTTCCCTGACATCACTGGTAAGAGTTTTAAACTGCTCTGCCTGGCTGTGGACCGCACACATCATTCACCTGCTGCAAAGTGCCCAGTGGCTCTGCCTCCTCTCCCAGCTCTTTTCCTGAAGTGCTTCTTGGGCTCAGAGAGCACATTCTCTTAGACTTCCAGAAGCCGGAGCCAGGAAATGGACTCGATGGCTATTGAAGATTTGACTGTGGACTTTTCCCAGGAAGAGTGGGCGTTGCTGGATCTTTCTCAGAGGGAACTCTACAGAGACGTGATGAAGGAAACCTTTTAAAACCTGACCTCAGTAATTTCTCAAAATCTTGATGATGGAGAAAAGCTATCCACCGAAAACACAATAGTCCAAAAAATGACATCTAGTGCTCCATGGTTGACCAGATCTGTGAGTTGAAATGTCATTGCGGACATGGAGAACAATCAGGACACATGTGTGAGAAAACTATATGGTAGCGAATGTCTGTGAAAGTAATGAAGGCAATCAGTTTGAAAAGATCTTCAACTGGATTCCAAACCTTTCCATACTTGGGAGAACAACCATGGAAGCACACCCTGCTACCGTCAGTGTGAGCAATCCTCCACGGAGCGGTCTTCCCCAAGCATCATGCCGGCTCTGGTTCTGAATGCAGTGTCCATCAGTGTAAGGATTATGGAGATGCCTGTGGTTACCCTTGTGTCCTCAGCACCCCCGTAAGAACCCTCCCTGGAAAGAAGCCCTTTGCATGTAAGGAGTGTGGCAAATCGTTTTGTCATTCATCAAACCTTATTATACATTTTAGAAGTCACAGTAGAGAGAGGTCTTCCATATGTAAGGAATGTGGCAAAGCCTTTAGTCAGTCTTCATATCTCACTACACAAATAAGAATTCACAGTGGAGAGAGACCTTATGTATGTAAAGAATGTGGCAAAACTTTTAACCGATCATCACACCTAACTGCACAATGAGAATTCACAGTGGAGAGAGACCTTATGAATGTAAGGAGTGTGGCAAAGCCTTTCATCATTCCTCAAGCATCACTAGACATAGGAGAACTCACAGTGGAGAGAGGCCTATGTGCGTAACCAGTGTGATAGAGCCTTTCGTTACTCTGCACACCTCACTAGACATCTTAGAATGTAGCGTGGAGAGAGGCCTTATGAATGTAAAATATGTGGGAAAGCTTTTCGTCAGGCTTCATACATTACTAACATCTACGAACTCACAGTGGTGAGAAGTCTTATGAATGGAAGGAGTGTGGCAAAGCCTTCGGTTGGTCCTCAAACTTCACTGAGCATATTAGTACTCACAGTGGAGAGAAGCCTTATGAATGTAATGAATGTGGGAAAACCTTCAGTCATCCCTCCCACCTCACTGTACAGCTAAGAAGCCACAGTAGAGAAAAGCCGTACAAATTCCCAGAATGTGGCAAAGCCTTCAGTTGGCTGTCACACCTCATCACGCATCTATGAACTCACAGTGGAGAGAGACCTTATGAATGTAAGGAGTGTGGCAAAGCCTTTAGTTGGTCCTCAAACTTCACTAAGCATATGCGTACTCACACTGAAAAGAAACCATATATCTGTAAGGACTGTGGGAAAGCCTTTCATCATACCTCACACCTGGTTAGACATAGGAGAACACACAGTGGAGAGAGACCCTACGAATGTAAGGAATGTGGGAAATGCTTTCGGCAGTCTTCTATCTCTCTACACATATCAGAAGTCACAATGGAGAGAGGCCGTATGTGTGTAGGGAACATGGGAAAGCCTTTTGTCATTCTTCAGTCCTCACTAGACATATGAGGATTCACAGC